>NC_137470.1:39965236-40439607 GCF_964235325.1 Thermobia domestica
ATTGTGGAATGAAGGAAGTGGGAGGAAACGGGAGAACCCCGAGAAAAAACACGCACACGGTGTTTGTCCACCAAAAAGTTCACGTGGCGGGGGCTGGGATCGAACCCGGGACCCCAAGCACCAGAGGTGAACGCTCTACCACTGAGCCACCGCGGCCCCTATTCCAATCGAATTTAGCATTATATTATATTTTGGGGAAATACACACAAGGCCAAAGTAATTTTTACGATACAGAAACGAATAATAAGAATGATGGCAACTGCTAAACCAAAAGATCAATGCAAACCAATATTGAAAAAAACTTCGTATACTTCCTGTACCCTGTTTTTATATTTTAAATCTATTAATATTTGTAAAAAACACCTACAATGTGTCCTTAAGCGAGTAGAACAGCAGCATGATCACGATACAATAAACAAACAAAACTTTTCTATTGTAGAACACAGAACAGTATTATATGAAGAAGGGTGTAAATACGCGGGTATCATGCTTTACAATAAACTTCCGAAAGAAATAAAAACTCAGGACTCTGTTGCTAAATTTAAAAAAGAACAGAAATATTTATTACAACATTGCTTTTACTCGGTGGAGGAATACATGAACTGCTAAGTGAATAGAAATGTTGCATCATGTACAGTAAATCAATGTCATTACTCGCTTTTGGTATTAGATATTTGTTGGAGGATTTCTAAAGTAAGTGCGTCACCCTATCGCGTTTTGGACTTTGACCCCGACATTTGAGACATCATAGGTCAAAGGTCATTGACCGTGGCCCGGGGCCAATGACCTAGGAGTACATAGGACCGCCCCCTCTAAATTTTGGCAGGGGTACCATGGCCCACCCCTAAAATTTGGCAGGGGTACATAGTACCACCTCCCTTAAATTTTGGAAATTGCCAAATCTAAAAATTGGGTGTGGTAGCCTAGGACCATAGTATGTATCTCTATCAGTATTGGGATCTATGTCGTTCACTTCCATGGGTAAAAAAATTGCCAAAAAGTCAAATTTCGGGGGTTCTCGACCTAATTTATCCCCTTTGATGAGGTGTTATTATCCTATATAGTTATATGGGCGTATACAGGGGTTTATTACCTTTTATAGCACATTGGTACATTTGTGCACCCCTTGAAAAATTTGGGAGGGGTACCTTGGCCCAGCCCTTAAATTTTGGAAATTGCCCAATTTAAACATCGGGTATTATAGTACAGGACCTTAATATGTATTATGAAAAATTAGGGTGGTCCACCTCGTTCCCTTCTAGGGGAACAAAATTGCCAAAATATAAACGTAAGCAATACGTTATACCACGTGTTTGGCTTTTCGTCGATTTTATCCCCTTTGATGAGGTGTTATTATCCTATATAGTTATATGATCATGTATAGGGGTCTGTTCCCTATCATAAGACATAGGTATATTTGTGCACCCCTTTAAAAATTTGGGAGGGGTACATTGGCCCACCCCTTAAATTTTAGAAATTGCTCATTTTATATATTTATTATTATAGTACTGGACAATAACATGTCTTATGATAAATTTGGGTGGTCCATCTCGTTCCCTTTCATGGGTACGAAATTGCCAAATTTTAGTACAACCACGTGTTTCGTTTTTGACCTAATTTATTCCCTTGGATGAGGTCCTATTACCTTATATGATTATATGCTCATGTATAGGGGTCCATTTCCTATCATAGATACATTGATTCACCCCGGGAGAGGCCATAGCCAATCCCCATAAATTTTGGAAATTTTCGCATTAAGCATTCGCTATCATAGTACATGACCTCAATATGCATCATGATAAATTTGGGTGGTCCAGTTTGTTCCCTTTCTTGGGTAAAAAAAAAAAATTGCCAAAATATAAACATAAGCAATATGTTGTACCACGCGTTTGGTTTTTGGCCAAATTTATCGCGTTTGATGCGGTTTTATTACCTTATATGGTTATATGGTCATGTATATAGCTTCATTTCCGATCACAAGACATGGGCACATTGATTCACCCTTTAAAATTTGGGAGGGGTATTTGGCTCATCCACTCAGTTTTAGAAATTGTTTAATATAAGCATTTGGTATTTTCGTACATGTCTTCAATATGTACCGCTATACATTTGGATGGTCAACATCGTTCCCTTTCATGAGTAAAGAACTACCAAAAATAAAATTTCGGAGGTTATTGACCCCTTTGATAAGGATTTAGCACGATATATGGCTTATTACCTTTATAGGTTTATATTCCCTTTTAAATTTGGGAATTATCAAATAACAAAATTCGGTAGACGTTTTCTAGGACCCATTGTAGACGTTGGTGTTCCTCTTTTGGCCAAATATTTAAAATTTAAAGGTTATTGGCCTATTTTTGATACGGCTTTATTATTGAATGCGTACAGGATTTATTACTTTTCATAAAACGCAGGTGTGTTTGCGTAACAATCTTAAATTTTGGGAGGGGTTCATTTCTTATTGTCATATCAATAATTGGTTATTGTTCCTAAAATTGGGTAGTATCTCATTCATTGAGTAAATCATTGTCAAATATGAGTATGATCACGTGATCAGTTATTGACCTATGATGTGATTAGGTGTTCAGGACATTGGTACATTTAAACTTTCTGGATAATTTGAGAATTGTCAAATGAAATTGCGTCATTGGTTTTGATTATTCCTGCCAAATATAAACGTAAGAAATACGATGTACCACGTGATTGACCTTGATGAGGTAGTGTAAAGGGATTCATTTCCTTTTCAAAATTCCTGGAAGATATCAAATAACACGTTTCTAGACAACAGTTGGTTCTGCTAAGACAAACAATTGACGGACATTATTGACCATATTGAACATATAATATTATGATTATTTCTAAGACAGGTATATCAAGAGAAATATTCTTTAAATTTGGGAATTGTGATAAACAGAATTTTAACATAAGGAGCAAAATTTGAAACAATACATTGAACTTTAGTCACAGCTTATACTCTAAGATCATTTGTGGTGATTGATTTGACCTTGAGCTTTAGAATCTGATACCTAACCGTATTGAATCTTATGATTCATAGTCTTAAGGGAATACATGCTACAACACTGGCAAAGTTATTGTTGATGCAATTTGATTGGTTGATCACTATCTTTCGTACAATCTGATTGGCTGATCACTATCTTTCGTGCAATCTCATTGGTTGATGATTTTCAAAACTGCTGCATTCACTTTTTAAGTTTAACATTTAAAAAGTATTTGAAATTTTCGTTTGAAAATTTTTTGTTTGAAAAGTTTTGTTTGAAACTTTTTCAAATTTTTTAGTTTGAAAATTTTTCTTTCGAAATTTTTTGTTTGAATTTTTCTTGTTTGAAATTTTGGTTTGAAATTTTATCCTTTCAATCTTTTTTGTTTGAAAATTTTCGTTTCCAATTTTTTTGTTTATTTTTTTGTTTTATTTTTTTGTTTCAAGATTTGTGTTTGAATTTTTTTTTTCGTTTCAAAATTTTGTTTTAATTTTTTTCGTTAGAAATTTTTTGTTTCAAATTTTTCGTTTCCAATTTTCTCCGTTTCAATTTTTTTTTCAAAATTTTGGTTCAATGTTTTTTGTTCGAAATTTTTGTTTGTAAACTTTTTGTTTGAAACTTTGGTTTGACATTTTTTAAGTTTCTGCACTCATTAGTAAAGAAACGGAACTGCTTAGAATAAAAACATCGGGCAACATTGTTTAGCATGATGGAATAGTACACGTCAGAAACTGATAATGCAACGTCATCAGTTTTGCATCATATATAAGTATCGTTTGAGTTAGTATTCATGATAACGTCATCATGGCTACGTGTCTGCAGTTTCTAAACACACGTGATGTGATGAAATCATTTACCAAGATTACTGATTTACAAGAGAATGTACCTTATAGAATCTTAGCTAGCCAAAAAATCTCTACAAAGTTTGGATTAAGAATCGTAGTGAAGCTTGAAAATGATAAGAATATAATTTTACCAGCAAGATATTTACCCATGGAAGCATCAAAAGAAGAAGAACTGCTGTGTTTCTTAAATACTGGGTCTGTATCTTTATGTTATAAATTTTTCTTGGGTCGAAGTCATCAATTTGAATTTAGTACACAGCCGGTTTCGTCAGCAATTGTGATGAAATCATGAATTCAAACGTCAGCACACTTCTTTGACATCAGACGTATCTGTATGCATTTGGTTGGTCTGGATGACGTCAGCAACTGTGATTAAATCATGAATTCAAACGTCAGCAAATTCCTTTCCAATGAGGTCAGCAATAACTCTATGAAATCAGCAAATACCATGAAATCATTTGAGCAAGTGCGTTTCAGCAGGAAAGATGTGTATTTCTAACGATAAAGAATTCCTCTTCGCAAGCTATTATCCAATAAATATATTTCAAACAAAACATGTGATGATTGGTATCAGTGCTAGAACATTTGAACCTGTGATTCGATTGGGCAAAGCAGAACAATTTCATGTACAACTGACCTGTGAAGTATGGCAAATATTATGTTCACGAATCGACCAAATGAATGATTATTTTTATGATGAGATAAATGTGACCATAGTCAAATCATTAAGCTCAAATCATGAAGTGGTGCTGCGTACAGTCCTTGAAGAGAAGATGGTGCTGTTACGTAAAAAGAGTACATTTCATGTCCCTCGCCACATGGTGTATCTAACGCAAACGGAATGGAACAAATTCATCAACGTATTCCAGTGTGTGAAACATGCAGTGGAAGTGTGCAACAAAACAAGTATATTGCTGAAAAAGTACTATTTTGAAAAAATTGTCATGCATAGTGGTCAACATGTATCTAGATGTTGTGATGGTTGTCAACATCGTTCGTGGGTGCATACCTGTATTGATAAACAGTTTATTTGTGATCAAATGGACATTGAGTTTCCACCAATTGATATAGCAATAGACCTTCAAAGACTTCAATTGGAATTAAAATTATACGCTAACGACAAACTAGTGCAAGAAGTTCAAAATACATTGTATCGACAATATCCAGACCCTTTATCTGGTATGGATGTATGTGATTAACCAGTGCAGTGTAACAAAATGATCCATTTCAATGATTTGTGTTTTTTTCATTTCAAATACAGCCCCATGTTCTGACGTGTACTATTCCATCATGCTAAACAATGTTGCCAGAGGTTTTTGTTCTAAACAGTTCCGTTTCTTTACTAATGAGTGCACAAACTTAAAAGATGTCAAACCAAAGTTTCAAACAAAAAGTTTATAAACAAAAATTTCGAACAAAAAACTTTGAAACAAAATTTTGAAAAAAAATGAAACAAAAAAAAACGAAAAATTTGAAACAAAAAATTTTTAAACGAAAAGCATTCAAAGAAAATTTTGAAAGGAAAAAAATTCAAACAAAAATCTTAAAAAAAGATTCAAACAAAAATTTAAACAAAAAATTGGAAAGGAAAATTTTCAAACAAAAAAAATTGAAACGATAAAATTTCAAACCAAAGTTTCAAACAAAAATTTCAAAAAAAATGAAACAAAAATTCAAACAAAAGTTTCGAAACAAAAATTTTCAAATTAAAAAAAATTCAAACCAAAGTTTCAAAAAAAATTTTCAAGCAAAAAAAATTCAAACGAAAATTTCAAAAACTTTTTAAATGTTAAACTTAAAAGTGAATGCAGCAGATTTGAAAATCATCAACCAATCAGATTGCACAAAAGATAGTGATCAGCCAATTAGATTGCACGAAAGATAGTGATCAACCAATCAAATTGCATCAAAAATAACTTTGCCAGTGTTGTAGCATGTATTCACTTAAGACTATGAATCATAAGATTCAATAAGGTTAGCTATCAGATTCTAAAGCTCATGGTCAAATAATCAACACAAATGATTTTAGACTATGAGCTGTGACTAAATTCAATGTATAGTTTCAAATTTTGCTCCTTATGTTAAAATTCTGTTTATCACAATTCCTAAATTTAAAGAATATTTCTCTTGATAGACCTAAGTCTTAGGCTAGTTTTAGACGTAAGCATTTCTCTTAGTAAAAATCGTATCGTCGATATCCTACCGTGTTAGGTAGCAAGTGCTATAGCATTTCCCATGCCTTGGCATATCCTATGGCATTTCTTGTCGATAGAACCTGCTTTGTTTTCTAGCATTTTACCCAGCATTTCTTCTCTGATTACAGCGCCGTGGTGTGTTAAAAGCAAGCCAAATATTTTGTTTCAAATATCCATGCTCTTTGTTTTGTGTGGGAAATTGAATTGTAGTAAAGAAAAATGAGTTGGAGTAGGGATACTCTTATTATGTTGATTAAAAAAAAAATGAGAAACATCCTTGTTTGTACAAAGTTAAAAGCGTGCAGTTTCACTATACGGATCCTCACAGAAATCCACTTTCAAAAAATTCTCGTTTCATTTATTGTATTTTCAGCAATCCTTTCTGAGGTGTGCTCTTGCATTCTCCGGTGCAGGTTCACTTTAACAGGTGGCAACGTGTAGTTTTACTATACGGATCCATGGTATAAGTGGTAGTAGTAGTAGGAGGAGGAGGAGGAGGAGGAGGAGGAGTAAGTAGTAGTGAGAATAGAAGTAGGAGTACTTAGTAATAGTAACAGTAGCAGTAGCTGTAGTAATAGTAAGAGTAGTAGTAGTAGTAGCAATAGGAGTAGGAACGGGTAGTAGTAGTTGTAGTAGTAGTGAGAACTTGTTAGAAGCCGCGAAGGGGTTGGTTGGGTTCTGTTCTGGATACAAAATTGGGAAATTACAGACTTGCCAAAATTTTATGGCAGCTTATCGAAGATTACGTGAATTTCAGGTTCGACTTTAATTTCTATATTTTCACGTATAAATACGCATCTCAGATGTAAGTGCACACCATATTGCCATTACTTATACACTACTCTATTAAAATATTAGAAATTGCTTCTGTAAATTTTAAAATCTATGGATCTGTATAGTATAACTGCACCGTTAAAAGCCCTTTGTATCATAATAAGCATATGCGAAAAAGGGATTTACAAGAAATAGTGACTGAAAAATATGTTTTTAGTTTTGGAGCCATAATTTCGCTCTTCTCCAGTGATTTCTTTGCTACGTCAGGACAAAATGCTTATCAAAATGCTACCGTGTAAGAGCACAATATACGTTTGATGCCATATAATATTATACAGGATTTTTGGCAGCACATCTGCTACGATAAATGCTACGATAAATGCTTTCGTCTAAAACAGGCCTTAGAAATAATCATATCATTATATGTTCAATAAGGTCAATAATGTCCGTCAATTGTTTATCTTAGCAGAACCAACTGTTGTCTAGAAACGTGTTATTTGATAATTTTCAGGAATTTTGAAAAGGAAATGAATCCCTGTACACTACCTCATCAAGGTCAATCACGTGGTACATCGTATTTCTTACGTTTATATTTGGCAGGAACAATCAAAACCAATGACGCAATTTCATTTGACAATTCTCAAATTATACTACAAAGTCTAAATGTACCAATGTCCTGAACACCTAATCACATCATAGGTCAATAACTGATCACGTGATCATACTCATATTTGACAATGATTTACTCAATGAATGAGATACTACACAATTTTAAGAACAATTACCAATTATTGATATGACAATAAGAAATGAACCCCTCCCAAAATTTAACATTGTTACGCAAACACACCTGTGTCTTATGAAAAGTAATAAATCCTGTACGCATTCAATAATAAAGCCGTATCAAAAAATAGGTCAATAACATTTAAATTTTGAATATTTGGCCATAAGAGGAACACCAACATCTACAATGGGTCCTAGAAAACGTTTACCGAATTTTGTTATTTGATAATTCCCAAATTTAAAAGGGAACATAAACATATAAAGGTAATAAGCCATATATCGTGCTAAATCCTTATCAAAGGGGCCAATAACCTCCGAAATTTTATTTTTGGTAGTTCTTTACCCATGAAAGGGAACGATGTGGACCATCCAAATGTATAGCGGTACATATTGAAGACATGTACGAAGATACCAAATGCTTATAAAAAAACAATTTCTAAAACTGAGTGGATGAGCTAAGATAACCCTCCCAAATTTTAAAGGGTGCATCAATGTGCCCATGCCTTGTGATAGGAAATGAAGCTATATACATGACCATATAACCATATAAGGTAAGAAGACCGCATCAAACGGGATAAATTGGGCCAAAAACCAAACACGTGGTACAACATATTGCTTATGTTTATATTTTGGCATTTGTTTACCCATGAAAGGGAACAAGGTGGACCACCCAAATTTATCATGATACATATTGAGGTCATGTACTATGATACCGAATGCTTAAATTGGAAAATTTCCAAAATTTAAGGGATTGACTATGGTACCCCTCCCAGGGTGAATCAATGTACCTATGATAAGAAATGGACCCCTATACATGAGCATATAATCATATAAGGTAATAGGACCTCATCCAAGGGAATAAATTAGGTCAAAAATGAAACACGTGGTTGTACTAAAATTTGGCAATTTCGTACCCATGAAAGGGAACGAGATGGACCACCCAAATTTATAGTAATATATATTAGTGTCTTATACTATTATACCAAATGTTTAAATTGGGCAATTTCCAAAACTAAAGGGGTGTGCCAAGGTACCCCTCCCAAATTTTTAAAGGGGTGCATCAATATACCCATGTCTTGTAATAGGGAATGGACCAGTATACACAACCATATAATCATATAAGGTAATAGGACCTCATCCAAGGGAATAAATTAGGTCAAAAACGAAACACGTGGTTGTACTAAAATTTGGCAATTTCGTACCCATGAAAGGGAACGAGATGGACCACCCAAATTTATAGTAATATATATTAGTGTCTTATACTATTATACCAAATGTTTAAATTGGGCAATTTCCAAAACTAAAGGGGTGTGCCAAGGTACCCCTCCCAAATTTTTAAAGGGGTGCATCAATATACCCATGTCTTATAATAGGGAATGGACCAGTATACACAACCATATAATCATATAAGGTAATAGGACCTAATCCAAGGGGATAAATTGAGCAAAAAACAAACACGTGGTTGTTCTTAGTGATGGGCAGAGGGAATATTCCCGGTAGGAAGGAATTTTAAAAATGGGAATATTCCCGTGGTTTTTCCAGGCGCGTCATTAAGTGGGGCAGGAGGGGGAAATTGCCCCCCAAGAGTTTGAGAAATACATATACTTTAATAGATTGCCTACTAATATGCTAGTACAAAACGTGAAAGTCTTACGTCGGTGGTGCTCTTGCGCAACCAAGCGAAGTTTGAAATGACGCCCCTGTTTTTTTCCCTGCCCTATAAATTCCCGGGAAGGAATTTATTTCCATTTCCTTACTTTATCTTCCAAATTATAAGAACCATATGACTAATTACTTTATTTTAATATATTATGATTTACTTGTAGCTTTTAAAGAGTTTGGAAGTTAAAACATATAAAATTATTTGACGGTATTTTATATAACTAATAATATGATTCTTTAAATTCCATTTCAATTTGCACTAAAAAGTAGGGTAATTGTGTAGTATTGGAGGCCAAAACTAGCAAAAAGTAGAATGATTTACGGAAGAAATGAGTTGACAGTTGTGTTCAAGTAGTCAAGAAAGTATCGAACATATTTTTTTAAGGCAGTAGGGTATTTATACAAAACGGAAACTTAAGTGGAAGTGATTTATGTTAGAAAAGAAAGTGAATTGTTGGTAACGAAAATAGAAAACAACGTGTCATGCGGGGCTCTAACCCGCCTTCATTCGGTAACGTTTGCTCTGCAATGCTGTATGAATTTAATGTTGGTAACGTAACTTAATGTATGAAACCATAAACAACCGCGCCGGAATAGAATATCGCAAAAATGTAGGTGCAAAACCTGGCCCTCAATGCTAAAGAATAGCCAAAATTAGCAAAGTACTAATTTACAAATGATGAAAAGGAACCATTTTGTAAAGTAATTTAGAATTATGTAGAAATAGAGATGAAATACTATTAAAAAAAACCTGAACCACCATTTGTAATAGACGTCGGTGTGTCTCCTCTCTCTGACTCGAATTTCTGAAGAGGTACTCGGACTTCTTTTTCAGGTGAATTAACGTATGGAATTTCGAGAAATAGGTAGAATGAAAGGTCGTGTATGGCAATGTTACGTGCTAAAATATAAAGATAAGTAAGTATCTTGCAAATTTTGTGAACATAAATATGTATGCGAAAATGTTGATAAATTGGTCAGACATGTATCTACTAGCATTTACCCAATCTAATTGGTTTATAACACTTACAAATTTAATGTGCTTATAATATCAGTAATAGAGTCAAGTTGAGCAAATCCACTTACCTATACATCTAAACTGTTACTATATAATTTTTTCACAAATATTTAATTGATTGAACATATTATAAATAAATATACATTTATGCGTACTCTCTAAATATAATAAAGTGTTAATAAAGTAACATAGGACCGTTCAGAATATATAGATTTTAAAGAATCCACTATGGACAACAGTAATAATATGCTGTGATATAAAAATTAATTCCACTTTGAAATCATAATATAGTAATAGAATGGAATTTTCTTTCTGATTGTACATAAATTCCCGGATAAATTCCCATTTTGGGAATCTTCCCGGGAATATTCCCAGGGAATATTACCGAAAAATATCTTCCCGGGAATTTACTCATCCCCAGTGATGTCATGCTAATTTTTTTAAGTGGGTATACGCTCCATCCCTTGTCACACAAACACCCACACACACAAACACCAAACACACACACACATATAGATAGATAGATAGATAGATCGGACGCTTCAATACTATTAGTCTTTGCACTATTAAGATTTAAAAATCAAAGTTCAAAAAATATACTTTCTTATAGGCAACTCAACTGGCTCTCCGCGCGTATAGATTGCATAACAAGCAGGATATGTATATGAAGTAATAAGAGAAGTCTGAATGGAGAGCTATGTTTCGGAGAAAAGTTACCTATCTACCAAAGACTAAGAAATTGATTACCTATAATGTTATAGATTAATTTAAGACCTTATTTAGCTCTCTGCGTTAAGTAAGTCAGGCGTAGAAGTGGTTATACCTGTATGACTGATAACTATAAGAAAAAAAATGAATTGGACCAATATTTCCACCACCTTGCTCATTCCTTTGGTTCTAACTATCACTATGACATTTTCAAAGGATGTATTTAATGTACACAGAAATACACATATATATCGTTTGACTTAAAATGCTCAGTACATTTGGAGTAATTTAAGATTGAAAGTTTGAATTTTAACATTGTAAATCGGTCTCGAACCACAGCCTACTGGCTGCTGTGATAATTAGGGCCATAACCAAGAAAAGATTAATCGCCCTCAGTCTGTAGTTTGTCCGTCCTGCAGCTTACAACTTTTCTCTTTCTCTGTCTCCCAAATTGATTAGTTGTTGTTCTTTTGCTCGGAGAATGAATTTAGCTTCCTTTTGTCGGATCATAATTGCATTAAAATAAAAAAAAGTTTAATTTTGATTTTGTTGGCGCATGACCGTTTTAAAATTGATAGGTTGAGCTACCCAGTAGCCTAAGTGCCAACAGCAATAATGTTGAAATTAATATCCGTGTTAATACAAATATCGGCCTTATTGCTGTTGGTACTTAGGTTACTGTGTCACTCAACTATTTAACTGAAACAATGACAGCTATGTCCCAACGAGTAAATAATTAATGACTTGAAGCGTTAATAGCTAAGTATAAAGAATAGACAAATAAACAATACAATAATACGAAGACAAGCTGTTTTCATAAACTACCATACCTAGAACTTAGAATTTTAGATGTCTCGGAAAAGCAGAAACGAACTTATGCTATACCAATATCATAAAATCAAATCTAGTACTTTTTTACGATCAAGCTTTCTTTTGCTTTAGATGGCAATTTCAAGACAAATTTAAACCGAATTAGGCATATGACGCCTGCGGTGATGTTTGATCGAATGTTTTTCGTGTTTGCAACTAGGTCCGATGTTTTTTATTTCTCAGTTAAACATTTAGTTGTTTTTTTTTATCAGAAGCGATTCAAAAGAGCCGCTTCGCCCAAACAGCAAATAGGAACTTTTGACAAAATTTTCGAGGCCAGTTTATGGTTGATTTAACTCCTGATACCAGCGCCAAAGTTAGAGTCGGGTAGTTTTGGTATACCCATCTAAAACTTTAGTGCAATAATTTCTTTCGATTCTAGGTTTAGGTGTCCCATCAGGAACAATTTTAAAAAATCACAAACGACAATCTTTCCGAGAGAAGTAGCTCAAGTGGTAAAACATGGCTTCGCATTCGGTAGGTTCGATTCCCGCTGCCAACCATCCTGAAGGGTTTTCCTCAGTCCTACCAGGCAAATGCCGGGATAGTACCTACTAAAAAGGCTTTGGCCAATATCTTCCCAAATCCTTTCTATTATTGTAGTTGTTAGATATGCAGTATAAAATGGCCTCTGAGCTGTATCTGGTGATTGTGAAATAAATAAAATACACACCCTGAAAAAAGAGAAAATACATACAAAAAAAGTATCCTTCTCCTAAAATTGTTTTCTAAAAGAAATAAAAGTTATAAACTAATTTATAATAATAATAATAATAATAATAATAATAATAATAATAAATCGGTCAAGAGGGTATGGAAAAGCTTTTGCAGGTCAGCTATCCAAAGAGAGTTCTTCATTCCCACCAGGCAAATGTCCCCACTCTCCTATCCAATGCCTTTAACGAAGGACGTTATCCATCTGACATATTCGTCATCATGCCGGAGATGCCATAACAACCTTTATAATGTGAAATAAATAAATATACTTATGAGTAGATATCCCCGCGTATAGAAGGTCGAGTCAGCGAAATTTGATCTTGTTTTCCTAGAAATCGATATCATTTCCTGGAATTGGGAGGCAAGTTTCGACAAGCCTTTAGTTGCTATGTTCATATCCTTTTACGGCTAGTACAGAAGTTCGTGGGAAAATGTTTGTTTATGAGAACAGTCTGTTGCTATGGTGATAGTCTTGGATGGCTTCATCGTCTTGGTTGGTCATACTCTTGGACGGATCATAGTCCTATCAGTTATCATGATCGAAGCTTCCCAATTGATTGATTGATTTTTGCTTTTCGTTATGTATTGAATAGCTAGATGCTCTTGGCCTTCATAGTCTTGGATGCTCATACTGTTGGACGGATCAGAGTCCTATCAGTTATCATGATCGAAGCTTCCCAATTGATTGATTGATTTTTACTTTTCGTTATGTATTGAATAGCTAAATGCTCTAGGACGGATGAGAGTTCTATTAGTTATCATGATCGAAGCTTCCCAATTGATTGATTGATTTTTCTCTTTTCGTTATGGATTTGAACCCCCCAAACCCCTCCACTCCACTCCCTCCTGCGAAGAACGTAAGCGAACGTTGTTACTATGCTCATACTCTTGGACGGCTATCTGATCTTGATGAGAGTCCTATCAGTTATCATGATCGAAGCTTCCCAATTGATTGATTGATTGATTTTTGTCTTTTCGTTATGAATTTGAACCTTTAAACCCCTCCACTCCCTCCTGCGAAGAACGTAAGCGAACGTAGTTACTATATTCATACTCTTGGACGGCGAAGCTTCCCATTTGATTGATTGATTTTTGCTTTTCGTTATGTATTGAATAGCTAGATGTTCTTGGGCCTTCATAGTCCCAAGAACTGTTGGACGGATAAGAGTCCCATCAGTTATCATGATCGAATCTTCCCAATTGATTGATTGATTTTTGCTTTTCGTTATGTATTGAATAGCTAAATGCTCTTGGACGGATGAGAGTTCTATTAGTTATCATGATCAAAGCTTCCCATCACGTTCGAAGCTTCCCAACTGATTGAATATCAAGTTCGAAGCTTCCCAATTGATTGATTGGTCTTCGTCTTTCCCCGACTCGTTTCGCCTGGGAAATCGAAGAGCATACTTAATGTCTTAAAATATTCAATGCTTTCTCATCGAGAATCAAACCTGAACACTAAATATGTTTTCATTTTGAAAGCTCTCTCATTGAAATTGAAGCAAGACCAGTACTTCACGATTTAGAGTTGAATTAATTCTTGCATGAAAAAAAAAAGGATTTCATGTATTGATTTTAGCGTAGCACTAGCAGCGTTCACCCCGCTTCGCTGCGGTCACCCCGGAACGCAATAAACTTTGTTACTTAGATAATTTTTACTTTTTCGCTTTCAAGTGATATGATAAAAACCATAGAAGATTGCACTAATGTTAACATTATATCGCCCGTCATTTATGTTAACCCGCCCCGCTTCGCTGCGGTCACCCCAACCCGCCCCGCTTCGCTGCGGTCATCCCGGAACGCAATAAACTTTGTTACTTAGATAATTTTTACTTTTTCGCTTTCAAGTGATTTATAGCGCCTGTCATGTATGTTAACCCGCCGAGTCACAGGGTCATGCGGGTTGCATATAAATACGTTTATTTTTATACCTATGATGAACTAATAACAAAGGATTTGTACGTATGGACACCTGAATGGTCAATTATCTCAAGACACTGGTAATTGAAAATTAAAGTGATATGATAAAAACCATCTAGGGTCCAAATCCTAACAACCCCCCAAAAATGAAAGAAATTGGTTCACCCGTATTAGCGTGATGAGCGGATAAAGGATTTTTTCTACGTATGGACACCTGATTGGTCAATTATCTCAAGACACTGGTAATTGAAAATTAAAGTGATATGATAAAAACCATCTAGGGTCCAAATCCTAACAACCCCCCAAAAATGAAAGAAATCGGTTCAGCCGTATTAGCGTGATGAGCGGACAAAGGATTTTGTGCGTTCTCTTTTATATATATAGATATGATATGTACATTGTTCGAAGCTCTTCATTTCGAAGCACTATAATGCTTTCAAGTGTTCAATGCTCTCTTTCTCTCTCTCTATTAGCGAGAATCGAACCCGGACCAAAGTAGTATTAAAACATAAATAACAACCATAAAAATAAATTTAAAAAATACAGCATCACATTATTATTATTATTATTATTATTATTATTATTATTATTATTATTATTATTATTATTATTATTATTATTATTATTATTATTATTATTTTGGTCATGATTTTAAAGTTGGACTTGTCCTTGCATAAAAAAAAATCACTTCGTTTTCACGACAGAAAGGATCGAATTAATTTCATGCCTTAAAATGTGTAATGTTTTCTCATCGATGATCGAACCAGCAGGACACGGGAATCAAACGCAAGACCTGTACTTCACGACCATTGAGTTGAATTAATCCTTGCATGAAAAAAAAGAATTTCACTTCGTTTCACGACAGAAAGGAACGAAATAGAAATATTTAATGCTCTTTCACTAAGAACCGAACCAGAACCCTAAATATGCTTTTATTTTGAAAGTTCTCTCATCGGAATCGAACGCGAGACCAGTACTTCACGATTTAGAGTTGAATTAATCCTCGCATGAAAAAAAAGAATGAGTCTCATAACGAAACACAAATCATTTATTGTCTTGAAATATTTAATGCTCTTTCACTAAGAATCGAACCAGAACCCTAAATATGCTTCTATTTTGAAAGTTATCTCATCGGAATCGAACGCGAGACCAGTACTTCACGATTTAGAGTTGAATTAATCCTCGCAATTTCATGGAGTAATCCAACTTGAGGTGAGCACTCTATCACTGAACGTCAGTGCCTCGCATATAGATTAGATTTTATTTATAAAAAAAACTTTTCGTCTTCTTTTTTTTCTAGTCGTCTTGTATTGGGTAGCTAAATTCCCCCCTCAGCCCCCAGACCAATCTTGTAATGCTAAGAATAGAAGGTCCCAGATTTTCTGCGAAGAGTTTGAGGAGTTTCTTACGAAACGTCTGGAAAATTTTCGTCTGCAACCTTCTCAGGGAATTGAGTTGATAAGACGATTGTTGCAGTTCATGGATGTTTTAAAACGCATTGGTAGCGGAAGCATCTCATAGCATATCATAATGTTTTAAAAACGTAGGGTGAAAAAATTTGTATGCTCAAATCAGCAGGGTTGATTGTATTGCATGTGAAAAGTATTATATGGATATTCACATGATGATGTCTGTTATGACAAGTAATTAAAATCACTTAAGTTGAAGCCGTGATGAGATTTGTGTTATAACATATTCCCATAGCACAAAAGATTACGCCCCACGAAATGTCTGTAGGTTATGAACTACTTGCTTTATCTAATTTGGTCTTGGGATTCTCACGAATTCACTTGTAAGTGTTCATGGGAATAGAATTTGTTTGCAGACTGTTCTTTGATCGAATAGACCTTAGTTGCTCAGGGGAATATCGCATTGCATGATTAGTGAATATCGTATTTTCAAACGTATACATCATTTGAGATTACGTGTATGTTTGTTGTCGTCTTCACATACGAACATACTCACGTGCGACTGAAGATAGTGTAATCTGAAAGCGAAAACGCTGAGTTATGTGTAATGTAAAATAAGTTTTTTAATAGATAAGATTTACTAAAGATGATATTTTGACACACCTATCGAATAATGTGTGTGAATAAGGAAATGAAATTCTGTTTCAGATGTGAAACTGAATAAGGATATTAAATGTGGCATGGGAGAGGTGGGGAGATTTTATTCGCTTGGAAAAGCTCATATGTTTCTTGAAAACAGTTATCATAATAAACTTGCTTTATTTTTGACTTCCAATGCTCTCCCATCCGTAAATCGAACTCAGGACCACGTTCACCACATGTCCGTGTTAGCTATTAGATCAGCTGGAGGTGCTGAAACGATGAGCAGACGGCACAGCGGCAAAGCACTTACATTTGGTATATGGTGGTCCCTAGTTCGACTACCGAATATATTAGTTCGTGGTGTCTTAGCATATTGAGCATAATCGTAGGACATTAAATGAATTTGTGATGGACAACATCGTGTTCGTTGATTTTCATGTGGTATTTCCGCTTCATCTCATAATATCATTTCATTTACCTTAATCATCCTTTCATCTTAGCCTAAAAGAGATATTCGTGGGGGCGTTAAACTGAAAGATTTCATCTTTATCGTTGTACACAATTGTTTTCCCGATCAACATGTGTAGCACTCTACATTTAGTCGTGTTTCTGTTCTTATGGTTAGGTTTGAAAATTTACATTTTAATAAAAAAATAAAAGAAACGAAAAATCGTCTTAGACGTTCCTTAAGTAGAATTACTTTGAACAAGAAATCTTAATTCTGTGGCGAGGGTACGTCCCTCATGATATAGTTCATTCTCGAGACGAGATAGAATACATCGAGAAGCAAGATCGACGATACTTTTACAAAAAATTATAATGAGATTCAATGTCGGACAGAACTCCTTATAAAAGTCATAGAAAAAGGATTCATTCTGTTTTCACTGTTGAAAATTAAGGCTTTAATTGCAAGATATCCGTTAAATCGTGTAATATGGCAACTCGACTTGGAAGTACAAGACATCACATACAAATTTTGCCTTCATGTATTACTAGTCTAGATGTTCAGTATAATAATAAGGGCGTCAACACATCTCTCTTTGTTTCAGACCAATCTCATAGTTCGTGAAGAAAAGTTTATTACTTTTAGATTCATTTAAATATATGCTAATTAGTTTAAATAAATTTTTCGGTATTTGAAATTTTGTTTCCCACATATTCGAGTCGTAGGCCTTTCTCAAGTTAATAAATAATTGATATGCATGGATATAGCATTAGCACTTTTTTAGTTGTAAAATTAGTGTAATACATCTTTTGTACCCATGATAAGTAAATTCTCTCATTACACTATTCGTTTACTTACTTAGTTGCAAATTTCATTATTTATGCAATTCAGCTTATTTCGTTTACGATTTACTTCCTATGTGATCAAGAAATGATCTTTGTTCGTGGGATTTCTTAAGACATCATGTTCTCACACAATGTTAAGGAAAATCGATGAGCTTGAAAATTTTCAATCCTGTGTGAATGTTTTGTGTCTCACGCAGGAGAGTCCTTTATTATTATTATTTCCATCGAGAGATAAGAAAGGTATCCTGCGAATTCTTAAGACAATGAGGACAAGGTGATTTAATGGTCATACATATAGAATACGTCTTCGAGAATGAACACATAATCCATTAGTTAAAGATGGCATCGTCAATGAATTTATTAACCAAACTTAATACAGCGTCGATAGTATCTTTTACAAAATTACAAGACTTAGAAATTAATAAAACCTATCGTATTGTAGATTGCAAATTAATTACAACCGTATATGGAAAGAAGGTTTGTGTGACTTTTGAAGCAGGACAAAAAGTGATTCTACCAGGGCGATTAACTGAAAAAGTAGAAGCAGATAATGGCGCTTTATTAACATATTTGCAAAGTGGAAACGTTTGTTTAATATACAAAGGAAAAAAAGATTAATTTAACGGGACATAGCATGCACGATATTGAATTCACAGAGTTGAGCGCATCGTAAGTGTATGGACATGTACATGATTATCGACTTCTTCTTCATTCTCATCCTTTCTCCCTAAAATTTCTCCCATCCCGGTGGATTTTTGTGTTTCCGGGGTCGCGACATATCGCAATGTCTTGCATGTACTGATTATTATTATTATTATTATTATTATTATTATTATTATTATTATTATTATTATTATTATTATTATTATTATTAATTTGGAGGAGTAGATTCGTTTGATATAAAGATTGTGTACACAAAAATCTACCTTGTTTAGGGAGCTGAGACCGAATTTGGTACTTTACGATTTAGGGTTGAACTAATCTTTGCATGAAAAAAAAAGAATTTTACGTATACAGTACTAGGCTGACAACTAAGTCCCTGCCGTTACGATTTAGGGTTGAACTAATCCTTGCATGAAAAAAAAAGAATTTTACGTATATAGTACTAGGATGACAACTAAGTCCTTGCCGTTTTGATAATAATATGTCAACATGTCTAAAGCAAAAGCAACATGCTTCATAATTGATAAAAATAATTGTACGAACACGATGAATAACATTTATCAAGGTGCTGAAACCTTAAAATACTATTACTTGGGTAAACTAGTATTGCCAACGAATCGATAAACTTTTCGGTACGAAAAGAGATAAGTCGCAAATCGACAAGTACATTTTTCAAATTCGAAATGAAACAGAAACATCCGAGACTCATAGACAATACTAGATCACTCAAGTTTTAGTCCTCAGACACTGTTTTAATGTTACGTGTGGTATATATAAATACTTTAAATTGATATAGCATTGCACGAACACGATGTATTTTCAAACTCAAGACAATACAGAAACATCCGAGATTTATGAACAATACTAATTCACACACATCCGAGACTTATGAGCAATACTATTTCTCCCAAGTTTTCGATGAGGAAGATGACCACATTAGACAAAATTTACAGAAAAGTCGGAATATTAAGGAATGGTGGTGATCTGACCTAGAACATACCTTTTCATTACAGTAAACAAAGAACAGGAATGAACATGAATTGTACCTCAAATGATGTGTATGGGTTCGGATTTAATCACAGTTCGCATGAAGTGAACTTTGTGATGTACAAACATCGTGTGTGCGTGAGTAGCGTTTATGTTTCTAACTTCTTATTCACAGATCCACAAGATAGGTTATTTCTTATTTAAATGCCTCTTTCAATATTCCTACTCAATCTTTGTTTTTAAATCACGTTCACATTTTATGTTTTATCTAATAACTACAGAGATATAAAAGTAGAAACAAAATGTACAAATGAAGGGAGGAATGAAAGATTCATTATGAAGATCTAAAGCTGAAACCTAAAAATACTATTACTAGGGTAACGAGTAATGCCAACGAAACGAGAGAAACTTCTCGATACAAAAAGAGGCAAGTCTCAATTCGATAAGTACATTTTCAAATTCGAGATGATACAAAAACATAGGTACGTTCCAGAAAGTTTGTGATAACTTGATCCAAGATCCAATATATTTTGAATCAAAACGTTTCTTGTACGTCTTATATCTGGACAACTACATAAAGTATAGTCAGATCAAGATTGAAAAAAAAAAACATAATTACTGCAGACGTCACGTAAATAAAAACGTTTGAACACAAGTTGCAGCTCTGGGAGAAACTATTACAAAACGAAGGTTTGATACATTTACCAATTTGTGTTAAGTATGGAACAAATACAAGGCACTACTTTTCAAATAATATTCCAATCAATTTCTTCTCTTCTTTCTATCTGTCTCCAGGGAACAGGAGTTTGACCCGGGACCCTCACGTACACGGTGTTTGTACACCACAAAGTTCACTTGGTGGGAACAGAATTTTGAACGCTCTGCCACTGACTGTTATTATTATATGTAGGAATTTATAGCACATTGAATTCCATCTTAAAAAGTGTTTAGTTTCAAGAGCAACATTATATTCAGAAAAACGATATCGAAAATAGAAATTTGTACACGCAAACTCGTTATCAGCGATGATTTTTGATTTATATTTCCCCTGTTAGCAGTGACTTTGGGGATTTGCTAGAGTTAGGAGGATATAGATATTTTTTATCCGTAGTGTCATTACTTATCAAAAGTTGTTGACCATTACGTGATGCAGCTTTTTTTTCGCATTAAAGGTTCATCTGAAAATTTCAGATTTGTGCAATTTTTCGAAGTGTTAGTGGTCAGTTACAGTTACAGATTCGATTAACCGAATATAAGTCTAGGTACATCTTTAATAGTGTAATTCAAATTGTGGACCTGATGTCAACATGTGCAGAGCAATGTAAAAATGCATCATGTATTATATCACAGAATACTACATTGCTAGATCTAACCACTTTCTCAGATTTGTTCAAAAAACGTAACACAAGACTATTGTAATTCGTCATCTGAATTACCTTTTCTTATTTGTCTTAAAAAGCAATACATCTTCGCGGATAATCATTTAGCGCCCATACAACCAGTTGAGAAAATTCTTTAGTTGAGAAAATTTCTTTTTCTATTTCAGTACCGACTTGACAAGTTATCAAATTATAACTATTCCAAAGATAACGTGAAAACAGATTAATTCAATTGTTCACGAATTAATGCGAAAAAGAAAATTTGTCAACTGAAGAATACTTTCTTTTTCGTGTGTACAGGAAGATTATATGGCTATACGTAATAATGATGCTACTGTATCTCCAACAAATATAGATCAAAACTTATTGGCCATTACGTGATGCAACCTTTTTTCGCTAGTAATTCAAATTGCGGACCTGATGTCGACATGTGCAGAGTTATATAAAAATGCATCATGTATTATATCGCAGAATATTACATTGCTACTCCTTCTGTATATAGGATAGGTCAGTGTTTCTTTAGATATATGCTATATTTTGTTGTTCAGCATTACGTCAGAACATCACGTTAACACTTCTCATTTTTGTTGATGAATGTCTTGGTTTAATATTTATCATCACACGTATGCAGTTCATTCTTTTTTTTAAAGTAAACTTGCGATGTTTAAAGATGATGATGGTGAACGTGTACAATAGATTTCAATCTTTTAATGAAGTCATTCGATTCATTTTTAATGTTAGACTTTCGTTTTGAAAAGTAATTAATTTTCTAAGAAACGATTACATGTTACTCTTGTGCACATCACATCTTTGCAAATACTATCTAATGTAACCACTAACGTTTTGAATCAGGTCCAGTTGGAACAAAATTTTCTAAAAGGGAGCATGGACATGCCAATTTTTGGTTGCTAATCATGGGCCCCATATTCGCCAAATATTAGTAATTTTAAGCATTACCTCATTAGCCTCCTGTCTCCTTGGTATTATCACAATGGTTCGCTGACGGTATTCGTAACTTTTTGTAAAAGAGTGATGAATAATCACAATTTAATTTTTTAACGGTCATGATGGATCAATGGTTGAGTCCCAATGGTAGATTGGCAACAGTCAGCCCCAAATGTAGGGAGATGGGCAGTAGAAATTAGGAAAGACCCAATTCAATCATATTTTAGTTCATTTGCAAGCCTACCGTGATAATTTTAGGGGCGCTCGTCATCCCTGTGGATAAGGGCATGGGTAGAGTGATTACTTCTGGTGCTTGTGGTTCCTGTCTCAATCCAAGTTCATGTTAATAGGTAATTGTGGTAAACAAAAAAACTGTGAGCATTAGTTCTCCTGTTTAGTTCTACTTTGTTCATTCCTCTATTTTTTATTTTTATGTTTGTTATTTTTCTAAAGCAATTATGTCAGGTTAAAATAACATGTATCTTTTCTTTCCAGTACGTGTATTGTTCTTCTACTCATAAATTCAATGGATTTCAGGATGCATGATGACTCAGTTATATAACGTTTATTCACATTGTCATTCTATCAACTATTATTTTTTCGTCATTCATTTGTCTTAATCATATGTCCTTTTACCGAGAAAGTGCATATTTGTGGGACGTATCTTTATTTCTCCGGGGGGTCTTTACATGATGTACAAACCTATTACATTTTAGGTTTGAGGAGTATGGTGGCTCAGTGGTAAAGGATTTACAATCAGTACTTCGTTTTTCAAATGCTGAAGCTTCTTGGTATGTATCCTGCTGGAACTTAATGGCGATCAGTGCCTCAAATTTGTCAATCATCACACCTTCAGTTAATTACTCTAAAAAAAATAACGAGTTCGGAATTTGCTAGATTCAAGTTTCTCCAAGGATGATGATGATGATGATGATAATGTTAGGTGTTCAGTATAATTATAATAATGGCATAAACACATCTCTCTTTGTTTAAGACAATTCTCATAGTTCGTAAAGAAAAAAATATTACTTTTAGATTTATTTGTTAACGATTGGAGAAAATTTTCGGTTTGAAAAGACAAAAGTCGCAAATCGACAAGTACATTTTTTCAAATTCCAAATGAAACAGAAACATCCGATAAGCTTACTTGATCGGAAGTCGAACTAGGGACCGCATGCACTGGGTTGCGGAATAATGCTCTACTATACTAAGTATTCATCTGAAAGAATAAGTCGTTGCTTTATCACTGAGCCACACACACACACATACACAAACACACACACACACACACACACAAACTTTAAAATATTTCTTACGTTCGAAACGTAAGAAAATATTTCAGTTTAACGTACCATGATTATGCTCATTATGTTGAGGAAGACGAATGATTAAGACAAATGAATGAATGAATACTTAGTAGAATGAGAATGTATGAGTAGACCATGAAAACTCACGGACACTATGTTCGGAAGTCGACCACAGTGGGCGGCAATTAGTAATAAAAATTATAAGCTTACTTGATCGGAGATCGAACTAGGGACCGCATGCACTGGGTTGCGGAACAATGCTCTACTATACTAAGTATTCATCTGAAAGAATAAGTCGTTATTTATCACTGAGCCACACACACACACAAACTTTCACATATTTCTTACGTTCGAAACGTAAGAAAATATTTCAGTTTAACGTACCACGACTATGCCCATTATGCTGAGGGATATGGGTGATTAAGACAAATGAATGAATGAATACTAAGTAGAATGAGAATGTATGAGTAGACCATGAAAACTCACGGACACTATGTTCGGAAGTCGACCACAGTGCACGACAATTAGTAATAAACATTATAAGCTTACTTGATCGGAGATCGAACTAGGGACCGCATGCACTGGGGTTACGGAACAATGCTCTACTACACTAAGTATTCATCTGAAAGAATAAGTCTTTGCTTTATCACTCAGCCACACACACACAAACTTTCATATATTTCTTACGTTCGAAACGTAAGAAAATATTACAGTTTAACGTACCACGATTATGCTCATCATACAGATAGACAGACAGAAAGATATACACTTAGATATATTTACATTTATATTTCACAAGTATAGGGACAAATGTTTATGGGGTGTCAAACAATCATTGCATGAGTAATATAGTTTAATCTTTCATTCCAGTGGGTAAAACTCCAAGATTTCCCATTAACCTTGTTGACTTTATTGTAGGACGTAAAACTCGAAGATTTCATTTCATTGTTCAAAGATTTCATTTACAGACAGAAAGACAGACAGACTTTGTTGGCTTTATTGTGAGACGTAAAACTCTTCACTGTTCAAAGATTTCATTTACAGACAGAAAGACAGACAGAAAGGTCATATTATCAAAATTAAAACACCAAGTCTTTAGTCAACTGATATGTAATTGCAATGCGAACCAGAAAACATTCAAGAATTCCATCTTATCATTTTCTTAGAAATCAACGTACAGTGAACAGAAGCATCATACAAATTCGCTTATATGTATGTGTTTTTAACGTTAGAATTTCATCTCTATCAAACACGGAAAACACAAAGCAAATATATTGTCTCGAGGGCATCTTAGCTCGGTGGTCGTGTTTCTTACCATATTTTATACTTTTTTTCATCAGGGACATCGGTGGCTCACTGATAAAGCGTTCACTTCTGGTGCATGGGGGGAGGGGTCCCAGGTTTAATATTCTGTTCCCGCCAGATGAACTTTATAATGAACAAACACCGTGTACGTGGATTTCCTCTGGGTTCTTCCGGAGCGTTCACCTGTAATGCATGAAGCACCGTGTTCAAATTCTACTCCAGACAAGTGAACTTTGTGGTGAGCAAACACCGTATGAATGGATTTCCTTCGGAGTTCTTCCGTTTCCTCCCACTTTCTTCACTTCATCATTTCTCATCATCACTTTCCCTCTCCACTAATCTAGTAGTCAACTATAGGACTAAAACTCTTTAACATACAATTAAATGTACTGTACCTTTTATCATTCGTTTAGCAGGGTTGTAGGTCAGTCTGTTACGAATCATCAAAGCATTTGACAATGTTATCTTCCGTTTCCTCCCACTTTCTTCACTTCATCATTTCTCATCATCACTTTCCCTCTCCACTAGTCTAGTAGTCAACTATAGGACTAAAACTCTTTAACATACAATTAAATGTACTGTACCTTTTATCATTCGTTTAGCAGGGCTGTAGGTCAGTCTGTTACGAATCATCAAAATATTTGACAATGTTATCTTATCTGTTGCTCTTGAAACTAAACCATTTTATGATGGAGTTCAATGTGCTAGCAAACAGAGAAAGAAAGACACTAGCAAAACAGACATTCACATATGTGTATGTGTTTTGTTTTTGGTTTGACGAGTATGATGGCTCAGTGATAGAGGATTTACATCCAGTATTTTGGGGGTCCCTGATTCGATCGCGGTTCACACCGTATGGACTTTCTGATAAATTCAAAAATCTACAAACACAACGTTTTTCATCGTAAACGTATGTTGTGCTGTGATCGAAAAAAAGACGTCCGTACGGTTTCTTTTCAGATCAACCATTCTAAATGAAGTTTCTTAACTCCTAAAAGAGAAGTATCGGAATAACCACAACATTAGTATACTAATTTAAAAATCTTACCGTATTGGTCGATCACAAAATAGAAATTTTATGTGAAAATAATAAAAGATTTCAATTTCATTATATTATTATTATTATTATTATTATTAAATGCACTAGAATTAGTACTACACTGTTCAGTATAAATGAAAAGTATTTTCTGCTTCTTTATGAACAGAAGTCCACTTCATTGACACCCATCAACTTTAAAGTTCGTTTTTCCGTCAAACTTGACTGTGTTTGTACACTATCCAATAAATCAGTCATAATTGAATCTATGAGTTTTTTGTTTCGTCTTGTTTATATATGTCCTATACACTTACGCTTATGATATCAGTTCAGTAAATTCAAGATCGTGCATGTTACGTCCAAATAAATTAATCTTCATTCCTTTATATATTAAACATATATTTCCATTGTTCCAAATACGATGCTAATGCATCTGGAGGTTATACATAATAGCACATACGTAAATTATTTGTATAAATACATATTGTTTTGATAACTTTAGAATATGTACATGTACTTTTTACAGTTATATACAAAGAAAAAGTATGTAATGAAACTTTATTCAAGTTTCACTTCAAATTGTACCATATTGAAAATTAAGTTCCTTATTGCAACTTTTACTGGCATTTTTATGTATATCATCATTCGGAGCACTACGAAATACTTGTATATCAGGGCACTTTTCCTATATTTGTTTAATAAAAGCATATCCCTTCTTAAGGTAAAAAATGGACAATTAGGAAACGATTTCGCATGTTCTATCCATGGAACATCGTTATCAGTCCAATCTTTTAATCCACCAGCACAATAGAAGCATATAGTTTGGTCTCTTGTCTTCGTGTAAAATAATCCAGCATCACTTAATTGATCCGGGCATTGTTTTGATGAAATAGGCCAGTGTTCGAATGTTCTTAAACGTAATTCCTTTGTACAATACTGATTATATTGAGGGGCAAAACATTTATATGCACCACTATATGGTAATTCTGGCATTTGTTGGAATGGTATCCTTTCAGATACAGAATTTGGTCGCAGTTCCATTCTTAATCATCCACTATTCTTATTTTTCTAATCGTCTACTTCAATGAAATCTTGCTTACGTTTCTATGTTCAATTATGTTCGAAATCTATGGAAGTCAATATTATAAAGTAACTTATGATTTACACAGCCATGTTATTTCAGCAGATGATCAACAGAGACTAATGACAATATGCATACAAATATCTGTGCACACATGCATGATGCAGGAAGGGGTGACGAAGAGGAAATCATGTTTCATCTTGTTTATACACGTACCATACACTTACGAAAGACTACGTTCGTTTGGAATCCGGGTTCGATTCTCGATGAGAAAGCATTCTTTTTTTCTTCACAGAAAATCTGGGAATTTCTATTCTTAGCATTACAAGATGAGTCTGGGGGCTGAGGGGGGAATCTAGCTACCCAATACAAGACGACTAGAAAAAAAAGAAGACGAAAAGTTTTTTTTATAAATAAAATCTAATCTATATGCGAGGCGCTGACGTTCAGTGATAGAGTGCTCACCTCAAGTTGGATTACTCCATGAAATTGCGAGGATTAATTCAACTCTAAATCGTGAAGTACTGGTCTCGCGTTCGATTCCGATGAGATAACTTTCAAAATAGAAGCATATTTAGGGTTCTGGTTCGATTCTTAGTGAAAGAGCATTAAATATTTCAAGACAATAAATGATTTGTGTTTCGTTATGAGACTCATTCTTTTTTTTCATGCGAGGATTAATTCAACTCTAAATCGTGAAGTACTGGTCTCGCGTTCGATTCCGATGAGAGAACTTTCAAAATAAAAGCATATTTAGGGTTCTGGTTCGGTTCTTAGTGAAAGAGCATTAAATATTTCTATTTCGTTCCTTTCTGTCGTGAAACGAAGTGAAATTCTTTTTTTTCATGCAAGGATTAATTCAACTCAATGGTCGTGAAGTACAGGTCTTGCGTTTGATTCCCGTGTCCTGCTGGTTCGATCATCGATGAGAAAACATTACACATTTTAAGGCATGAAATTAATTCGATCCTGGTTCGATTCTTAGTGAAAGAGCATTAAATATTTCTATTTCGTTCCTTTCTGTCGTGAAACGAAGTGAAATTCTTTTTTTTTTCATGCAAGGATTAATTCAACTCAATGGTCGTGAAGTACAGGTCTTGCGTTTGATTCCCGTGTCCTGCTGGTTCGATCCTCGATGAGAAAACATTACACATTTTAAGGCATGAAATTAATTCGATCCTTTCTGTCGTGAAAACGAAGTGAAATTCTTTTTTTTTTCATGCAAGGACAAGTTCAACTTTAAAATCATGACAATAATAATAATAATAATAATAATAATAATAATAATAATAATAATAATAATAATAATAATGTGATGCTGTATTTTTTAAATTTATTTTTATGGTTGTTATTTATGTTTTAATACCACTTTGGTCCGGGTTCGATTCTCGCTAATAGAGAGAGAGAAAGGGAGCATTGAACGCTTGAAGGCAGTATAGTGCTTCGAAATGAAGAGCTTCGAACAATGTACATATCATATGCTACGCTAAAATCAATACATGAAATCCTTTTTTTTCCATGCAAGAATTAATTCAACTCTAAATCGTGAAGTACTGGTCTTGCGTTCAATTTCAATGAGAGAGCTTTCAAAATGAAAACATATTTAGTGTTCAGGTTTGATTCTCGATGAGAAAGCATTGAATATTTTAAGACATTAAGTATGCTCTTCGATTTCCGCGGAGAAATGAGTCGGGGAAAGACGAAAACCAATCAATCAATTGGGAAGCTTCGAACTTGATATTCAATCAGTTGGGAAGCTTCGAACATGATGGGAAGCTTCGATCATGATAACTAATAGAACTCTCATCCGTCCAAGAGCATTTAGCTATTCAATACATAACGAAAAGCAAAAATCAATCAATCAATTGGGAAGATTCGATCATGATAACTAATAGGACTCTTATCCGTCCAACAGTATGAGCATCCAAGACTATGAAGGCCCAAGAACATCTAGCTATTCAATACATAACGAAAAGCAAAAATCAATCAATCAAATGGGAAGCTTCGCCGTCCAAGAGTATGAACGTAGTAACAACGTTCGCTTACGTTCTTCGCAGGAGGGAGAGGAGGGGTTTAAGGGTTCAAATTCATAACGAAAAGACAAAAATCAATCAATCAATCAATTGGGAAGCTTCGATTATGATAACTGATAGGACTCTGATCCGTCCAACAGTATGAGCATCCAAGACTATGAAGGCCAAGAGCATCTAGCTATTCAATACATAACGAAAAGCAAAAATCAATCAATCAATTGGGAAGCTTCGATCATGATAACTGATAGGACTATGATCCGTCCAAGAGTATGACCAACCAAGACGATGAAGCCATCCAAGACTATCACCATAGCAACAGACTGTTCTCATAAACAAACATTTTCCCACGAACTTCTATATTAACCGTAAAAGGATATGAACATAGCAACTAAAGGCTTGTCGAAACTTGCCTCCCAATTCCAGGAAATGATATCGATTTCTAGGAAAACAAGATCAAATTTCGCTGACTTTACCTTCTATACGCGGGGATATCTACTCTTATGTCTTCCTCTAAGTAGTAGCTGGCAAATTAAGAAGTTTTTTGGATTTTTGTTCACTATTTCTCGATGTATCTGTTTTCACATTTTCGTCAATGGAATTTACATAGCTATTGTCTCTTTTATTTTTTAACCAATTTGCTAACACCTTCTTGCACATCTTGCAAATTGCAAAGCCACTCTTAATTCGTCAACCCACAAAGAAAGTTTTAACCTTTTCGGATTTTCATTTTTTGAGGTAAGTTTTAGACTTTCACTGAAACAGTTACTGTTTCCTTACTATCGTAGGTTCATACTTTTTTTTTCAGAAGAGAGCATCATCGTTTCCAATGGTACCACTCGCTTGTCCGTATATACACCAGAAACGAGAAAAGCGGGCAATACCGGGAGCTTTTTCGAATTTGTTTTCAAAATCTTTGCGTCCATTTATATATATATATATATATATATATATTCAAAAAATTTACTGGGGTGTTCTTTGTTCCATGCTTCACTTGACCAATAAAAAATAGGTTTAAGAGTGTTATATGAGCTTAATAAGCGTTTAAACACAACACTGCTCCATGGTACCGATTCATACCATAAATCACCAAAGGGATAAACACTAATAAGCAAATATTTTCGAAGTGACGGCTGTATCGAAATCATCAAAGATTGCTGTGACATGCTCATACGCTAGAAATCTTTCGTGACTTTTGTTTTCTACTGCTTCCTGTTAACAAATTTTCTTCAATTTCCTTTATCTGAAAGAAAATGAAACAACAAAGAAAAATTTTTATTTTTACCCCGTTCCATTTTTTGTTCAGTAGATTGTGGAAAAACTACTACCAATGCTAGCTGCTGAGTATTTACCGAAATCAATTACTCCTTTCTTTGACGTCAATTGCGGCTACAAATGAGCAGTACTAATCCTAGGTTCGCTCTTCTATTTGGTGGTATTAGGAACGAGGGTTAATGCTTCAAACTAAAGCGACGATAGGTCACATGTTTTGTTATTTTTGTGGAGGCCAACGATTTCTTGGCGTAAATATATTCATTTAATTTCCTCTTAACTCTTAAAGTAAAGACCACATTTTTTCGGAACCACCATCCGCGCTTAGAAAGGAACTGGTTCCATCCCATATTGCCTTGCTCAAATTGTATCCAATCGACGTACTTTGAATTTCAATTTGTAATTTGAAATGTAGAGACAACACATTTGACAACTTAAGGAAAACTCACTGCATATTCAGAGCACTGTTTTCCATTGTAGAAGAGATTATAGAAAATTAGATTTCCAAGCCCCGAAAATGCAAATACTTTAAAAGAATTTAGAGATGATTCGCGATAACAGCCTGACCACCAGCTGTTTAGTGAGTTTTTTTTTTTAATAAAGTAAATGAAAAGCAGTTGTTTGTTCCAATGAAGTGAGTATATTATTGATGGAATCTAGCGTATATCCGCGTACTTCCTAAATTTTATGTGGGTATACGACAGTTTTCAAAACATAGAGGTGTGTATACGCCGTATACCTGCGTATACCCTCCATTACATCCCTGCCCGACACTAGTTGTACTAAAATTTGACAATTTCGTACCCATGAAAGGGAAAGAGGTGAACCACCCAAATTTATCATAATACAGGTTAGGGTCCAGTACTATAATATCAAATATATAAAATGAACAATTTCTAAAATTTAAGGGGTGGGCCAAGGTACCCCTCCCAAATTTTTAAAGGGGTGCACAAATATATCTATGTCTTATGATAAGGAATAGACCCCTATACATAACTATATAACCATATAAGGTAATAGGACCTCAACCAAGGGGATAAATTGGGCCAAGAGAACAAACACGTGGTATAACGTATTGCTTACGTTTATATTTTGGCAATTTTGTACCCATGAAACGGAACGAGGTGGACCACCCAAATTTATCATAATACATGTTAGGGTCCAGTACTATAATACCAAATGTTTAAATTGGGCAATTTTTAAAATTTAAGGGGTGGGCCAAGGTACCCACTCCCAAATTTTTAAAGGGGTGCACAAATGTACCCATATCTTATGAAAGGGAATGGACCTCTGTATACGCCCATATAACTGTATAGGATAATAACACCTCATCAAAGGGGATGAATTAGGTCAAAAACCCCCGAAATTTGACTTTTGGCATTTTTTTACCCATGAAAGAAAACGACATAGACCCCAATACTGATAGAGGTACATACTATGGTCCTAGGCTACCACACCCGATTTTCAGGTTTGGCAATTTCCAACATTTAAGGGGGGTGGTCCTATGTACCCCTGCCAAATTTTAGGGGGTTGGCCATGGTACCCCTGCCAAAATTTAGAGGGGGTGGTCCTATGTACCCCTAGTTCATTGACCGCGGGCCAAGGCCATTGACCTTTGACCTATGGAGTCACAAATGTCGGGGTCAAAGTCCAAAACGCGATATGGTGACGCACTTACTACTTCTAAATACACTGCAAGTAATAATTGCTAAGTTTATTTTTAACAATGATGTCATGTAAAATGTACAGTGTAATAAGATGTAAGGAGTAAGGCTTAATTATTCACCCAGTGTGTGTAATTTTCAGTATTACTGTTTCTTTTATTTTGTATTCATATATAAATGACGTGTCCATTTCATATGCATTGTAATACAGTGCTGAATATATGAAAAAGGACGAAATTAATACAATACAATACAATATAATACAGCAATGCAATAGGAGACTTATAATGCTGACAATGAATATACAATTGCAAAATAACAAACTGGAAATATGAGAAACCTGAGAAAATTTATGCACACTGTATTTGTCAACTTCAAATTCCACTCGGCCCGAGCTAGAATCGATCCATGGATCTATGTAAAGAAAATCTTTCATAGGCCAAATTCTTGCAGTTTTGTTGACAGCGAAAGTAAAAAAAAATTACTTGACAGATCCATTCGTGTACGATATGGAGATTCTAGAAACAAATGCAAGCTATATCAAATGTATATTTATGAAATCGGTGAATGGTCTGAAAGCCTTTTTACAAAGTTGAAGTTTGTGATACAACTTGGATTCATTAGTTGAAAGCTCATTATTATTATTATTGGTGAATTTATTAGGCCAAAGAAGACAAGAGATTATTATGATCAAGCTTGAACTGGATTCGAACTCGCAACAGATAGGCATTCTCTGAGTACTTCAACTATGACACGAAACCTACAATTTACTTTAATCGTAACTGCTACTAGCATTTCCCTGAGGAGCAATCCCAGCTAAATTATAATACGAGACTGTTACGTAATAAGCAAAGCAGGTAGGTATTTATTTGGCTGTTTATAAGGGACTAGAGCAGAGATGCAAATAAGCAACAACATTTAACTAGCCCATGCAAAAAGTTTCTAGCACTCATCCCAAAATACAAATCATTTACTTACCTTCGGTATGATATTAGATGATATCTACTAGGTGTTTGTTTTTAAATTCCAGGCTTTCTCTAGGTATATTTGTATTAATTTCCAGTTTTTTTTAAACAAAGAAGTTGTTACTGCTAATATCCCCTCCACAAGGAAAATTGAGAAAAATGTGCTGTAACTGAAAAATAGCAACTAGAGTTCTCACCTTTAACTAACGTGTCATTCATATATCTTAATTATATCCCTCTCGTGTTTCAGTTATAGGGTTTTCTTAACAAATAGGCAAAACCTAAAAGAATGTTTCACTTCCTGAGTAAAACTCCACAATTTTCCTTGATTTCTAGTTTAAGTACCATTTTCCCTGATTTGTCCCTTACTTTTTCATAAAATTTCGTATAGGAGAAGTTTCCAATATTTCCCTGATTTCTAGATTTGTTAATGTAGCAAAGAAGTTTTCGAACTGCCACAAAATATGGTTAAAAATTCCACGTAAATACTTTCAAGAGGTCTATGGAAACTCAGCCACAGGAAGCGTACAAAAAAATCTGTTACAAGCATGGAGAAGCATTGACAGAACTCAGATCAGATATTCCCCTGGTTGCTATTTTTATTAGGACTATTCTATTATATTAGGATTTTTCTATTATATGCTGTGCAAATGTATAATTAAGAAAAATCCAGGTTTGTTGTTAACTTCCAGGCTTTTTCCAGGTACAAAAACAAATTCCAAGTTTTCCAGGTCAATAGACACCCTGTGTTAAATACTCGCCGGTACATATGAGCCATTCGTCCCAGGCGAGTGGTGGACTAGAGTATTAAAGTAGTATAGGACTCACCGAAAGTAGATCTATAAATAAATTGCAAAACCATTTAGGTCCACTCGAGCAGACGGTTCTACCAAGTAGCATATTTATCGGTAAAATACGATGTGAAACATTTTTCGTGAAGAAATGAGAGTGTGAATATAAGTGTTTATGCGTGTGCTCCCTACGGACGCAGCCCTCGTCGCCGCTCAGGTCTTCCTGCTGCTCTCCTGAGCTGACACGGTTAGATAGCATTCGTGCTTTTTAGTGGCCACCTAGCATAAGTTGATTCGTATTTCATGCACTGTACGCAGTTTTTATGCCATACGTCCGCACTATTTATACTGAGCCGTCAATCTGCAACTAGTAATGGAGTATCTTAATTAGCGCATGATCGGCTAAAAGAAATAAAAAGGTCTAACCTAGCCTGAAAATGTAAAAGTGCCAAAATTTAGTAGAACCGTCTGCTAGAGTAATGCCATGATTTTCGTGTGTTTAGTAAGTTTTTTATGTTTATAAATATCCTTTTTTGTGTGCGGGGGGTATCTCTCTCGGATGTCTGCAGGGACTAGAATTTTTAGCGAATTTGTAATGTGAGACCCGACCCAAGTCCGAAATATGTTTTAACATTTAGGCCTGTCCTGGTGTGGTAACCAAATGAGCCCGAACTACAGAAACTTAATAATTAACGTAAAACTGTATTTTTATTTCAGATTAGAGCAATTGGAGGTTCAATTATGCAGTTGTGCTCTGAAAGTTGTCTAGAAAGAATAGTCCAATAAATATCGTTTGAGAGCATATTTACAAAGTTAGGTCAGAAAAAAATTGTTGTATATTTAAAAATTTACCACTCAGGCCCGATGTGATTTATGATTTGTAAGCCCGAATCCGGCCCGCGGGCTCAGTCTCAGCTCGTGCAGACCTCTACTTCGTCCATCATTTTGTATATTAACCAAGGGCGGATCCAGGACCGACCTCTTGGGGGGGGGGGAGTTGTCATACTGCTACTTTTAAGGGCTCCAAACTTTGGGATGAGTTTATTTATATATTGCCAACCTGGGTTGCTCTTGATTTAAATTGAATAGAATTTGACTAGGTAGAGCACTCTGAGCTCCCCAGATTGATCTAATTAGCATTAAGCAACTCTGTGTGTACTCGCATTATGTGAGAGGCAAGTTGGGGATTATCCACCACTGGTTGCATTGCTTGAGGGCCAACCAGAGCCCTATTGAAAATGATAACAAAAATGTCTACTTAGAACATGTGTATTTAACAAACTTAATGAACATTTGTGTGTGAAGTGTTGGTTGTGTAATGAGGACTCGAGAGAGAGTGGTTTAGTGTATAAACCATGAATAACGAATTGGATTAGCACAGATTTTGGTTGTGATGCATACCTGTTGTTGGTGATGATTTTGAAACAAAGCACTGAATGTTCATATCCCAGAGACAGCAGTCAGTTGTACTTAACGTTTATACTTCTTTAACGATTCTCTGAATAACACCACTAAAGATACTTAATCTCGACGAATAACTGAATGACTGAATGGATGCTCGTAGACTTAATGAATGAATGCATCCATGAAGGTCTGCTCTTCGAGAATGAACTGAGACCGAATGTCGAAGAAATGATCTCGACGGAATCCTCGTCCAAACATTGAATGAGAGAATGATCTCATTGAATAAAATAAAAGGTTTTTATACAACTCAGACTGCTGGCGTTCCGGTAATACGATTTCAGCACTCGGGCCGATTTTCATCCACGTGCGTCCCAGATCTGAAAAGATCTTATTCAACCATTTTCTCATAACCTCAATTCAATCATGATGACACGAAACAATGTCACATTTCTTGACGTCCTCATTGTCCGAAGAAAGTGTGAATGTTAACAAATTTATTACATAACTTTACAAACTCTTGTTGTTGGACTAGAATGCATACAATCTGGAATATACGCGTAGTGTTTTACTTGCACATATCTTTTTACAAACAAACAACATTAAATTAGGTTTTCGAAAACTCAAGACAAAATTACAAATTAAACCAAACAAATTAATAAATTATCTATGGTCTTGACAATATATAAAATAAGTAAGTTTCATCTTTTTGGGGAGGGCAATTGCCACCTCGATCCGAACCTGATATTAACAAGGAGGGGTTCTAGTTATTATTACTTTTACTTCAATGTTACTTAATTATGCACCAATTGAGACGGTGATGACAGAAATGTCACTGTGTCCCCAATAAAATAAAATAGTACCACTTTACAGCTCTCCTACAATATATTGTATACTGATATTAATTTATTTTGGAATTTAGAATTTAAGTAAAATATGATATAATTAAGAACATGCTACTCGAAACTATAGGCATAATAATTTTTTTCTCTTTTTTTCCCTCGAACTTCTGCGCTGATGACGGATAATTAATTAAAGTAACTGATTGTAAACTTCTTTTTAGCACTTTTACGTCGGGAATGGGGCGGAAACGTAGACATTACAAAAGGTGACGAAAATAGACTGGAAGCCTTCGAAATGTGGGTGTGGAGAAGAATGGAAAGAATTAGTTGGGTCGAGCGGAAAACGAATGAGAGAGTGTTAGAAATGGTGGGTGAGAAAATAACACTTTTAGATATTATTAGGAAGAGGAAGAGAAACTGATTGGGACATTGCCTAAGAAGAGATTGTATCATGAGGGACGTCCTAGAGGGTATGGTGGCGGGAAAGAGAGGGAGGGGCCGAAAGAGATTACAATTAATGGATGATATTAAAACAGAAAGATCATACGCGAAGACGAAAATGTTAGCGGAGGACCGTGGAGCATGGAAGCTTCTCAGCTGCAGCAAGTGACCTGCCAATAAAGGCAGAATACCTATGATGATGATGATGATACGTCGGGAATCGAACTCGGGACCACGTGCACCAATGGCACGCGCAAGCAATTTGAACACCGGCGAAGGCTTCATCCACATGCAGAAACTGTCCTATGACGAGAAAAACAAGACTAGTGATGGGTAAATTCCCGGGAAGATATTTTTCGGGAATATTCCCAAAAGTGGGAATTTATGAACAATCACAAAAATGCATTCTATTACTATATTATCATTTCAAAGTTAAATTGGTTTTTATATGATTACAGTTGTCCCCAGAAGATTCTTTAAAATCTATATTTTGAACGATGTTATGTTATTTTATTAATGTTTTATTATATTTAGAGACTACACATAAATGGATATTTATTTACAAAATGTTCTAGGAAAGAAAATATGTTTCAAAAATTGTATAGTAAGTCCACATACTTTTATACCTCTAAAAAGTTTAAATTTACATGTAAGTGGAATTTCTAAGCTTGACTCAACTACTGATATAAAGATAAAACACTTTTACATGTTATAAAAAAATAGGTTGTGTAACTACCAGAAGACACATGGCCACCATTTTGTCAAGATTTGGGCATAAAAAGTATGGTCACAATATTTAAATTCTTATCTTCAAATAAAGTAATTAGTCATACTGTTCTTATAATTTGGAAGATAATGTAAAGAAATGGAAATAAATTCCTTTTCTGGATTTTATAGGCCAGGGAGAAAACCCGGAAATATGCCCATTTTTAAAAATTCTTTCCCACCGAGAATATTCCCACTGCCCATCACTAGACAAGAATCTCCGCTGGTAGTAGACAACGCTAGAAGCAGACGATACAAGCGAGCGATTGTAGCGTTCTGAAAAAAAAAATCCATTGGTTGTATAAGAACTGGTGCCTCTTATAATAATCACTCTACGGAAGAAAACGCACAATTACCTGCCGTCCGAAATAATTCGTTCTCCATATTGGACTCGCAACAATTAACTTTCATTCACTTTCGCTATCTGACTTTTCACTTTCACTATTTGACCAATACAACACTTGTGGCCTATTTAGGCTTCCGCCTGATGCACCACCTTATCACTGATAATAGTATTCAAGAAAGAAAGAAAGGAGTCCGACAGCGGCTGTGATAGTGCGTGCCTCGTAGCTCGTGGTGCTCCAAGAGGAAGGAGTTAAGTGGGCCCAGTGATACATCTACACTACACTTGCACTTTCTGTTACATTTACACGTACATATATTCCCTTCTTTTTTATACTCTTTCTCTTTTCTATTTTCATTTCACACTTTCCAATTTCCTCTACTTTTTTGCCCTGTTCACCTTGGCTTTTCGCCCTCTTTCCCTCTCTTAACTCCTTTCCCGACTTAGACTTTGTCTTTTTCCAGATTTTGAATTTTTTCCCGACTTATGTCTATTCTTCCTGATTGTGTCATGTAGATTATTCTATTTTGTTTTTCAATCATAAATCCTCTGTTTGAGGTACATAATTGACCAATTAGGATTAGTAGCACATATGACTAGAAAGCTGGTGCACCGATCTATTTGACTGTTAATAGTCTTATGAAGAGAAGAGAAGAAAGAAAGAAAACGCAACCGCAGAGGAAGAAGATGACAAGTTAAGTGGGCCCAGTGATACACCTACACTACACTTACACTTTCTGTTCCATTTACACGTACATACATTCCCTTCTTTTTATACTCTTTCTCTTTTCTATTTTCATTTTACACCTCCCTCTTTCCTCTACATTTTGCCCTGTTCACCTTGGCTTTTCGCCCTCTTTCCCTGTCTGAACTCCTTTCCCGACTTTGACTTTTTCCTGATTTTGACTTTTTTCCTGACTTGTGTCCATTCTTCCCGATTGTGTCCAGTATATTATTCTATTTTGTTTTTCTATCATAAATCCTCTGTTTGAGGTACACATTTGACCAATTAGCATTAGTAGCACACTTGCCTAGAGAGCTGGTGCACCTCCCTATTTGACTGATAATAGTCTTATGAAGAGTAGAGGAGAGGAAGAAGGTTGTGAAAATAAAGTTACTTTTCTGGAAGTTCTCGTAAATCATTTCATTACCGCTGGAAAAAAAAAAATATAAGGGAAGTATAAGAACAGTGTTAAATTCTTATAATATTTGAATTCACAATGGCTGGTGAGGCGTCTATTAAGTTGGAATTGATGTGCAAAGAAGAAATTGTGTTTGACTTACCTCAGGAAGATCCACTCGAAGGGAAAGGGTGCACATTAGAACTGATGACTGACAACAAAGAGTTAATATTATCTACAACGGAAGGAGAACAAACAATGGACAAGGGTACATCTATGTATTCTTTGGATGTGAAACTGACCGCTGATATGTTGAAATCAGAATTTGCAGAATCAGAACCTGCATTAGAAAGTAATATAGAAACGCTAAGAAAAATAGTGGTTCAGGAGACTTGCGCGTCGTACTCTAATGACACCCAACAATTAACCACAAAAAATTTAAATTCAGTTCGGCCAAAAAGGTAATGTTCAATTTTCATATACTAATTGGCTCAGATTGATAATACGGTTACATCAGTTCGGAAAATTGTTGGTTAAAAGAAATGCTTCACAAGAAGTATTTAGTTATGGGAGATATCTCGAACGTAAGTTAGTAATCTACAATTCCGAAATGGCGTGGCACACATACACTAGCTGTATACCAAATAATAACAAGGAATCTATTTTTTTTGTCAAGATATAAAGGAATCCCTTTTTTCTCAAGATATAAATTACTACTCATACAAATCTTATGTAGTTTATATTTTGATAAAAAGAAATTGATTCTTTTATTGATTACACATTACTCACTAACATGCACATATTTAAAATATAGGTGCTCAAATATTTTATAGAGACTTTTATAAAATAACAAATCACTAGAATGATATTCATCCTATGCAGATTAGACTATTACGCAGAATGTTGGTAAACGAGGATAGCGCAAAATACTTCATTTAGGATAAACTTACATGTCGTGCGTGTTTAATGTGTACTTGAACGTTCCTAAGTACTTTATAGGTAACATTCTGAAATGCTTACTTTGCCTGCGTATTTGTGTTCCGAAGTACCACAATACATTAGGGATATAATTTCTTAATTATATGGATTCCTTCATTCCCAAATATTTTTCTAGTTCCGTGTCATGATTTGACACATTCAATTTTGACACTCCATTTCGTTTACAGTGGTTACTAGATATCGTAACACGGGGTTACTTTGTAGATCGGTCGTTACTTTGCACAAAAATTGAAAAGAGTTTTATAGTCCTCTGTCGGTACAACCATGAACTGTAAACAGGAAGTTTCAACTAAGCTGTAAGATAGAACATGTAACTGTAATTTGGCTATAATGTTGGGGGTTAGAATCAGTTCTAATTACCGGGAAGATTTGTCGTAGTGGTATGGAAAGCAGTTACTGTAAAAGCAGCCTAAATTTCAAAGAATTTCTGTCAAAGTTAAGTCAGTATCGTAGAATACTAGTGTGTATAATTGGACTTTGATGCAATTGTTGAAATTAAAATGTGAATCGTTTCGTAGGTACTTTCCACAACATACAAAAAAGTATGTTGACATACGTTTCTGTGTAATGTTTTAATTCAGTATTTCAACATTTTACATTCTACACAAAACTGCATGCATTTTAGTAACATTGATATTATAATGATGGTACCGGTATCAGTACTTAATTTGAATTATCGATATTTGTAAAGGAAATTACGTATTTTCTGGTACCGACTCTGGAACCATATTCTAATAGTTTAACATATGTTCCACAAAAGTGCCAACTGACGAAAAGAAAAAAATCATTTTCGTAAACTGATTTGATTTGGTTATTCCCTTTATCCAAGAATATGGTCCGGACACTAATCAGTTCAAGATTTACGGGGTTTGTAACTTTCAGGCTGAAACCTAACGAAAATTGCATTTTTTTTTTTTTTTTTAACGGCAAGTCTGTAATTAGACTCAAAAACAGTGACTTTAATCAGTTCTTACAGGTTTAGTCACTTCCTGGAACTGTTTCTGCGTGAGACACTTGTTTGAACTGTTCGTGCCTTTAGTGTGACGTCTTAGTTCAGAGATTGGTGGTAGTTCATATTTTTCCCACTAAGTGTCTCTGTACAGTCACAGGGTAGTTTGTTAATGTGACGTCAAATGTTCTGTCTGTCTGTTATGTGTGTGCTGTTGCTGGTGGAATGCGGTGGGCGGGTAATTGAATTTTCGTTTCATGGCGACAATCGAGTTAGCAGGTGCGATTTAGAAACCATAACATGAATTTAATACAAAGAATTTGAACTTGTTGTTGTTCAATAAGTTTGTATTAGATTCGGATATTAATTCATATCGCTTTGCAGCACTGTGTGGTTTAATTGAGTTAGAGAAAACCTGTGATGATTGTGGTTGAAGGATGAAGATATTCCCGACGTATGGTAAAAGTGGGCGTTTATTGGTTAGCCTTGTTTGTAATAATAACAAGTTTGCTTGTTTTAATAAATCGACGTCTGTGCAGAAAGTAACATTTTTCAGTAATGTGTAATTGAGTATTGCGCATGTGTTCCTGCTATCTTACTTTTTCGGGAATCAGCAATTATGAGTTCATTATTCATGAGTGTTCATGTATGGCGACACGGCGAGTGCTTTCGTTTTTTAATTGATATTATTTTTATTCTTGATTTACTTTGCTTTTGAGTATTTGGCAAAGTATTTGTTTTGCTGCTGGTTGTTCCGTTATCGTGGTGAAATGTAATTTATTTTTCTTCATCATGCTGCACTGATTTATAATTAGTGATGAGTGTTTTTTTAATTTTTTTCCTTCTTACGTTAGCTTTATGGTAGTGTTTTGACTAAATATTATTTTCTTTGGATGTTTTTATGGTACTTTAGTAGGTGTGGGTGGGGTGGTAGCCCCGTTTAGATATCAATATTGATAGTCACCACTTCACCTGGATTGATTAAGAATGGTGTTTAGTAACTTTTTGGCCCTTGTCTTTATAGTATAATTCTTAACATTGTACATTACTCTGACTCGGACAGTAACTATAAAAAAGATTCAACTGATCCGGTTCCGGGAGCAAACCGGAGCAGTTTAGGAATCATTCCTAAACTGCTCCCGACAGCGGATCAGATAAATCGTTGCAGTCACTGTTTGAACCAAAGTAAAGATTTGCCTAAAAGTATATTGCTAGTGATTCCTATATGTATAAGCGGCAAGCCCAGTCCCCAAAGTCTAGTAATTTCTCAAAAAAAAAAAAAAAATAAATAAATAAAATAAAATAAAATAAAAATTAAAAATGTCTTTTTAAATGAAGCCCGTCTCAAACAACTTTTCTGGATCTGCCACTGTTCATAATTAGTTTTCTAACAAGAAATCCGTTCCAGCTTCTACCTAAATTTAAAACACAGGAGGCTCCAGTGGTAATAATTTCCTATCTAAGCGGTATTTTGTACCGGTGCAAATTAACCCCTAATAGAGGCCTTTACAGTGACTGCTTTCCATACCTCTACTGGAACATACTTTCCCGGTAATTTGAACTGAATTAAACTGCAAACTTACGGTGGCAGTTGAAAATTTCTCTCTACTGATCACGTTTTTACCGAAAGAGTACCGTAAAACTCTTTTCAATTTTTTTGCAAAGTAACCCCGTCTTATAGTACATCAAAGTAGTTTTATCCAAGACATCATAGTTTTGATTAAACGGTAGGTTATATATCATTATTTGGTTTACCTTAAGTGGGGAAGTGTTAAAGAAGATTTTATTTTCTTACTCTCTCTCTCTCTGTCATCACATTAGGAGGATGAAGCTCGATTAGTGTACTAATTTATAACAGCTATTTAATATACACTTATATCTAACATTATGGAGTAGGGTACTATAGATGTGAAAGACCCCAAAATATTAGGAAGAGTAGAGATGGGAAAATTATCAAATAGGGTCGCTATCACTATCGAATCCATAGTTTTCTGGCGCAGTAGATGTTGCTCATTGGTATTTATTTTCTTTAATTTTCATAATAATAGTTATTATTATAATTATGATAAGGAATTGCAAAAGTACCGGAAAAGACATTAAAATCACAAGATTGTTGCACCTCTTCTTTATTCTTATCAGTTTCTTATTTGAAAACTTTTTATATATACATTTTTCCTCAAGCTAGTGCTATTTCGCTTGGCGCATGGTAAAATACAAGCTTGTAGAGTACTATAATATGAATTTTTACCTAATACTACGGAAAAAGTTCGTAATTTGTATCATTTGTTTAACATAACATAAAAAAGGTATCGCAAAAAATATATATTCATAATCATAACATACTGAGTAATAGTGGACAATACATAATGATTCCAGTTCTGTATAAAATTATTTATAATAATCCTTAAAACATTCAACACTCGAAATCGAAACTAGCATCAATAATCACTACAGTTTGGAAACACGTCTGAAATAAATAAAAATTAAAGAATAAAATAAGTCAAATAAAAAAAGTAAGAAATTATTGGTGATTCATATTAGGGACATTGTTTCTGTAAGACCCTCGAAAATTTTAGTCATTTCACTTGTCTTTTAATGGTGTGATTTCAAATTATAACCCGTATTGTGAAAAGCAGAACGCACGCCATTCATAGATCCAAATTCTAAACATGTTACAAATAAAGCGATAGGTATATTTGTATAGCTCTTACCTAGTATAATATTATCCCTTCCTAGATTGTAGAAAATTATAACTAATTATTTCACTCATCGGGTAGCGATAACGTGATTTCAAGTGAAACACCTCCACCTTAGCTCCTCAGAGAGCGTAAGTGAGTGGTCAAAATTTAGAGTAGGTAATAAAGTAGAAGAAATGCATAATTTTAGTTTCTGTTATCTACGGACATAATTGTATGTTTATATTGTATTGTATAGCAACAAATGTGTTTCCCTCAGTTATTACGGATAAAACAATTTCAAGTTATATCCTTTGTGTTGAGAAGTTGAAAAACTATTACCAACCACAAGTTTGATAATATTTCAAGAATATGGATTGGAAATATTTTCCTGACTTATTTTGGATTTGTACCTTTTACTTGCAGCAATTTTACAACCAACTTTGTGGAATAAATAATTTATTTATTTTCATTTTTAGTAGTTAAGTGTAACAAATTAGAAGTTTGTGTTTTCTACAATTTAAAAATTTGCAAGAATATCTTTAGCTGTAAACTACAAAGAAAATTGTATATTTTGTATTGTATTTTATTGTATTTTGTTGTATTGTATTTTTATTTGCAGCAATTGGAGTTTTGATTATGCACTGGGCTTTGAAAGTTCTCCAGAAAGAACGGTCCAATAAATATCGTTGTAGAGCATATTTAGAAAGTTAGGCCCGAGAAACATGGTTGTATATTCAAAAGTTTACTACTCAGGCCCGATGTGATTTATGCTTTGCAAGCCCGAATCCGCCCCGCGGGCTCAGTTTGAGCTCGTGCAGGCCTCTACTTCATCTGTCATTTTATATATTAAGAAGAATGGGTTCTAGATATTATTTCTTTTATTATAATGGTACTTAGTTATGCACCAAGGCAGAGGATGATGACAGCAGTGAATGAACGGTAGAGTGAAAAAAGTGAGAGGAAACAGAAGAATATCGCGAAAACCCACGTACAGGTTTTTATTCTTTAACTACAAAACCCGCTTGACGGAAGCTAAACGAACTAGCAGAGCTTTACCACTCGGCCACCGTGTCTCCAATAAAAATAAAATAGTACCACTTTACAGCTCTCCTACAATACATATTATATACTGATATTAATTTATTTTGTAATTCAGAATTTAACTAAAATATGATATAATTAAGGACATGCTACTCGAAACTATTGGCATAATAGATTTTGTCTCTTTTTTTCCCTCTAACTTCTGCGCCGATGACGGATAATTAATTAAAGTAACTGATTGTAATCTAAATTTTTAGCACTTACGTTGGGAATTGAACTCGGGACAACGTGCACCAATGGCACGCGCTAGCAATTTGAACAATGGCAAAGGCTCTATCCACATGCACAAACTGTCCTATGACGAGAACATGACAAGACTAGTGATGGGTAAATTCTCGGGAATATTCCCGGGAAGATTTCCAAAAATGGGAATTTTCCGGGAATTTATGAACAATCAGAAATAAAAATGCATTCTATTATTATATTGTCATTTTAAAGTTAAATTTGTTTGTATATCACAGTATATTATTACAGTTGTTCCCATAGGATTCTTTAAAATCTATATTCTGAACGATGTTATTTTATTATATTTAGGGATTACGCATAGATGGATATTTATTTACAATATGTTCTAGGAAAGAAAATATGTTTCAAAAATGGTATAGTAAGTCCACATACGTTTCAACCGCTAAACAGTTTAACTTTACATGTAAGTGGATTTTGTAAACTTGACTCTACTAGGTACTCATATTATAAACATATTAAATTTTTAAATGTTGTAACCAAATTAGGTTGGGTAACTTTCAGAAGACACATGTCCCACAATTGTGTCAACATTTGGGCATAAATAGGTATGTTCACAATATTTGTAAGATAAATTCTTATCTTTATAGTTTTCCATGCCACACGAGCTTCCTTCCTGCCCATTTCTCGAAATGTGCTTTAATTCACATGTGAAGCCCGAGTACCTCTTCAAAAATTCTAGCCAGAGACAGGAGACAGACCGACGTCTATTACTAACCGACCGACGTGTATAATTGTATAGGTCTATTGGGTATAATTGTATAGCTCTTACCGAGGATATTATTATCACTTCCTAGATTGTAGAAAATAACTAATTATTTCACTCATCCGGTAGCGATAAGGTGATTTGAAGTGAAACACTTCCACCTGAGTTCCTCAGAGCGCATAAATGAGAGGTCAAAATTTATAGTATGCTTTTTGACAAAATAGAATCTTAATACCTTTATAAATGTGCCCAAGGTCGACTTCTTCTTTTTAGGTTTCGTTAAAAGGGAGGTGGTCATTATGGCTACTAATCGATTTCTAAGTAACGTTAGTTTCAATTTTTGTTAAGGGGCAGCAGCATTTTATCAGATAATGTTCTGGTGGTACATTTGAAAAGAGTATTTTATAATCAACTTTTCGTTCTTCTATATAAAACTCCTTTAGTCTGACATAATCATTATTATTTAAATTCGTTCCCAACGATGTTAAGTAAACTTTCATTGTGGGTTAATGAGATGTACTCATAAAATGCCAGCGAAGCGTTATTTATTTATTTATAAATTCCCCCTGTACAGTCCAGATTAGGAATGTAATCGGAAATACGACATTATTAAGTATATCCCGCCTTTCGTGCAAAATATTTTAGTAGCATAGAAAACTACAGTGTCTAAGCTGAATTTCATTCTGGATTGCAGGTTTGCATTAAGAAACCACGATGATTGCTATGAATCCAAGGTTTTATGAGAGAAAGATATAAACTGGTTTAAGAAAAACTGTTTCCTACAAGGGCAATATATTCGATGATCCAATTGAAATTGCAGGAACGTGAGAGTACAAGGAACCAAGACTAACGAGAAGGTGATGGAGCTAATGGATTATAGTTTACTTGTGTATCGGTTTTTTGATATATTTTGTGTTTCCACGTACATTTCCTTTTCTTTAATTTGTACCTTTTCTCAATTTTTAAAAGTTTTTTCACACTATTTTCGATTGAATTCCACCAAGATATGAGTTTTCTACCATTTTGTCAGTGCTTGTATCTATTGATAGCTTGTATCATACTTCATACTGCCTTTTTGAACAGTTCCGAATTTTTGCAATTGAAGGTGTAAACGCTGAGCTATTCCATATAAAATCAAGAACTTCACGAGTGAAGCCTCAAAAATTAGAGTTAATTTTTATATATCAAGTAATATTACCAGCTGGCGAAAAAAGTGGAAGGCTGAGATTTTTTGGAAGTGAGTTTTGAAATTACAGATTCTCAAAATACTGATAATTTACCAGCAAAATATTCCATGCTTGACATTTGTTCGATTAGGACTTGCAGAGAGCTCAAAGCTCATAGGATACTGGCAAGTAGCAACATAGCACTTGCAACATAGATGTTTTCTATTTTGTATCCAAGTAGTATGAGAATCGTCAATTTAATTTAAATGATATTTTTATTACTTGTTTATGGTAATGAACAATTTGTTAAACAACTAACTTATATTTTAACTGAGTGTGACGTGAAAAGCCACGAAATATCAAAACTGTATGGAAGGTGGCAATAATATCATAATATGAAAGCACATGATTTGGTCTACTTTCCCAGTGTAATCATTAGCACACTTGCGGAATTATTTCCAAACAAGCAAACGGAGTGAATTGAATAGTATATACACAGTCGGGAATGTCCAGAGGAATAGTAACTGTATTCGCATCAATAGTAATTGTATTTAAGCACAGAACTGAACTTCAAAAAACTTAAAACCAGAATCTTAATGAAACGACATAATGATCTTACCTTCCTCCAGAAGCTGTTATGTTTGGTCCTTAAATTTACCATGAAACCATTGCCTTCAGGAATCTTAAAAACACACAAATCTTGAGAGATAAGGTTGGTAACATTATGCGGTACAGCTTCTACACAATATTCATCTTACCTTCTTCTCGCCCCCCCCCACCCGAAAAAAAGAAAAGAAAACCGCAGCGAAATGATAGCTATTTCACAATTAGTTACTAGGTTTGGAAACACACCTGATCGAATCACAGGTACCGTAGTGAGTGATCAAAATTGGCAGAAGGCAGTTTTATAACTTTTACGTTTGCATAGAAAATTTCAATCGAATACTACTGATTCAGGCCTAACCTTCCAGGGCAGAAATGCTACCAACTTGAAATGTGCAAAATATAGCTGCAGAATCAAATATTTAAACATGTACAAATTTTAGCATAAATTCCAAATTGAAAAGTTGAATATAGTATAATTCAAAGATAGAGTAGTCACATTGATTGTTTTATATCTGAGGGATGAAAGCAGAAAAACGATAATGTGGCATTTCGCTATATTTGACACAAAAGCCGTTGCTTGTAGGGAGCGTAAACCCATAGCCGATAGGTTAGTCCGACGTTTGGTCTACCATCCAGTAACATGTTTAGTCATATTTGGTATTTAATCTTCTAGTATAAACATTATAGAAACCATGACCTGTAACAATTTCCATCGTTTCTTTATGTAATTCTCCTTCCCCTTTCCTAATTTTAATAGTCGGAATGTATTATTGCAATTTTTCCTTTTATGGTTAATTTTCACCATGTTATGCATTTTCTTTTGATGATCGCATTAGCTACATTACTAATCGGAATTTTTACAATTATTTCTTAAATATTCACTTATTTCTTTTTAATCCAATTTTTTATTACTTGTCCTAGTCAGCTAACCACTAACATTTAAGAAGGCTGGCGTTCTAAGAAATAGTAGCTTCTCATCCAGGTGAATTGTTTCAGTGTATGTCTTATAGCTGGACACCGAACATGACACGCCAGGATATTTCTCCAATTGGAGCAAGAAAGCATGCATATTTCGGCATTACTTAGAGAAGCACTAGATAGATAAAATAAATTACATTCACGTTGAGTTCTAAGAGATGAAAATTATTGCAAACAAAATGAATATAATAATGTGCATCATGCTGAGACAGAGGAAAATGGACAGAACAACAAAATTTTAACTCTTAAGCATGGACAGTCTGCCCATCTTTCTGTTTGGGTTTTTCTCTTCCCTTATGGAATAAATCGCTTTTAGTATCAATAGCGAATATAATTTACAATGCTTAATTCGTTGAAAAACAAACTGTAGGCGAATCGAACGGAGAATATTTAGAATGAGTCTCACATGCTATCCAAGTAGGGGCACAATCTAATGCGTATGTTCAAAACAGCCATATAAATGCACCTGCCATATAGTTGCCGCCGGTTCCATCTAATTTTTTAATTTTATTTACGGTTTTTAGATGTCTATGGCTAAACGTGTGGCTCCAGAAAAAAAAACCTTGGATCTGTAGATCAAGGTCAGGCAAAAGTTAATCCACAATCTTCAGAACTTACTGTTGCGTCTACATATATGTAGGATTAAACGAAGATTTGCATTGAGAAAAGCTAAAATATCCAAGATAGAAGCACTTCAAATTTGGTATTGGCTCACAATGTTGCGTAGAACATGGACAGAAAAAATAAATAAACAAGGACTAAGGGACGCTAGTGAAGGACAACAGATTATGAAAATAATACGAAAAAAAAGAAAAATCATGCTTGGCCATCTTATTCCGCACTCCGATTGTAACACCATGCTGATAGCGGGAAATGCAATAGGAATACCAGGAAAACGGAGACCTGTGGCCGTGAAATCGTGTTTTTCGTCGTTGTTAGAATCTTGTAAATATAATTGTAACGTTCATATTGATTTTCACCTTTTCCCCAAAAGTTTACACATCCCTCTCTCTTCCTGTCACTATTTTATTCCGTTTATCCGAGCTTTGCTACGGCAAATCAATATTTCTTCCGTACCTACGTTTTGTCATAAACCGAAGCTGGGGAGAACGGTAGACAAAGCGTAGATATCGTAAAAATGGAAGAGTGAGCAAGTGATGAAATTAAGCTTAGATATTAAAAAACTAAAATTATCTTCCAGCACAAATCACAAAACCTGGTTAAACTGTATAGAAAATATAATAATACTAAATGTAATTCATACAAATTAAAAGAACATCAAAAGGTTAGAAATGAACAAGTAGCTTTTACTGTATATGTTTACGGCCGTTTCGACATCTTTATTTTCACCTTTATCTTTTTTTTCCTTTTAATATAGGTGGCTGTGTCGCACAATTGATAAATTAAGATTTCACTTACTCACAATAATCTTCTACCGGTCAACTCCTTCAGGGGCGTTGCAGTTATAATGATCTCAGACGTTCCACGTCTGATAATCCCATGGGCCCTCCGGAGTCCTCTGCTGATAGTAATAAGCGATTGTCCAAGCCGGCACAATTATTCCGTCCTTTTGAATGATTTGGAGCCAAAGTTTGTTACACAAAACTGAAATTACAAACGAATGTTAAGGTGCTAACACATTTCTACTAGTCACTTCACTGCTGATTTCTGCACAATATTAGAAAAAATATTTTACACGAAGGTGTATGCAAATATCGTACAATCGCTGATGATAAACTAAAAAAAAATGGCTCTCGCGTATGCAAACGGCGATTTAGCTTGCGAAGCTGAATCCGTGAAGTGGAGCACTCGTAAGAGTATAACGTGTGTTTACTTTAGAACAATGCACCCCACTCGCCTTCCTGGGTGCCTTTCCGAGCGACGACTAGGCGTTCGTGCAAAGCATTTAATGTTCTTTTAGCAAACCAAAGCTTGTATATGGTCAGCCGGGAAAATCCCGATTTTCACTCCTAGCATCTGGAACGGAATTATCGTCCTATTGTCTTTTAATTATACCAGTGCGTAGCTGCAAGGTGATTGTCCCGAAATTCAGATACAAGGAAACAGTCACCGGAAACGCAGCACTCACGTGATCAGTGTCCCTGTTTCTTGAGCATGTATGACCGTAAGACCGGAGCTGGGCTTACTAACACAAGTGTACAAAATACCAAACTCATGAAAAATGTTTCAAGATTGCTCCTCCAAATACGAGGCTTGGTTAATAAAGTTTAAACTTAACATTGCCCTATTTCTTTTAAATTCCAACGAATGAGCCTCATGTGATAGCCGAAACGTTATCTTTATGGTGTTATGCTATGTATAGTACTAAATTTTTGTACGAAACAATTTACATCTTGATTTAGTTGTGCATTTTTGCACAGTAAATAAAACGGACAAACCAAAATTTCCTAGGTTGATTCAGTGGTCAGATGGTTAACGCGTTGCTGTCTGGAATAAATGGTCGTTGGTTCAAGCCACGGAAGTTGAAACATTTTCATTCTAAATATGTCTTTGTATGTTCACATATATTATTAATATTTCTTTTCTTGCTCTTCACATATGTTATCTTAGACCATGTGTTCATGGATTAAGTAGTTTAAACCAGGTTTCGTTATATATACTTATAGTTTCCTATCTTTACTTCAAAATGGATTTCTATATGTTCACATTTGGTAATATTTATTTAATAAGTTAACAAGTTAATAATTATTTAACAAGTAAGGATATATTAGCAGAAAATATAGAACGATACCAAAGCACATTTTTTTTTGACACAGCAATGCATTATTTTTTTCTTTATTCCGAAAGTTACTGCCAGTGTGTGCTATGCAGCCAAACCTTCTACTCACTGTTAGTGCGGTGGCATAAGTTTTCTGCACGTACACGCATTGTCAAATCAGTTTTCCTCTTCAAAAATGACCTATGGATTATTATTCTGATAAAATATAGAAAGTATCAGTGTTAAAACTGTAATCGTTTTATTTAGACACGTACACATTTTCACACTATTTTAGAACAGGCATTTCAAACCTGGTGTCGAATCTGGCGTAATATCACGGCTATTTTTTTTTAACTGTATACATATCAAATATGGAAGTAGTTCAAATTCACTATTATATCAAATTTCATTACTTATTTTTTTAGAGGCAGAGTGCTAAAAATCTATCACGTTGCAGTTTCTTCTAATCGATTCTGCATTCAAATAGTATGTTTATTTTTTCCTTTGAAATTGAATTCAAACTGGACGTGGTTAAAATTATCCGTCTCCGGTTTCAACATTTATCGCTATGAAACGAAAATGGTAACAGCAGCTGTTGTTTTGTAAGTGATTAGTAATCCTGTTATCTGATTTTCATACAGAAAAACTGTATAAGCTGGCGAGCAGCTCTTCTGCGATCGGGTCAGCGTCCGAACAATGCGTTCTGTCTTTTTCCTTAACTTTCTATTCCAATTAGAAGTGCTTCAAATTAACAAGTTTTTTCAACATTTATCTTTATAGAAGTGAAAGATTAACGGATAACTATATAGTAATAGATATTTGAGATAGATCCAGCGTCCAAGGAACAGATTCTTTCTTCGATCTTGTTAATATATGGGGAAAAATTGTTACAGATGTACTACCTCATGTTTGAATATTGAATTTGCATATTTTGGAAGTCGACTGTGAAGCGATATTCACGTGTTATTTAGGTATTGTATAAAAGTATTGTATAAAGTATCAACCCCACCAGGTTGATACTTTTAGCCATGCATAAAAAAGTTGTATCTATGTAACAGGTTTTTCGCGGATGTTATGTGAATGGTTAATAAAAAATGTGGCGCCATGACTGCCGTGAATTTTTACTGCCATCAATTTTAACCTTTATCCTGATTTGAAATATTATTTTAGTACTAGGCAATGCTGTTATTTGTTCTTTTTCTAGCGAATGATGTATGTTTTAACCACTACAAGATTTTACCGTTCCGACAATACGTTGGTTATTTCACATATTCCGCTAACACCGCATCATTTGTTCATAAACGCAGATATTTTACGAATTATGTAACTTTTTGGACTTATTCATTATAGTTACCTTAGTGTAAACACAATGTTCGGCCGGTATTGTGTATGTTGGTGATTCTACCTACCTACCTGCACAATTGTGTAGGTCAGGGCTGAAAGGGTTACAGATTGTTATTAAAAACCAGGAAAAAGACGTTAAATTTTGAATAACTTAATTAGCATGAGATGAACGAAAAGAAATTTTACGTGCTATATATTTAGTTTACATTTACAATAAGAAGACATCACATTTTTACACAAATAATGAAATCGATATGTCTACGATAGGCAGGTCACGTCACTTGCGTCACTATGCTTGTGAACTGTAAAACTTTTGTGACATTTTGGTGTGTCAAAAACAGAAAGATAATATTATAGGATACGATACTCTAAGAGTGGGTATAATGATCCAAGTTCGCAAGGTTTAGTGTAGGATGATACCCAGTCGAGAAGTTAAATTTATGAGGTGTGGGACTTCGGGTTTCGTTAATCACTGGGTGAACGAGTTTCGTTTATTCTTGAATGTATACTAAAATTTAGAGTGAAATATATCTTTTACCTTTTAAGCTATTGCTGTTAAAATTACACATTGAAAATTATTATGAAAACTTCAAATGAAGGTCACGTTTTTTGCAATTGAGTTACTCTTTCGGCCATCATTGACAATTTCGCGAACGTATGTTCAGTATGTTGTACTTTCTTGTAACCAGCGAAACAAACACCTGATCACGAGGGTTCTACCTCTGTAACAAAGTGTGCAGAAAACCAGTGCTTAACTTCAACTTTGAAACTTCTCGGATAGTACAGTAAATACAACCGGGACCAAGCCTTTACTTATTGTCCCTGGTTCAGGATTTGTGCAGGAACTTGATCTTAACTCGTACTTTAATGAGATGTGGACTAGTTTCAAGACGCATTTGTGCGAAGAAAACCTATTTTGACTGAAATAGTATAAATAAAATGTATACTTTCTTCGAAATGCGATGGTAAAGTCGGGAAAAGATTTTCTTGAAAATTTATTTCAAATGTTAATTATTATTATTATTATGTAGTTTTTACGTTGTAAGTGTTTATAAATGTCCAGTGTTCGTTACAACATTAGTCATATAGTATTACGTAATTCTATTCCTCCAAGTGTGTGTTTAAAGAAGGTATGTTTATGTATGATGCCTTTAAAGGTATGTAGATATACTTAGTGAAGAATGTCCGTAAGTGTTCTTCCTTGAGTATTGTATTGTAGTAACGCGGGAATGAAACAGGATGTAAATTTGTGTATTATGAAATCTGCGCAAAATTGTCCGTTTTCATCTCCTAAGTCGTAGATAACTTGCTCACTGGTATAGAGTAAAGATTTTTTCATGACATGAGTAAAGATTTTTCACCTTCCAAGCATAATCCACTCATCAGATACTCTGCTTTTAGTGTAGCATTTATAGATTTTCTCTTTCTCGTAGGATCTTCATTCTGGAGACAGTAACGTAAAAAAGATAACAAGTTTTCCAAATGACATACATCATACATGTCTGGCTAATTGCAGACATGTAAAATTTAATTTCAATCGATTCAGCCATTTCTGTAGTTAGTATCAGATTAGGTTGATGTCAAATTTTTTTACTAAGGTATAATAACAGATTGTTCGTCTTCTCGCTCTTGAATGCTGTAATTCCGAAAACACTGCTGCACGTGACACTTTTTTAAAAGTGAAAAAGCTATTGTGCCAACTGTCCTTTCTCTAACAGGAGAGACCACTTAGATTATGAGTGTTGACATACAAATTTAATCCCCATTTGAATTAACGTAACGTAATAAAATGCCACTTAAATGTAGACGCTCAACATATTCAATTATTTATTTCAAATAGTTCAGCTGCCTGTATTTTATAATGTGATACATATTTCTTCAATATTTTGGTATTCATAGTGTAGCATTTATCTTCGCACGCCCTTTTTATTGTAACGTATAAAACAATAATGACTAAATTGTTTCACGATGCTAATAACACTCGAGGGGTATTATTTGCAAAAGCCGTGTAATAGCAGGATTCCAAACCCAGTATATATTTCGATTTCTGCGAATGACATTACACCGGGTTATGATAAATTTAAATTCTATGTTTAGAGCACAAACATAAAAGCTCTAGTAATAATCTAAGAGTAACGAAGGTTTTAATGGTTTTCCACATTACGTTAACGTGGAATTCTGGAATCGTTATATCATTGTTTCAAGTAAGTAGATTAAAATAACAAGAAATTGAAAAATCTATGCTCAGGGTGTCTAGCAGTCGGGAAAGTCGGGAATTTGTCTTAAATTTAAAAAATGGTCAGGAATTCGGGCATTTGTCTGGAATTTGCGAAAAAAAGTCGGGAAAAATGGAATTAAATTCCACATGTTGGAAATGATGCTGACGTTTGTCGGAGCGACTCCGATAAACCTCGCGTAAAGTGTCATATAGCATCGTGTACGGATTGTGTCCATACTTTCAACGTGAACTTAAATCCGTATTAGAAGAGTGCGAACATTATGTCATTGGATTTGATGAAAGTTTAAATAGTGTTGCGCAAAGAACTCAAATGGATGTAAGTGTACGCTTCTTGGACGATAACACGAACAGAGTCAGAACACGGTATTTGAATTCTGTTTTTATGGATCATAGTACAGCTACAGACCTACTACAAGGTTTGCAGAATGTATTGCAATCGCTTGATCCATTTAAGCTTTTGCAAGTTTCAATGGATGGGCCAAATGTAAATTGGGCTCTTTTACGGCTAATGAAAGAGGAACGTTGTGCCTGCCTTGGTAGAGACGCTCCACAGCTTCTTGAACTTGGCTCGTGTGGTCTTCACGTTGTTCACGGTGGTTTTAAGACTGGCATACAAAAAACTGGATGGGATTTGATTTCTTTTCTTAGAGCCTTGTATAACTTGTACGAAATGGTAGCAGCAAGGCGTGCCCAGCATTCTGAAATTACAGCCTCGTCATTGTTTCCACTTCCATTTTGCCATATTCTTTGGGTAGAAAATGCGAAGGTAGCCAAACGAAGCCAAGAAATATTACCGCATGTGAGAAAGTATGTTGAAACGGTTAAGAGAACAGACGAAGAACCCAACTGTAACAGTTTCAGAATAGTAGCTAGAAATTTGAACGACAAGTTGCTCTATGCAAAATTAGCGTTTTCTCAATCTCTTGCTGTGGACTGTGAGCCTTTCCTGACTGAATATCAGTTAGACACTCCTATGCAGGGACGTAGTGTCCATTAAGGCTATAAGGCTTAGCCTATCCATTTATTTATACATCAGCCTCAAATGTTGCTTTTGGATATTGATACAATTAATTTTATTAAAATGGATTTATTTTATAATACGCTGTTTAAACATGAAGCGAGTTGAAGCTTCTGCAAGAACGCATTGAAGGCTATCGGCGGCTAGCCTTACGCTTCTCTCATGGAATGAGGAGAATGGGGCGGTGACAGTTACTTTCTCGCCACCCTCAGCAGACGAAAACTTCTTCAGCTATACACAAATTCATGATGCAACGAAAGTGGACAAATGTTGACGAAAGGCTAGCCTTTCGGGTGTTCTGCGAAACAAAAGCAACAGGATGCGGTTTTGTAAGAAAGTATAGAACAGAGACTATGAAAAATTTAGAAGCTCACATTCAGTAACGAGTTTTGACCAAGATAAAAAAAAAGAGAGAGAGAGAGACAGAGAGAATAAAAATGTTGTTATTATGAAGAGTATTAATTCATCAGGGACCTTATTGCGTACTGGTTTGCGTTATCACAGCGTAAAATTTACATTTTAGTTTTCGATAATTGACATAGCAGTTGTGTTGTATTTTTTGCGTTGCGTTGCTGTCCGCAAGTTTTTCGAAGATCGATACTGAAGAAGACCTCAGATGATTTATAGTTTCTTTTTTTCCATACTTTCAATTTAAAAATAGCTTTCTCTGAAAAAAATCATCAATTGACTGTGAGCTACTGCTCCATTGTTTTCCATTAGTATGCTGATATGTGTTGTTGTGGGTGAAGTGCTTAAGTTTGTCTTTGATTTGGGGAAGTTACACTTAAGATCGTCCTATAGCTATCCGTTTTTATTTGTTTCTTTGAAACAGTAATACAGTGTATGTGTGATATGCGAGTATTGCATATGTAAGGAAACCGTACGTGTAAGGGAAATATAAAGCAGAACCACTTTTATTCTTTTTCTTGCATTGTATGAAAAATATATTGCATGAATTAGCATTTTTCTATCGAGTATTACAGCGTAGTCAGAACACTAAGACGTGATCGTTTAAATAAGGTCGGGATCGTTTTTTTTTTTGGGGGGGGGTAACTTAAATTCACTTTACACTCATATATACATACAACAAAAATTGCAAGTTTCGAGGGATTGGGCCCCTCCTAGCCACCCTTTAATTTCAGCCTACCCATTTCAAAACTTCACGCTGCGTTACTGCTCCTATGACTCCATTTTTGCACGGTAGCCTTACTCAGTTATTGAAAGTATTGATGTCTCGCTTCGTTAAAAAAAGAAATAATGCACAGGAAGAGTATCAATGCTATTGATGTTATGGAGAAAAGTGAAAACTTATATATTAATTTAATTCGTATCAAGGAAATGGACCTTGGGTATGCAACTAGGTCAACACTGAGGAGATGTACAGAAGTTAGTGAAAAGGAAATGTGTTTCCGAAAGCAAGTATGTGAATGTTATCAACATTTAGTGTCCAAGCTGCAGGAGAAGTCTCCGCTAAAATATTCCCTTACAAAAACGCTGACGTTTCTTAATCCCTTAACCGTTGGTCATTCACAGGAAGAAGCTGTTAAACAAATGAGAGCAACGTTCGAAATTTTAGTGCAGAGTAATATTGTCTCAGCGTCTGATGCAGAAAAGGCAGACAGATAATACAATGCTTTAGTAGATCAGACACATGTGTGGGAGAAATTGGAGTCGTACAAAAGAAATGAACACAGACTTGATGACTTCTGGATGAATGTGTTACCATCAAATGATGTATATCTGTGCAAAATAGTAAAGATATGCCTAATTCTTTCCCACGGTAAAGCAGCATTAGAAAGGGTTTTTTCGGTAAACAAGGAAATAGTAGTTGAAAATTTGGCAGAGGATTCTTTAGCGGCACAGCGTGTAGTGTATGATGCTGTCAATGAGGCTGGTGGCATACAAGCCCTTCCAATCTCAAAGCAGATGATTCTATCAATGAGAAACGCAATGAGAAAGGCATGTAATTTTACGAAAACATTTTTTTTAGTATGAGTCGGGAAAAATTTGGAAATGGTCGGGAAAAGTCTGGAAAAAGTCGGAAAATTGCTGAGAGAAATTTGCTAGACACCATGTGTGCTTCTCGAAAGTATTTATTTAATAAGAATGTATCAGATGTAACTACGTAGCTACATATCAATGTACGCAAAATTTTACTATCTCGAGGTATCAGACTATATAAAATCGCAACTTGAAATTGGTATACATAAGGAAATCACTTCTTTTGCAAAATTTTAAAAGTTGTTATATCTTCCCTTTGTTTCTTTGTAATCATAGTGACAGTTTTCTGTAGCTGAATTGCAACAAGTTCTTCGGATTTTTAAATTTTCTGCCACAAAAAGTAATGATATATAATTAATGTTAGTGACAACGGGTCTGTATTTTCACTTATAATAATGAAATATTTATTCCACATAGCACAAAATAAGTATTTTTGTATGTACCAGGTTAACTCGGATATCGTATATGTCGTGACGGACTTAAGACTTTGACCAGGTAATGGCCACTGCTTTGAAACAAATGCAACTTACGAGAATTAAGCCTTTCATATCTGTAGTTTGCTGTGCAGAAAAATTATACTTCTGGGTCATGATCGCAATGGTTCATGGTGAGTGGTGGATCGTAGTGTGTCACGGTGGTGGTGGTGGGTCGCAGTGGGTTATATGCTGTTGACCCACGGCCAACTGACCCACCGGTTCAACAAAAAACTCCAACTGTGGCACTTTCCGGAATATCCGTACAGATTTTGGAAAAGTTCCAAACGATATGTAATGGTTACATTTTATGTTAAGGTATTACTAATCTGCAGTTTCATTTTTGAATGCAATTACGATTCGCCGTGACTTTTTCTACATATTTTTTCGTCACAAAATGTTAATGACCAATAGAAAATACTTTTTCGATTCGGATTGGTTTGGGTTAACAGCTTGAAAATGAAATCCTTTAATGTCCAAAGATTATGCCTGTTAGGTTAAAGGAGAGTATGATTAAAGCAAGTGAATTATGATGGACGAATTGGTGGATAATATAAATATAATAAATTATAATACAGATAAGAATTTTCGTACGAGGACACATTGTATTAAAGCCTGTAAAATCGCCCGTAGCGTTACCCAGAAGTTACAAAATAGTCGGGATTGGAGAGAAGTGTTAGGACCATCAGGACATACCCTCTCCATACGTCCCTACAATTAGCTAAATGTTATAAAGGGAAGTTTCGAGACAAATTTCGTGTAGAATGTAGGGATTCTGAATTCACAAGAAAATTTATTTTAAGTAATGATTATGCCGGCTAAGCTACAGAAGGCGTCGATGCTGAGTTTGAAAGAAAGTCAAAGAAATGGAACACGGAGAAAACCTATACACACGGTGTTTTTTCAGCACAATACTCACAAACGGTAGTTGTGTGAAACAGGTTGAACCATTAAATTTACAACACTTCAGTAATAATAATAATAATAATAATAATAATAATAATAATAATAATAATAATGGTATAGAAAGTTTTAAGTTGGCCTAAAATTTGACAAAACTTACTTAAACATAGGGGTTTCGGAGAAGAGGTTCCGTACCTTCCTGAGACATTTCTGCAGCTACTCAAATTTAATGGAAAGCTTTCTGCTAAAATTTCCTGTAGAATATATTGTATTGTAAGTTTTCAGGAAAATATCTGTAATAAAAACAACTGAATATCATTGAATATTAAGAGTTATAATAAACTAACATGTGGAGTTTGCAGATGAAATTATATAAGCTTTGCTAAATATATATATATATATATATATATATATATATATATATATATATATATATATATATTCACATACCATAATTCAATGAGCTCTGAAATACAAAGTAAGAAAATAATATATAAAATTCAGTCTAGAGGGCAATTGTTACCTAAAGAGTGGCATATACCTTTTCGAGAATCGAGATGAGACGAACATTGTTTACGATACTTTTCGTCTCGTATCGATTCTCATCTCTAAAGCGTTCGATATTGTGGGTTAGCCTTGTCCCATCTCGAATTAAAATGTTAAGCCTCATCCCGATTTGGTTCGGTTTGTTTTAGAATCGAGATGAGAAAGTCCCCTTTTAATAGGCAATATTACGCAAAAGCGATTTTTTTGCCTAATATCACGTTTCTGCTTGTAATGGTATGATCTGTGCGATAATAAGTTTTCATTGTTTAAATTTTTCACGAGATAATTATTATCATTACTAGTATTATTCCTGAAAATTTGATAGTTCAAGTATTGAAACAAACGAATATTCAAATATTTGAATGTAATAAAACGTCTGTCATTGCCGATCAATCGCAATCAATGTTCCTAAAGTAGAGAAAACAAGTTGCTCGACGTGTATTTAGTGGAAGAACCTCCAGATTACTGATCAAGCGTCTGGACCACTCAACCACGATCACTACGCTGCAAACGATTCATCTTTAGTCTGGTTACGTTAAGTTTCTCCGCCTCAGCTTGGAAAGTTGTATGTTACTTTTTCTACGTTTCAAAACGACTTTCGTGTTCCACTTATGATGATATAAGTGGATAATCTTCGGTAGAGTTTATATTAAGTTGAGTTGTTCTTAAACGTTTGGTTCACAAGTTTGTTTTTTCTCCACACGAAACTACTGATATGACAGATTTAATTCTCATACTCTCTATTTGTTTCAAAGGAGTCGCCATTACATGGTCAATGACTTATGACCGCCGCGATACAAGTGATTGTTCAATTTTATATAGAGAAAAAAACTACAGCCTCTTATTTTGAAAGTAGAAAAATATGGAGACTTCTCAGTGGTACTACATTTCATATTTTTACATATTTCATGTAATAAAACAAATTGAGCGTAATTTTATCATGAAATATAGCCAATTATGGTATTTTTTGTTGCTACTTAATCATTATGTCCAATGACATTTCGTTGTTTGTTGAATATGTTACAGGCCCCATAACGTATTTGATTCCCAAGGAGAAGATAATACGTTTATTATATTAAAGGAAGCCATTTCTCATTCAGATGTGGAATCCCATACTTCGTTGCAGTTTGGCAGGAGATTTCATCGATCAAGTGTGTCAAGACATATGCTGACACAGGAAAGTGAAAAGCGTCATACTTACGAAATCAGAGATAAACGCTTTAGTCAAAGTTCAACTTTGTCAAGCGTTAAGTTACTGCATACAGGTGAGAAGTCCCACATCTGCGGAGTATGTGGAAAGGAATTTAGTGCATGTTCAAGTTTGTCTAAGCACATGTTAATCCACACTGGAGAAAAACATCACACTTGCGAAGAGTGTGGCAATGCATTTAATCGACGTTCAAGTTTGGTTAATCACATGTTAATACACACAGGAGAAAAAAAGCACACTTGCAATGAGTGTGGTAACGCATTCAATCGACGTTCAAATTTGACTAAACACATGTTAATCCACACAGGAGAAAAGCATCACACATGCCAAGAGTGTAGTAAGGCATTTAAACTACGTTCACATTTGACCACACACATGTTAATCCACAGAGGAGGAAAACCTCATATGTGCCAAGAGTGTGGTAAGTCATTCAAGCGACGTCCACATTTGGCTACACACATGATAATCCACACAGGAGAAAAAAAGCACACTTGCCATGAGTGTGGCAAGTCATTTAATCAACGATCAAATTTGGGTACACACATGTTAATCCACACAGGAAAAATGCATTACACTTGCCAAGAGTGTGGTAAGTCATTTAAACGACGTTCAGATTTGGTCACACACATGTCAATCCACACAGGAGAAGCAAATCACACGTGCCAAGAGTGTGGTAAGGGATTCAATCAACGTTACAGTTTAAGTATACACAAGTTAACCCACACAGAGGAAAAAAGTTACACGTGCGAAGAGTGTGGTAAGGCATTTAATCAACGTTCACATTTGGCTACACACATGACAATCCACACAGGAGAAAAACATCACACTTGCGATGAGTGTGGTAAGGCATTCAATCAACGTTCAAATTTGACTAAACACATGTTAATCCACACAGGAGAAAAAAATCACACTTGCCAAGAGTGTGGTAAGGCATTTAATCAACGTTCATATTTGGCTACACACATGAAAATCCACACAGGAGAAAAACATCACTCGTGCAAAGAGTGTGGTAAGTCATTCAAACTACGTTTATATTTGTCTAGACACATGTTAATCCACACAGGAGAAAAGCACCACATATGCCAAGAGTGTGGTAAGTCATTTAAGCGACGTCCACATTTGGCTAGACACATGTTAATCCACACATGAGAAAAAAAAATCATACTTGCCAAGAGAGTGGTGAGTCATTTAATCGACGTTGAATTTTGGTTAATCACATGTTAATCCGCACAGCAGAAAAAAAATATACTTGCCAAGAGTGTGGTAAGTCATCTAATCGACGTTCAGATTTGGTTACACACATGTCAATCCACACAGGAGAAACACATCACACGTGAAAAGAGTGTGGTTAGGGATTCAATCGACGTTACAGTTTAACTACACACAAGTTAATCCACACAGGGGAAAAAGTCACACGTCCGAAGAGTGTGGTAAGGCATTTAATCAACGTTCACGTTTGGCTATACACATGACAATCCACACAGGAGAAAAGCATCACACGTGCGAAGAGTGTAGTAAGGCATTCAATCAATGTTCAAATTTGACTAAACACATGTTAAACCACACAGGAGAAGAAAATCATACTTGCCAGTAGTGTGGTAGGGCATTTAATCAACGTTCACATTTGGCTACACACGTGATAATCCACACAAGAGAAAAACATCACTCGTGCGAAGAGTGTGGTAAGTCATTCAATCTACGTTCAAATTTGACTAGACACATGTTAATCCACACAGGAGAAAAGCATCACATATGCCAAGAGAGTGGTCGTCATTTAATCGACGTTCGGATTTGGTTGCACACATGTTAATCCACGCAGGAAAAAATCTCACACTTGCCAAGGCACTGAAATGGAATTTGTTCAATGTTCATACGTTTTGACCCACAGGATGAAAACGTCATACGTGAAAAAATGTGGAAAAGACAAAACTCTACGCTCAAACTTTGAAGACATTTGAATAACAGTGAAAAACCACAGAAATGCAAAGAGCGTAGATGGCATTTACTCAAAGTTCACATGCAGCAAATCATGTTAATTCAACAGGGCAATAACCACACGTACGGAGTGTGTAGAAAAACATTTACAGGCAGTTCACCTTTGGCAAATGGCAATATTAAAACATTTCAATAACCAAACATGCAAATGGTGTTGAATAGGATTTAGTTTGGAATCAGCTTTGGCAAGTCATGTAACTATACATAGGATATAGAAAAAGATTTGAAGCACTTACTCAGAAGATTGTATGTTAAGTTCCCGATAAATTGCCTACAAAAGAGGTTTACAATAATATTAAAGGAAAGTATTAAGTCCTTCAAATGTCATACCTCCCCTTCGTAACGGAATGTGTTTTGGAAGACGTTTTAAGTTCGTAATTTGGGGAAATATTACGCCAAATTGATGCCACATCTCATCTACGAGCTGCGCTTCTGCCTTGCCGTGATAGGGATTGTAGCATAGTGAAAAAGTGGCTGACGGAGAGGAAGATTCGAATGACGATGCTTCAAGTAAATTTTTATCTGTAAATATCTCTAAATATACCCCTTCTTGAGTCTTCATATATTTAATGGCGTTAGAAGTAACAAGTTGAAGCGGCATCGATAGTGAGGGGCAACTTCCTCATCAGCTACATGCGTAGATCCAGCGGAACAAACATGTTCCATGTCTATTCCAACACTAGGGCCTTCTGGACCATCTGCGATTTGCCTGCATCTTGCTGGCCGATACATGGTAGCGCAGGTCCGTTTTGACCGCATATATTTATATTTCCCAAGACATTTTTTCATGCTCGTTGAACATGATATCACTCCAGTTGTAACGTCTTCGATTTTAAAGCGACTTTAATGGCATTAGTGTTAATGACTTTAAGGGAATTTATGGTGTATGTTCGAAAAGAGTTTGTGTACCAAAACTTCGTTACACAGTATCTTCTACTCTTTTTCGTTCACTGTCGTTCCTGAAGCGCGGGATGATGTAAAGTGAATGTGCATAGCTATGTTTCGTATTCCTTAACTATTCTTGTTGTTAAATCAGGTTTCAAATTTTTTTCAAAAACCTTCTGCTTACTTTGTACGTATCTAATATTGTAAGAAAACATCACACCTGTTGAAACGAAACAGCATACAAAATTTTAGTCCATTTATTAATATAACTGTATATTAACACATTTCTATAAGGTTTAAAGCGCGATCCTGTAAAATCTAGCAATAACGAGCTAGCAGCTTCTAATTCTACTGCCTCATTTTATTCGCGTTCAAGCTTGACAAGACAAATTTTAATATACATAAATGGAAAACTTCACACATACGACGAGTTTAGGAAAGGATTTTTTTGTATGTTCAAGTTTGGCAGGACGTTTTAATACACAGATGAAAATCTCACACACATTAATACACACAGTTGAAAAGAAGATTTATATGGAGCTCACATTTTGCAATGCATATGTTAAAACACGACGGAGAAAACATTAAATACTAAAGCGTTCTAAATGTGTAGAAACGACTTAATTACAATTTATATTTCGCAAAATATACATTAATACATATGGGGAGGAACTGCTCGTCTCAAGACTTGGGGAAACATGCTATCTCATACAGGTAAAAGATGGGTATGCATAATTGTGAAAACCATTTATATGAAGTCCATATTATGTTAGTGAAAAGATATTGCAAGATATGTTAAACGATTTACTGAAAAATAAAGTTTCTACATAAAATGGTATAGTCAAGTTACACACGTGATAAAATATACAAATGCGAAACATCTTAGTTGTGAAATGTTTGCGGTAAAATTCGTTAAATATGACGTTCCTTAACCTTCATCCGCTCACGTACTGCCAATTCGCGTTTCCGGTGGCGACGACGTCAATTCGGCCTCATCGATTAATCACATATTTCAGCATTGTACATGATGCAAAGTGTATATGTTGGAGCATTAAGATTTAGTAAATTAAGACAAATCATTGTTGACCAAAAGTATACTTTTAATTTAATTTAAATTAGAACACAGCTAAATATGAGTAAACACACTGAAGAAAACACAGAAGAACAGAATCTAACCTAATCAACATTCATGTCACTGAGCTAGCTGTGATATTGTTGATATTTGTTGCAGGGGACAGTAATCATTGAGTGGTTTTTGCACATTCTTTTCCACAATATGTAGATGCCAGGCGGGTTCAAAGTTAATCAACCTCCACGTACTGCCCTCTTTCTGAGATTGCTGGCATGTATTAGTAGTTGTTGACTGCCTTCTGAACAGGTTTTTTCAACAATCATTATATTCAAAGCGAGTTCTGTTTTGTTTTGACCAGGAGATGTAGCAGATATCTCTTCCGATATGTTAGACTGGTTCATCGTCGGTATTTTGCTTTCTGTATTGTGCCAAGAACAGCAGCAATTGTTTTTTCAAAGTTGAGATTTCAAAACGAGCTTTCAGGTTTTCATTTATTAGTTCTAATGCTAACTCATACAGATGTGGTCTTCTGTATTACTTTTGATGTAGGGAGGTTAAAAATGAAACAGCGACTGAAAAATAATGAAAGTTTTACTTACATTTTGTATAAATGCGAACCAAAAATACCACATTTTAGCTCAATTTGACGGCAGATGGGGCATCCACCCCCCAATGCCAACTTTGGGATTCTACTGAACCGGAAGCAATGTCTTTGATAATTTTCTCGTAGAGGATTAATATGTTTCAGGGTAGCGAGATATTGCTTTAGGATGACACATAACTTGTTAATCCAGTTTTATAAATGGAAGAGAAACGGGCTGTTTTCCAAGAACAGGGAAAACATGTTTCCCTGAAGCATCTATGAAAAATGAGCGAAAGCGGAAAAGAAAGAATAGATTACGTCGAACGCAGAAAGGTTTTGCTTATATTGTCCTGGACAGAGGCTCTCAGGCCGGAGAAAAAATAAAAGTAACTCATCCTCTGGAGAAGTGATAAATAAATGAGATATAGTGGACGAGCAAACGGATTGAGCAGGGAAGTACGTTGATTATGCAGTTTTGAATTTATTACCAAATAACTCATTAAAATTTACTGTTCTTCCCTCAACTTCTGCACCTGATGCATCATTGTACATTACAAGAAGTATGCTAGAAGTTTTATACCTAAGACCAAAATTGTTTAGTGTTGTTGATGCTGGTGTCTGATTTTTTAAAATATAGTTTAGGTATTTGCTGCATCTCAATAGCTTTTTTTCCTATATCAGAAATTCTTTTAAGGATATGTGTTCATTTGAAAATGCACGGCACAATTCCCAAAGCTTTTTCTTATTTCTTAATATGTGGCGACTCTGTTCGCCATGCCTTGTTGGAAATTTCATTGTTTTTACTTTTTGAACAGTACAAAATATTTATTGTTGCATTAAAAACATCGGAGAAGTAGCCCATTGTCTCGTATATTGTTCCATCTAGTAAAAGTGTCCACTGTAACACATGTAGTATTTTACAAATTTCACCCAAAGGGGCCTTCCTTAGTCAGGCACAAACTTTCTTTTTTTAGTTGGAGTGCTGGCTTCTGTGCTTGGGAGTAACATATGGAACGGGGAACTCGCGGTCTAGGAGAATCAACTCTTTATATGAGATGACACATTCTGTCGGAAAAATAGAGATGACATAACCTAAGCTGTTATTTTTACGCGCGTTATGAATATTGTACTATCCCTAATCAAGTCCTTGAATAGAATTGTCGACAAAGGATCTGATGTTATCCCATGTTTACTGTCGATCCGTATCTAAGCCCAAGTTATAGTCACCAAAATGAGCAACTTTGTCACATTGTAATGGCAACTGAAAGTGATTCGTGGCATGTTTCAAGTAAATTTTGAGGACTGTTTCTATATGGTCTGCAGAAACACTCGATGAACTTTTTTTGTTTTTGTACGGACTTAGCTCAAATAATTTCACACTCATGTACGAGATGATTCTGTGCTCTGCTGCCACATTTATTTTAATACTACGAACACTCCGCCCTATTGTCTTGCAGTCGTTTATCTATGTAGACAATTGGTTGAAAAACGGCATTCCACTGTTCATTACCGATTCTTTCCATCGTGTTTCACTCACCACTAAACAGCCATATTCCGGCAACAAACTAATATTTATAGCACAGTCCGTAAAATTGTTTTTAGTTCTTTGTGTATTTTCGTAGTATAGTTTAAAAGTTGTTTTCTGTTCCCCGTATCTTTGATCAGCATTCTTCTGTACATCACCACATTAAACAGAGAATATGGAGTACCTAATTTGGCACACTTCTCTAGCGTAGGATCACGTTGTCCAAGTCACTCTCACCCTTTTCTTGCCACATGTGTTGAACATTGTAAATTATATTAATTGAGTGTTATGTAGCAATAAGAGATAACGGTATTTCACTGCATTTCCAGTTGGAGATACTGTCAAACGCAGACCCTAGCCGTAAGCTTACTACAGGGTTCACAATGGAAATGATGAAGCACAGAGAAACCACAAATATTTTTCCCGAAACAGAGGCACGAACTTTAACTTTTCTACAGTTTGAAGCCATCTTTTTGAACTTTATTCATAGACGATCCTAGATACATTCAAAGTTTTCTTAGTGCCAAACTTAACATACAGATTTACGATGTGGAGCCGCATCATTCAAAATCTATCCAAAACTTTTGATCCTCTAACCATAAGTTCTCCACATAGGTTTCCTTGTCGGATTACCTAGTCCCACTCTGGAGCTATACCAACTGTCCCCATATTACAGTACTATATCGAAAAACTAAATCCCACCTATATCAACAAACGCTTCAAAACTCAGCATCCTTTATTCATGCAGTATCTAGTGTCTCACTTTAGACCCCACACCAAATCGCTATCAGCATACCCCTTGTCCCTAATGTTTACGCTCTGTCAGTACAATTTACCCTCGTGAGATTCACCGTTCTTAACCCTACAGTGGTAATGTGAAGGAAAATTTCATGAATGGTAACATTTTGCCTCCTGGACCCAGAGATAGTTTTGACTGATAAGATGTGAACTAGGATTTAAATTTTTATTTTTACAATATTAAATACAAACACCAGACAGTGGACACAATTTCAGCGAAACAGTACATTCATTTCATTGAAGCAATAACTTCCTGGTTATAATAAGCTCGATAACGATGTAACTATTTTATTGCTTAAATACCGGCACTCAAAATAAAATATTTATTAACTAGAAAGAAGTAAACCAGTATTTCTCCTAATAGCGGTGTATTACACATAGGGAAATTCACGTTTCAATTCTGCAGCAGTCTCCACACATGATTTTTGCGTGACTTAGGTAAATCTAAATCCATTTACAGCACTTCTGGCAAAAGTATCTGCTCTTACTGTGTTTACACATGTAACATCGTCCTCGTTTTCATAGTTAAGGAGGTACAGTTTCATTTTCTTCTAGAATCAATCCAGAAAACCTTCCTCCGATTTTCGAAGCTCTGCGGGATTTTGTTTATTCAGTGCTCTCTCTTTCAATCACACTTTTCCCAGTTCTTTTAGGTATTTTCGCTCTTAGAATTTATTCGCTCTTTTCGCTGAATGTGCAACATTACCATTGATCGCTTCTACATTTAAGAAGTGATAAAATTACGCCATTGGGCATCGTCTACTATTTCTGTCTTCGTCCTATTCAGTACGTATCGCGTCTAATGTGTCCACCCCAACTTTAGTTTCATTGTAAAGTCTGACGATCTCTGACTTCCTCTTATCTCCGGTACTCTCATCTAATTTGTTGTGATTATACATATTTGAGATCAGCACTACACACTGATTTTTCTTAGGTGCGTAGGAGACAATGGTGCAGTTCTAATGAAAACCAAACACACTCCTGTATTATTTTCTCTTTTTGGCATTCACGAACGCGGGGGGAACTCTTCCTTTATTTTACAATTTGTCCCTGTAATTGTTAACTTATTGTCCCATTCCATTGATTTAACTAAATTGTAGCTTGTAAACCAATTATTGTCAAAGGTCACGTTGCGAGATGAACCATAAATCGGTTGTCACAATCCCTTCACTACTTCCTCAGGTTTGTTATCTATATGGAACGGACCTTCTGGTTGTGTCCCCACATACACTTCCATATTTGTTGTGTAGTATAATGTTTCCCCAACAAGACTAAAATTTTATTTCCATATTTTGCAGGTCTTTTGGGCATATACATACGAATTCCACATTTTCACCGGAAACAGACAAGTGCCACATCCAAAATTGCTAACATACCAATTAAGAAAACTGTAATTGCAGTTAGGCCGCTGTGGTTGAGTGGTAGAGCGTTCACCTCTGGTGCTAGGGGTCCCGGGTTCGATCCCAGCCCCCGCCAAGTAAACTTTGTGGTTGACAAATACCGTGTGCGTGGGTTTTCTCGGGGTTCTCCCATTTCCTCCCACTTTCTTCATTCCAAGATTTCATTCATTACTCGTCATCACCGTCTCCTTTAGCCTAACCGGCATAACCGTGGGACGTAAAACTCAAAGACTTCATTTCATTTTTTTGCAATTGCAGTTCTTCACAAATAATTAAAAAAAGTCACGAATTGGGGCTAATCTGGGGCTGAAGGTTATATCTGATTATTTTATTCATTAGCATCTTCCACTCTTTCACCCATCATATCCTGCACATTAATCACTTTCTACTCAGTTTGGCTTTCCCAGTCCCTCATTCTCCATCCTCGTTATCACTTTACAAATTTTTCATTTTCTCTAGTTGTATTTATATTGAATCTATCTGTTTATATTATGTTGTGTGCTATATATGTTTACTTCCTTCATAATGCTAAGGATCGAAGTTCCTTACGCCCAATTTTTTTATTTTCTTTTTGATTTTTTGTTAGATGTTATACCGTATAATTGTAAAATTTCGATAGAACACTGACCACGACTTACACTTTGCACGTAAATTCCTTTTCAGCACTCAGGTTACAGAGGGCGTAACCTTCTCATAGGTTACTAGCCATTTTGACTGTCCGGTAAAAAGTAGTGCATTCGCAAACTTTCCCAGCTGGATTACATGTAGTGAGGCCTATTTGTCAAGACTAGGCTGTGTTTATTGCACTCGTTTTGGCGCACGGTGATGCTGACACATTAACAGGCGACAGTTTGCAAGAAATTGAGAGCTTTTACGAGCGAAAGCTAGCTTGAGTATACAAGTAGAATAATTTTTGATCATCATTATGACCATTTTCTTTCTTATACTGATCTCATTTCATAGTTTTGGATACTGTTTCAGTTCGGTTATTTTATCCCATATGATAATTGACGATGGACAGTCTTTTAGGCATCCTTTGAAGATAAACAAGAAGCAGAGAAATCGACGAGACAGAGCATACAGTGAACCAATTTCTTAGAGTTCTCACTCTCCAATCAGTGGCAACCACCAAGCATCATCAAGGAGTTCACCACCATTTAAGAAGCATACAAATGCACGTAGCACATTGAGCTCCGACTCTCACTCCGACCGGCTTATCGTTCTATGCGCCATGTATACAGCTTCCTACTGCAAAACTACAATCCAAAGTACTTGAGTTCGAAGCGTTTACTTCCGTAACAACTTTAGTATCGGCAACGCAAAGATATTTCGCAAATGGTACAGACAAGAAATGATTTCATCATTAAATCACAGTCGGCTAACTTCGCAAAATAATTCGTGACAATCCAGTTTTGAAATTTTCAGGAAAACTGCAACTTTAACTTCTCTAAACAACATCCGACACTAGCAACCTCAGCCACATACCATGTCAATAGTATTACGAGGGGTTCCTCCATCTATAACACATGACGATATATAAGCTGGACTACCTGAAGTGAGATGCAGGTTTAAAAATGCATCCCTATTTGGAACGATCAGGGACCAACGAACATAGTTCGAATTCTAAGAACATCACAGGATACAATCAACGACGTTTTGCATAAACAAATCTTCGTTTTTAAGAAGAGACGCCGATTTGAACCATCCTGCTCATTACGACCACTTCCTCTCCGAGGTAAACGCTGTCAAGAATACAAAGAACATTCTACTAACATGTGCATCCTATGAACCTGCAGGCCCGTAGCCAGCCCAAAAATATAGAGGGGGCCCGGTAGAAGTTTTTTGGGGGGGGCGAACCAACCATATTATAGTTCATCAAATAGTGACATCAGCACTTCATCATCTTTGCTCTTGAATGTTTAAGTATTTTGGTTCTACTTAATTCTATTATCCCCTCTACACACACACATTAAGTTAACATTATGTAATCTACAGGAAAAAAACGTGAATTTTATTAAATGGGTATTACTAACTACACGAATTAGAATTAAAATATAAATGTTTTTATAGTCCCACATGTAATACTAAGATCAAGATCGAGAGATAAATAGGGAAATTCAACTTTACTTAGGCTCTTGTTTAGGGCTAACTTGCGAAGTTGCCTTTCCGTTTTTATCAAAATCTTGAAAATTTACCTAGAAGAATTTCATAATGTGATTGCTTGTGTGTTTGATTACATGTAAGTGAAGCGTAATTTATGTGCAATACCTTTTGATAAGCTGTTATAAAGACGGGACTAATTCGCAAGTAGAGGGGACTACTTGTCTCTAGGTTCAGGGCGGTTGGATTGTGGATAATTTTCTAGCAAATATGACTGCAAGTGTAGGGTCTTTGTGCTGGATGTGAATTGACAGTACTAACATTTGTAAAACATGATGTTATCCGGGCAAGCGGGGCCTCCCAGGCCCAGTAGCTTCATATATTTCTTTGAATTTCTCAATATTCCTAAATATTTCGCTGATATAAAATTCTGAATTCTTCTGTCTTTAGTCGAAGTTAAAGTCATGAACATATCGAGTTGATAAGGCTAATAGAGTTGGTAAGACCCAGTTGCCTGTCTACGTTACAAAAATATCTTGCCCGGTCAAGGGTTAATCTTTTGAATATTCATGGCTTAATGAATGATAGAACAAAGACCACCAACAATCGTTCATGACTTTCTGCTTGAAAAAGGAAAGCTCTGCAAACCTAAGTACGTACTAAGGTAAGTGCGAAGAAGACATAACCTAACCTAAGTAACCTAGTAGTGCGTTAACCCGCCTTGCTTCCGCTTCTCGCTTCGCTCCTTCTTCCCTCTCAACTCCGCACTCCCCATTAACTACACACAACCGTGCTCCGCGCGTTTTATATAAATGAAGCACCTGCACATTATAGGCATACCAAGACGACACACACCAAAACAGCTTTAAAAAATACTATAATGTTATTCAAACCTACACTGAGCAAAAATGTATGCGGCAGACGTAATATCGTAGATTACATTTGCAAATCCTGTAGTTTTTGGACTTTACATACAGCAAGCGTATAACTGAAAAGGCATGATTTATAGTATTTTCTGTATAAGTGCTCCATCCATACATACTTTCCGTATGAAACAATATAGGTGGTCAGGATCTCACATACAAATGGACGTATCTAATATATAGCTGACGAAGATAACATACATATATGTATGTACTGTTAGATATCAAACATCCTGCAACGGCATGATATAACACGTAAGGGCAGTGCCTATGTAGCATACGGATAACGTAAGCTACGTTCTGATGTTTGTAGTAAGCAAGAGGGTTCTGTATATTTGTACACTGTCCGGAGAACGGATTTTTCTCAGTGTAAGTAAAACGCTGCACCCATCTAGTATGAAGTAAAAGCATCACTGCTTCTTTCATGTTGAATTACATTATTACGCGTAGGTGACTAAGAAATAATTCCAATTTACAACGTTTTTATATGAAAACTAGCTACTTCCACGCGATCCCCCTCCCCAAGTACAATACAAAACTTTTTGCTACTTACTATCTCCTCAAAATCTTGCAAATTTTTACTAGTTCTGGCTCCACAACCCGGAATTTAATCCTTAAACTTAACCGTTAAATATGTTGTCTTGCTCAGTTAGTCATCTAATTAAGATAATTTAGCTTAACTTTATTCTTCTACGAGAACAAACATATGACAATTTTTGCAACCATTACTTTTCGGTGAATGTTCCACCACAGTTCTTGTTTTACATATCACACAACAATAATTTGGATCCTACAAGAATCAATCGCCTTTAACGGAACTCGGAACTCTTAATTTAATTCACAACTAAGTGTTCCACATTTAATCTAAGGTCTGCTGTTGACGAGGATTTTGCAATGCATGTATGTACTACAACTACACAATAGAATAACAATAACCTACCACCGTTACTGCATTCGACGAAAGATAAACGCTTTGTTCCTGATCCTGTTTTTATAATTTGGCTTGCAGCAAGACCATAAAAACCTACCTTACAGATGGCCATTACAACTGTGGCATGAAGTATTATGAACGTATTCCTCCTTTTCGTAAAAACTTGCTTCAATATGTATTGTGTTATTTCATACCGAGATTCGAGAAGACTGATAAACTTTACTTGAACTCCTTTAAAACATGTTTAGAAATGTTCATCAAATAGTTAAAATGGAAAAATTCTTGGAATAATCTCTTTTATATTGCATTTTATTCTTAGTGTTTACACACAGGATTAATGTTTTTTTTTTTTTTGCAAGCCTTTATTGAAAATTTAGGGTGCGGCCCCCTTTTGCTCCCCCCGTGGATACGAGCTTGTGAACCCGTTATCCTAGTAAGAACTGCACTCTTTTTCTCTTCCTATGGAAAGCTGTCCGAATCTGCAACAAGCTCCTACCTACAACACTTGGCATCAATTCCCGTCTCCGACATACAGCTAGAAGTGTAAGTCTCGGCTTGCTCCAGAATAGTTCAAATTAGAATAGATTAGATTTTCTGTCCAGATTTACAAATCTTTATGTGTCACAATGACAGTCATCTATGTTCGACCAGGTCGTCCTATTCCTCTCCCATTCCAATATATTTCTAATAATTTCCGACATTACCTCACATCTTCCAATATTAACACCCGTAGCCGCTCAGACCGAGAGAAACAGCTTTTAACAATTTTATTACTGCCTCCACTACAGGCTTCATTCAGCCACTACCAAAACCAATCCGTTCCTGATCTAACACTACGCCTGACATAGTGAACACTTCATTTCTCGCCCATTATTTTTATCTAGATCCTAGATCTCCTGGATAGTGAACATGTGCCCATTACACTCATTAGAAATTTCCACTACTTCCTCCTCTGTCTCACAACCCCCTCTTCTTATACTTCGCAACTAAACTTACTAAGCCTATCCCTTTTATACTGAAAATGAATTTGGCCCTTCGAATACCAAGACTGGGTCAATTTGGCCCAGATATTCTTTCATAAAGAAATGCTATAATATCAAAGAAAGGTAGTGGGATAATATTTTAGGTATTCCTCCATTAACAACCATTTTTACTTTTGGAAATCGAAATTCATATAAAAATAAACATAAAATACCCAAAAATGACAGAAAAGGTAGCTGGGTCATTTTGACCTAGCCTTGGTACCCCGTGGCCCGGCACCCAAAATAACATATTATTATTATTATTGTTGTTATTATTATTATTATTGAAACGGTATTTTTCTTTTACTTGCAAGGATCACTTCCTCATTCTACCGAGCTTTGATTGGGGTGAGAGTAGTAGAAAGTTTTGTTTTATCAAACACTTTGTGCCAGTTTTTCCCTCATCCGCACTCACCCCTACATATTTCTTTCTCAGCAATTGCTATATTTTTGTTCAGTGCCCTAAAATGTCTGGTTTTATTTTTAGCAAGACACGTAATTCTTCACTCTTCAAAAGCATATAATCTGTCACAAGCTTGTTTGCAAAGCGCATTGCACCAGCAAACCTCTCTGCACGGACTGTCAGGTGTAATCAAAATACAATGTGCGACAGAATTTATTTTTAACAAAGACAGTATATTTTTATGTATAAATTTCTAATGTTACAGTACTATAATTCAGGCATTGTTTGAAAGAATCACGAGTCGCCACTGACAGTGTATACAGCGTATAAAATTTACTGTAATATAAAGAACTATCAGCTACATTGCCCCTTTTTATTGTACGTTAGAAATCTTAACTTTCTGAATGAAACTTGATATTTTTTTTAACAAGAAGCGCGAATGTGTCAAAATAACCCAGGCTTAGTACTTTACCTAACATTCTAGGTTTGGTACTCTAAGGGTTAATCCACTCTAATATCTACCAGAGCTCCTCTGTGACTAAGCGGTTAGCATACACGCCTTTGGCGCGGAAGACCCGGGTTCGATTCCGGGCGGGAGCTCATGTGGTTCGGATTCCACGTTAATCAGTAGGTCCACGTCTCATATAGCCTCGCTGCTGAAAAGGGACGTTAAACTCAAAATTAACTCAATCTAATCTCTACCACCAATCATTCAACTCGCAAACGAGCAGATCATCCCTCAAACGGCATATATATCACATCATCCTAAAATCCTTCCGCGCTACTTTCGTCTAGTTAAACACTCACCTCAAATCTATACAGAATATGTTTTCCCTGGCAACCGCGAAGCTCTTCAGCATCGTTGAGACCTCCACCGAACAGTTTGTAATTATCTTAAATTATACAAATTACGACAGTGGATTACAACCTGAAACAATTTCTGCCATATCAGACCCTTCGCAATATTAGATTCGTTTCAACACATGAGCTGGTAGAATTACCCAAACATCTTATCCTCTCTTACACCACGATCACGCATTCCACAGAGACCAAGAAAAAGTTAAAACCTTTGCTTCCTAATTATAGATTTTCACACCTCTATATTTCACTTAGCATTTTATTTTTCTTCCTGTAGACCATTTCAACTTCAATTCACCACATATCCATCTTCAACTCAACATGGCTCACAACATATCTACTCACAAAGCACTCTCTGCCTCCATTTCTACTCCGCAAATCACTAATGTCATCTATCTATCATAAACGTTATAATGCCCCTGGAATCAATAACGTCTATCGACATGCAAGAAAATCCACCAATACTGCTAAATCTTCCTGGTCACATTTATTCCACGGAACAATTATGTACCAGCTCATTAGAAATCATCCAAATTTCTCTTGTTCCTTAAAATCAAGAACACCGTCCGATACAGCTCAACAGAATCTTCACCAAAATCCTAGGAAAAATATCGTGAAATGACTTCATGTTCATCTTTCTCATTACTATCTTTACCACACCATCAAGCAGGCTCCCGCCCACAAATTAGCATCAACGATCAGTTTCTGCGTCTCCTCAACTGCATCCGTAAGCAGTATAATACCACCAACCCATCCTGTCTGGTGGTCTTTGATTTAGAGAAGGCATTTAATGAGGTGTAGCGTTAGGGTTTGCTTTCAAAACTGCTACAGTTTCGTCCTCTTCTCACATATATCCGTTTTATTTACAATTTTTTGTTTGGCCACCGTACTTACGATTACATTAATCAACAGTTATATCAAACTATATTTATGCACTGTAAAGTGCCTCGAAGGACGCCGTTCTTGGCCGCTGGATATAAGATCCAGGACATCTATAAAGAATTTTTTGAGGGGCTAGAGTTGGTAGACCTATATTTTCTTTCTAAAGAATTATATTGGTTTATCAACCCAGATCTAGAGCTATAGCTTATAGAACTGAAAAAAAATAGCATTAAATTCAAATATATTAATAATGCTTTTAAGAACTGCACTAGTCTTATACACTTTTATCGGTTAATCAATTGCAGGTTCTATTTAACGAAAATCAGCAATTATCTTTTCTAATTTTATTATAAATAAATATCAATTATCAAAAAGTGTATCAAAAATACAGAACAAATATTGAAACAATTTTATAAATATTAACAGTTATGAAATATCTTGGAGTATATTCTCCTTTTATACAAGACAACACGTGTTCAAGTAGGTCAAAACGGTACATTAAATGACAATACTTAATTACTTCAATACTATTATAAATCGTTGATAACTTATTACATTTTGAATTCCTCCTTTAATTCATATAGATTTTACATACATTTAATATATCTCAATATGTGATATAATTTGAATATATTACTAGTTATTTAAATGAAAATGTATAACACTCACCATTAGATAATGACATAATTATGCCCGTGTAATATCAGCCAGGAGACTATTTCACGATATTGCCTCTGAATTTCCAGAAAACTATTACACACCAAAAATGTATTTATATGATAATATTATATAACACTGAATTAACTTACAATATTATACATAAGATGTTTCAATAATACCCATTTATACCTTATATTTTAATATGTAGTTCAGGAGGTGACAATATTCTAAGATATTTTACATAAATTTATTTACAATAAATTTTATTATCCGTTGTTCTCATTTGATATAGCACCATTATTTTCCATCAATCATTGGAACAATCTTCAGAACAATATTTGGAACAATCTTTTTAATAATGTTTGGAAGAATCTTTGGTACCATCTTTGGAATTATGTTTGGAATAATCTTTGGTACCATCTTTGGAATTAATGTTTTGGAATTATGTTTGGAACAATGTTTTGGAAGCTTCAATTCATCTGTTTTTCCTTGATTTCTTTCCAATAAAATCTCCATATAGGACATTGGACAATGACAATTTTTACAAACAATTCTCAATACACAGCATAACGACATCCAGATCTGGAATACTGATAAAAACATGTATTAGAAAACACATTAAAAACCTTTTTTTTTAAAAAAATATAATTTTATATAGCATTACATTTGACTAAAAAGCTGACTAGATGGAATTATTTTTCGAAAGAGTTCTTATAAACTGACTAGATTTTTTTTGTATTCGACTGACTAGAAAAATACATATGTTATTTTCCATTTACCAATATTTCCAATTTAACAATATTTACGATGCATTATTTCTAGGCTCTCTGTACTTTTTAGTTAAACTCACATGGCTTTTTCGTATGTCTCTAGGATTATTAACGTTTACAACTCTAATAGTATTTCTACCTAAGAAACTCACGATCTGATAGGGCCCAAGCCATTTTGCACATAATGATTTAGTTCTCTTTTCTTTCAATGAAGACAAAACCTGTGACTTAATTAATACTTTGTCTCCAACCCTATAATATGTTTCTACTCGTCTTCGATCGTACAACTTCTTTTTACGTTTCCAAGCTTTATCTAGATTTTCCAAAGCTCTATTCCACAAATTTGGATCTTTCTTTTTATTTAAATTCATTATACTTATTTTCCATTTAACATCTAGAGGATTGTGAACGTTATAATTAAAAATTAAGTCCATTGGACTACATTTAGTTTATTCGTGGACCGCATTATTAACTGAAAATTCTATTTCCCGTAATCCTTCTTCCCACGAACTCTGTTTATTATCAAAATATATTCTTAAGGAATTTTTCATTGTAGCCACGAATCTTTCACTGGGATTAGATGCCGCGTGATATGACGATATAGTAATATCTTTAATCCCGTTAGATGTACAAAATCTTTAAACTTCGCTGAGGTGAAGATTGAGTGATTGTCATGACATATACTGAATATAAAACCATTTCTACACATCAATTTATACAGTTTGTTAATCACACTTTGTGTAGATAAGACCTTTATCGGTTCTAAGAATACTCTTTTTGAAAGAGAGTCTACTACAATTAGACAGTATCGTCCCGACTTACTCTCTATCGTAAGTCTACAGCCCAGAGTCTGTTTACAATGTTCTCATACTGAGAGATTAATGTACCAGATTGTTTTCTGTTGTCACTTTTATTTAACTGACAATCTACACAAGTAGATACATATTCTCTTATGTCTTCTAGGATACCTCTCCAAGTAAATCTAGCACAGATCTTAGCTATTGTTTTATTAATGCTGGCATGAGTACCTGGTAAAATTTGTGTATGAAAGAATTCAATAATGCTGGGAACTAACTCCTTCGATAAACAAACCTTATAGGGATTCCTAATTGCCTTGGTCTTTTTACAAAGTATTCCTTGGATTATTTTATATCCTTCAACCTCTTTCCTAGCTCTTATATCTTTAATAATATTTGCTAACTCTGGATTTTTGAGTTAATGTTCTTTTATGGAAATATTAGCATAAGGCATATTCCAGATGTTTATTAAACAATAATTATTAACCTGTTCCGCATGGGATGGCCCGGTTTCCATTTCTTCAAAATTGTTTTGATCGTATAATCTAGATACGAAATCTGCTGAAATATTCATATTCGAGGCTATAGATTTTACTTCAAAATTAAAAGCAAATAGTCTATACAATAGCGAACCATAGCGCTTAACCCTCCTCAGATTTCTCAAAGCATATACTAAACCAGAATGATCCATCCTAAGTTCGAAAGGATTATGTAAGTACTCATTGAAACGTTCCATGATTTCGATTGCAGCTAACATTTCCAATAAATAAATAGGTTTATTAAAGTCGTGTTTCTCTAAACGCCGACTGTAAAATGCAACGGAAACTAAGTTATTATTCTCATCGTATTGTTGGAGGACCCCGCTTAAACTCTTGAGAGAGCTGTCTGTATTAACTATAAATTTCTTACTTAAATCTGGAAGTTTCAACATAACATAGTTAGCAAATAACTATTTTACATCATCGACAGCTTTCTGCTGTTCCGCTCCCCAGACAAATTCTGCTGAAGCCCCAAGTAAACGTTCAAGTGGTTCCATGACCTCATGGAATTGTGGTACAAACTTCGGATAATATTGTAAGAAACAACACAAAGATACTAAACCCTTTTTAGTTTTTGGTGCAGGTAGTTTTCTTATGACCTCTAACCTTGAAGGATCCATATACATTTTCCCATTTTCTATAATATAACCTAAGTAAGAAATCTTATTGGAAAAGAAAGTACACTTCTTAGTTGACAAAGTTAATCCTTTTTCTTCAAGTAATCCTAACACTTTTTCCAATATTTTCTTATGGGATTCAACATCTGGACTTTTACATATGAGGTCATCCATGTAACATTGAACCCCTTCGTTCTTCAATGGATATAACAACCCAGTCAAGATTTTAGACAAAACATGGCTACCTGCAGCCAAACCAAAAGGTAAGACCTTAAATTCATACAATCCCCTATGCGTAAGACAGGCAGTAAAGTGTCTACTTTCTTTAGTTAAAGGAATTGTTAAATAAGCCTTCAAAATATCTAAATGGCTAAATACTTTTCCATCTGATAACTCAGCCAATATATCTTCAACCCTAGGAGTGAACTGTGTGTTTAAATACAAATGACGATTCAGACCCGAATAATTAACAATTAACCTCTTGGATCCGTCATTATTGTTCACTAGGAAGCATGGAAAAGCATAGTAGCTATTACTAGGCTGAATTAAATCTGCCTCTAACATTTCATCCAAAATTTTATCCATTTCTCGTTGCGAACTCCGAGATAATGGATAAGTTTTCTTACGTATAGGAGTGTGGTCGTTAAGCTGTATTTTATACTCAAAATCTTATTTTTCCAACCTGCGATGCAAAAACTTTAGGATATTTATTATAAATCTCATCAACGTACCCTTGTAAGTCTGGGTTTGCCTCAAGTACATCTGGATCCACACTCAACGGATAAGACAATTGCTCCTTATGGGTATTACAACTTCTTTCAATAGAATGATCAACTGCACTGGCAACACTGCAAATCCCATCAACTGGACCTTTGAGATGCCCCTCTCTCTCCGACACCATTGCCTGACTGGTTGACTGTCCATAAGTGTCCGACTCACGCAAGAATAGCTTGGAAGCGTTTCGGGCCGCTTCACTGCAAAATAAATCACACGCACGAGTTCCTGTTTTCAAATCAGGGGAGGGGGTGTTTAAAGTAAAGTTTAATGGTACATGAGCACCTTCCAGCGGGAGAAACAACTTATTGTCCACTAAGTCGATGTTCGCTTTTAGAGTTTTAAGTTCATTTATCCAAACTATGAACACTGGTTCTAAGTCATTCACTAAGTAAAACTTCATTCTGTAAACAGGGTATTTGATCTTAATTGGAATGATCACACACTGATCTAACATTAACTTTTGTTTTTCAACCCCAATTCCTATAAATTTTTCATTAATTATCTTAATTGGGTATTTTAACTGTTTATTCCAATTAATAAACCTCTGTTTGTTTATTAGTGACACCATAGAACATGTGTCCAAACAACCTCTTATATTTTGTCCCAACACAAAAGCATCCTGCAATGCTGCAGTCAAAGTTCCACAAGAAGTGGCATTTTCATTTTCTATTTTATTTTTATTATCACTAATTTCAGTTTCAAAATACGGAAATCTTTTATCTTTTATCTCTCCTTGTTGAGAATCACGACAAAATCTATTTTCATTTCTTTTAAATAACTGTTTTTTTTTTACTTTTATAGCTGTTCCCTCCAGAACCGCCACTGAAACCAAAGTCTCCGCGCTGTCGGTCACGCGTATTACTATCTTTCACTTTCACATTAACTGGTATTGCTTTTGGTACCACTTCGTGTTGTTCTAATTGTACATCCTTACGTCCCTGACTTCTACCTCCCCCAAGGAATTGAATCCCGGACCCCTTCATATGAGTCAACACTTCTTCCGTACTGTTCTTTTTTGTGATTAATCCCTCACTATCATTATTTTCACTTTTTTGTTTCTCGGACCACCTCACCCTTGACCGATTACCTGCAAAGCGTCTTTCATTATTATATAAACAACAGGGTAATTGTTTATTGGAGGCACTAACACCATTAGAAAAGCTCCGGGTTTGATCGTCCGACCCCCTCATTTGAGTAGTACCCTCTAACCGGTCACTAACTTCTGCAAAGCGTCCGTCCGAGTTTAAGTTCATATTCACTTTCACTAACTGCTTATTCACAAGATATTGTTTGTGAGCCCTACAGTTAGCAACTCGATGCTGTCCGCCACAAAAATAGCACTCAAGATTCTTTTTCCGAGTTTCACTAGTATCGGAGTTTCTCACCAGTGCATTATACGATCCTAAGTTTCGCTGATGTTTCTCATACCCAAAAAAAGCTCCCATAAGATGCTCCATTGATACTGGGTATCGGTACTTATAAATATCATACCTAATTTGCGGCTGCATCCCATCCATTATTAAACTAATTAATTCACTAGATTTTTCCCCATCTACAGACCATAACATATTTCATATGCATCGCAAATATTGTTTACAAAATCTAGTATATTTTCTCTAGGCTTCTGTCTTACTCTTACATAGCGATTTAAAATCTATCGCTTTCCTAAAGGTGTAATTAATTTAGTAAACAAATAATTAGAAATGTACCTCCAGTCATTTGACATTTCATACAGAGAAAGCAACTCCTGATTCAACCTCCCTTGAGCTTTATTTAACGCAGCAAACAAAACAGACTAGACTGGAAAAATTTTCAATTTCATAAGTTTATGTACTGCTAATAGAAATTTAAACAACATACTACCATTTTTTCCGTCGGTATTGGGTATCGATAGGATTTTCTCATTGAATAAATTACCTGTAATGCTACCATTTAATTTATCTGCCCCAATATTAAAAGGCATAAAACAATTTATTAAAGGATTATTACAAATATTTAAATTGGTGGCTTACTAGTAGAAAATGGATCAATCTGGGCCAACCTAGGCCAACTCAGGAGCCCCTGGGAAATTGAGCATCATGAACCGTCAACCCACGGTCTTTTACGACCTCCATTTTAGGGGTGTATTTGTTCCCTTTTATGACCACTTTTTAGGGGGTGTACTCGTTCTTTTTTATGAGCACATTTTTTGGGGTTAACTCATTCCCTTTTATGAACATTTTTCCAACCCCTATTTTAATTACGAACACATAGCAGAGCAGATAATACATGGAGACTACGAACACATAGCAGAACATCAGACTACGTAACATAGCAGTTCCAACCTTTAATTGAACATAGCGCATCAGACAGAGACTACGAAACATAGTGAAGATTAAAGGGTGAACTCGTTTCCTTTTGTAAGCATATTTTCCATCCCCTATTTTAACATAACAGAGAATATGAAATATAACAGGGGTTTACTCGTTTTTCAACCCCTATTTTAATTATGAACACACAGCAGAGCGGATCACCCCTATTTGAACATAGCAGATAACACATAAGAATACGAACAAATGGAAGAGCAGATAACACATAGCAGAGAGTACGTAACATAGCAAGGGTGAACTCGTTCCTTTTTATGAGCATATATTCCAACCCCTATTTTAACATAGCAGCAATGACATAAGACTACGAACACATAGAAGAGCATAAGACTATGTAACATAGCAGAGCTAATATTTCCAACCCTTATTTGAACATAGCAGAGAATACATAATATTCATTCCCTTTTATGATCACTTTTTCAACCCCTATTGGAACATAGCAGATAACACATAGGACGACGTAACATAGCAAGGGTGAACTCGTTCTCTTTTATGAGCACTTTTTTCAATCCCTATTCGAACATAGCAGAAATGACATAAGAGTATGTAACATAGCAGAGCTAATAAAAGACTATGGCTTATTTTTCAACCCTTATAAGACTATGTAACATAGCAGGGGTGTACTCATTCCAACCCTTATTTTAACATAACAGAAATAGCAGACAATGAGCAAAGATTACAATCGAACACCCACGGTCTACAGATAGTCATTTTAGAGGGTGTACTTTGATGACCATTTTTTCCACCCCTAATTGAAATTACATAGCGGAGCAGATAATACATAAGATTCGTTTCCTTTCATGAGCACATTTAGGACTGTATTCGTTCTCTTTTATAATTACTTTTTCAGCCCCTATTTGAACATTTTAAAATATTAGAAATTTATGAACACATTCTCCACCCCTATTTTAACGTAGCATTGATTTCGTTCCCAAACCCTAATTTAACAAAGGAGAAATGACACAAGCATGTCCCAAAACTACTGACCATCGTGAACTCGGAAACGGACCCACATATTGAGGTGGTGTTTCCACATTTAGCAATTGGTCATCAACTTCTACAAGTTCCAAAAATAATGACCATCAAGGTCAAAGGTCAAAAGACTTAAAACCTAATAACTCGAAACTGATCCACATATTGAGGTGGTGTTTCCACATTTAATAATTGGTCATCAACTACTACAAGTTTCTAAATAATGACAATCAAGGTCAAAGGTCAAAATACTTAAAACCTAATAACTCGAAAACGGATCCACATATTGAGGTGGTGTTTCCACAATTAATAATTGGTCACCAACTACTACAAGTTAAAAAAAGTACTGACTATCGAGGTCAAAGGTCAAATATTTAAACCATAAGAACTTGTAAACAGCGTGTCGGATAAATTTGTGTGACCTATTCAGTTTTATACCAACCAGAAAAAGTGAAGAATGAATAAATTTGAGTGGCTTATTTGCTATTGTACTAACCAGGAATGCCATTTTGTACTACTAAAATAAACGAAGGAGTAAATTTGTACTAACCGAAGGAAAGCGAAAAAAGGCTCATTGTAATTAAACGAATCAATAAATTTATACTAACCATAAAAAAGCGAAGAAGGACCATTTTAACTAACTCAGACTTTTATACCATTTTGTACTACTCCAATAAACGAAGAAGTATTCAGTTTTGTACCAACTAGAAAAAAAAAGACCGAAGGAGGACCATGTTAACTATTTAAATAAACATAGGAATTAATTTGTACACCAAGGAAAAGCAAAGAAATAGCATTTTAATGCCATTCAAATAAACAAAGGAATACATTTGGATAGAGTATTTAGTTTTGTACCAACCAGAAAAATGAATAAAATTTGGGAGGTCTATTCTCTTTTGTACCAACTGGAAACGTGAAGAATTTTATATCATTAGGCACTGTTTAAACAAACCAGAAATGACAATTTTAACTAGCTCAGAATTTATGTAACAAAAGAACAAATTTGAATGTTCTGTTTTTGTATCAAATCAGAAAAGAAACCTAAGAAGGATCATTTTAATAATTTCATAATTTCTGTACTTTTTCGTGCTATTCAAGTGAAAAAAAGAAATGATTTGTGTCCTAAAAATGAAAGTTCAATTTAACTAGCTGAGTATTTTATATCATCTTGTAGTGTTTGAATATACGAATAAATAAATTTGAGTGACCTATTCAATTTTGTACCAACAAGAAGTGTCATATTTAACTGGATCAGAATCTTATACTTTTGTACTATTTAAGCAAACGAAGGGATAAATTTGAGTGGTCTATTTTCTTCTGTACTAACCTTAAGAAAGGCGAAGAAGGGCTATTTTAACAAGCTGAGTATTTTGTCATTATGTACTACTCAAATAAACGGTGGAGTATTTAGTTTTATACCAGCGAGAAAAAAGCAAAGAAATACCGTTTTAACAATCTGAGTATATTGTACTATTTTGGGGTATTCAAATAAACGAAGGAATAAATTTGAGTGACTTATTTTTTTGTGTCAACCCTAAAAAGGACAATTTTGACTAACTCAGAATCAATTAAACGAAGTAATGCATTTGAGCGAGCTATTTTTGTAACAACCAGAGTAAAACAGAACAAGGATTATTTTAACTAGCTGAGTATTTTATGCCATTTTGTACTATTTCAACAAACAAAGGAATAAATTTGTATGAGCCGGAAAAAGCAAAAAGTACCATTTTATATCATTTTGAACTAGTCAAATAAACAAAGGAATAGAGAAAAAAACGAAGAGGGATCATTTTAACTAGCTGAGTATTTTATACCATTTTGTACTACTGAAAAAAACGAAAGAATAAAATTGTACTAACCAGACAATGCGAAGAAGGCCCATTTTAACTAGTTCAATATTTCTGTACAATTTTGTACTATCCCAAATAAACGAAAGAAGGGCCATTTTATACTTTTTGTAAAACTAAAAAACTGCGGATAACTTGAGTAGTCAAAGTTTTTTGTACTCATTCGAAGAAAAGTAAAGATGACACATTTTAACTAGCTCAGCTTTTTTATACCTAATGTTGCCATTTAAATATGGGTGTTCTAACCATTTATAACAGGCTTAGATTTTTGTCTTTTTTGTAATATTTGTACCAAACAGAAAAAGCTACACAAATAAACAAAGAAATAAATTTGTAATAACCACAAAAAGCGAAGAAAGACCATTTGAGTGGCCTATTGAATTTTGTACCAACGAGAAATCTCATTTTTATGCCATGTTTTACTATTTAAACAAACGAAGGGATAAATTCGAGAAAGCGAACATGGACTCATTTTGTAATATTCAAACTTGAATGGATTATTTAGTTTTATACCAGCAGAAAAAGGAATAAATTTGTACTGACCAGAAAAGCGAAGACATTTTTAAAAAATAAACTTATTAAGGTGTCCTATTTCCTTTTGTACAAACGAGACCATTTTTAACTGGCTTAGAATTTTATACCTTTTTGTAAAATTTGTACCAAACCGAAAGAAGCAAGGAAATACCATTTTTGTGCTAACCAAAAAAGCGAAGAAAGACCATTTTAAATAGCTCAGCATGTTATAACTTTTTGTGCTTTTGGTCTACCCAATTTCTTGACAATGTTGTACTATTTAAACAAACAAAGAAATAAATTTGTGTGACCTATTCACTTTTGTAACAAGCAGAAAAAGGAAAGAACTAATCAAATTTGGGTAGTCTATTTAATTTTGTCCATTCTTTAACTAGCTCAAACAAACGAAAGAATAAATTTGAGTGGCTTAAGCAAAGAAGGTCAATTTATACCTTTTTGTGCTATTAATTTTGAGTGACCTATTCAATTTTGTACCAAGTAGAAAAAATTTTGTTTGCAATTAAAAAAGCGGAGAAGGTCTATTTATGTACATTTTGTACTACTCAAATTCTACCTTCTGTACCAACCAGAGAAAAACAAAGAAATACCATATTCTGCTACTCAAACAAACGAAGGAATAAATTGGTTTGACCTATTCACTTTTATAGCAAGCAGAAAAAGCCCCTTTTAGTTTTATACCAACCACGAAGGTCCATTATAACAAGCTCGGTATTTTAATACCCTTTTGTATTACTCTAATTAATTAGGGCGGTCTATTTCATTTTTGTAACAATCAGAAGAAAAGCTCAGAATTTTATACTTTTGTGGTGCTATATTTTGTATATTTTTGTGTCATCCAGATCAGTTTATTTATTTCTTTTAAAGAAAACGATACATTACTCTCACTGACAATTCAGTTGCCAGAGTCCAATGTTTGTAATCTATTAAATTCTTAATATAACAATACTACAAATTAATCCATTTATAGAATAATATATTTAGCAGTTCAATATTCTGTAACCCTTTGTAATTTTAACTCTAATATGTTCTTCTATTCTTACACAATCAAATGCATATTCTACAGTGTCTCAGTGTTCGTTTACAGAATTAAATAATTGTTGATCTTTCTCTAAAAATATTTCTACTATTTCTTTGATATAATAATCACACCCTGTAATGTATTCATACACCAGATTATTTTTTTCTCCAAAGTATAAGTGTTCTTAATATTACAACCTTTAAAATGCTTCTTTAAATAAAGTTTATAGATTTTCTCTCATTTCACGTTTAATTAAGATCGTCCACACCTTTTTTAATAATTCGTAATCATAATGCAGCAAACAATTGTGATCTTTTTCATTTTCATTATGTTCAGAATATGCTTCACATAATAATTCTGAATTTGGTGTGTACTCATTAAATAATTGTATAACACATGTATCACTAATACTTTCACTAGTACACTCGCACTCATTAGCTTCCACTTCAAAACAGTTAAACACTGTCATTTTCCGGGAGTATTTCATCATTATATCTATTATAGCGTCTAAAATAATACATTCTTCTATTTCTTCTGATGTATATACGACTCTCATTTTATCACGTAATTCATCTGGCAAATCGGGGTCAGACGGGTGAATTAAAAGTATAGGTTTTTCGTTTTCACGCTCAATTTCTTTTTCTCTAGGTGAAACATATACAATCTCCGTGCTCCTCAGCAAAAAAACAAATCAAATTAATAATTTTATATACCTACAATACAAGCATTCTATGCATTCTCCGTCTTATATTACAATCAAATAATATGTTTCAAGGCAATACAAAACAATCGTTAATATAACATCAAGATGTATGTTCTATTATTTTCCAAATATAGTATTTTTCCAATACCTAAATGCAAAAATATATATTTGTCTTTTTGACTTAATAAGTTTCATATAATTTACCTTAGACGAGGAAAGAAAGTTTAAAAAATAATTCCATTAATCAAATATAATTGAATCGTTGAGCAATAGACAGTACCTTACGACCCTCACTATACTAGCAATAACAATGTTAGGTAACGCAATGGTAACGTTGCTTAAATATCTGCAGCATTCTTTATAGATGGTATAGAATATGGAACTTTGGAAACTTTCCTTACCTTGATATGATTTCTTCTACTGTGATCAAAAATAGCCATGCATGCTGTCATGATTCGTCGTAATTCATCAGTTATCTTTAGTACGCTAATTGCTATGGAGTCTGTTCTACACAATTATGACGCAACTCTTGTTTGTTAAATCTCACGTTCGAATATTTTATGAGCCTTACTTAGTGACGGGAGAGGCAATTTAAATTGTTCTCTGGATGACAAAAATATACAAAATGTAGCACCACAAAGGTATAAAATTCTGAGCTTTTCTTCTCATTGTTACAAAAATGAAATAAACCACCCTAATTTATTATAGTAATACAAAAGGGTATAAAATACCGAGCTTGTTATAATGGACCTTCGTGGTTGGTATAAAACTAAAAGGGGCTTTTTCTGCTTGCTATAAAAGTGAATAGGTCAAACAAATTTATTCCTTCGTTTGTTTGAGTAGCAGAATATGGTATTTCTTTGTTTTTCTCTGGTTGGTACAGAAGGTAGAATTTGAGTAGTACAAAATGTACATAAATAGACCTTCTCCGCTTTTTTAAATGCAAACAAAATTTTTTATACTTGGTACAAAATTGAATAGATCACTCAAAATTAATAGCACAAAAAGGTATAAATTGACCTTCTTTGCTTAAGCCACTCAAATTTATTCTTTCGTTTGTTTGAGCTAGTTAAAGAATGGACAAAATTAAATAGACCACCCTAATTTGATGAGTTCTTTCCTTTTTCTGCTTGTTACAAAAGTGAATAGGTCACACAAATTTATTTCTTTGTTTAAATAGTACCACATGGTCAAGAAATTGGGTAGACCAAAAGCACAAAAAGTTATAACATGCTGAGCTATTTAAAATGGTCTTTCTTCGCTTTTTTGGTTAGCACAAAAATGGTATTTCCTTGCTTCTTTCGGTTTGGTACAAATTTTACAAAAAGGTATAAAATTCTAAGCCAGTTAAAAATGGTCTCGTTTGTACAAAAGGAAATAGGACACCTTAATAAATTTATTTTTTAAAAATGTCTTCGCTTTTCTGGTCAGTACAAATTTATTCCTTTTCCTGCTGGTATAAAACTAAATAATCCATTCAAGTTTGAGTATTACAAAATGAGTCCATGTTCGCTTTCTCGAATTTATCCCTTCGTTTGTTTAAATAGTAAAACATGGCATAAAAATGAGATTTCTCGTTGGTACAAAATTCAATAGGCCACTCAAATGGTCTTTCTTCGCTTTTTGTGGTTATTACAAATTTATTTCTTTGTTTATTTGTGTAGCTTTTTCTGTTCGGTACAAATATTACAAAAGAGACAAAAATCTAAGCCTGTTATAAATGGTTAGAACACCCATATTTAAATGGCAACATTAGGTATAAAAAAGCTGAGCTAGTTAAAATGTGTCATGTTTACTTTTCTTCGAATCAGTACAAAAACTTAGACTACCCAAGATATCAGCAGTTTTTTAGTTTTACAAAAAGTATAAAATGGCCCTTCTTTCGTTTATTTGGGATAGTACAAAATTGTACAGAAATATTGAACTAGTTAAAATGGGCCTTCTTCGCATTGTCTGGTTAGTACAATTTTATTCTTTCGTTTATTTGAGTAGTACAAAATGGTATAAAATACTCAGCTAGTTAAAATGATCCCTCTTTAGTTTTTTTTCTATTCCTTTGTTTATCTGACTAGTTCAAAATGATATAAAATGGTACTTTTTGCTTTTTCCGGCTCATACAAATTTATTCCTTTGTTTGTTGAAATAATACAAAATAGCATGAAATACTCAGCTAGTTAAAATGATCCATTTTCTGTTTTACTCTGGTTGTTACAAAAATAGCTCACTCAAATGCATTACTTCGTTTAATTGATTCTGAGTTAGTCAAAATGGTCCTTTTTAGGGTTGACGCAAAAAATAGGTCACTCAAATTTATTCCTTCGTTTATTTGAATACCCCAAAATAGTACAATATACTCAGATTGTTAAAACGGTATTTCTTTGCTTTTTTCTCGTTGCTATAAAACTAAATACTCCACCGTTTATTTGAGTAGTATAAAATGACATAAAATACTCAGCTTGTTAAAATAGCCCTTCTTCGCCTTTCTTAAGGTTAGTACAGAAGAAAATAGACCACTCAAATTTATCCCTTCGTTTGCTTAAATAGTACAAAAGGTATAAGATTCTGATCCGGTTAAATATGACACTTCTTGTTGGTACAAAATTGTAAAGGTCACTCAAATTTATTTCTTCGTATATTCAAATACTACAAGATGATTTAAAATACTCAGCTAGTTAAATTGAACTTTCATTTCTGAGGACACAAATTATTACTTTCCTTCACTTGAATAGCACGAAAAAATACAGAAATTATGAACTTATTAAAATGGTCCTTCTTAGGTTTCTTTTCTGATTTGATACAAAAACAGAACATTCAAATTTGTTCTTTTGTTACATAAATTCTGAGCTAGTTAAAATTGTCATTTCTCGTTTGTTTAAACAGTACCTAATGATATAAAATTCTTCACTTTTCCAGTTGGTACAAAAGAAAATAGACCTCCCAAATTTTATTCATTTTTCTGTTTGGTACGAAACTAAATACTCTATCCAAACGTATTCCTTCGTTTATTTGAATGGCATTAAAATGCTATTTCTTTGCTTTTCCTCGGTGTACAAATTTCTTCCTATGTTTATTTAAATAGTTAACATGGTCCTCCTTCGGTCTTTTTTTTCTAGTTGGTACAAAACTGAATACTTCTTCGTTTATTGGAGTAGTACTAAATGGTATAAAAGTCTGAATTAGTTAAAATGGTTCTTCTTCGCTTTTTTGGATAGTATAAATTTATTGATTCGTTTAATTAAAATGAGCCTTTTTTCGCTTTTCTTCGGTTAGTACAAATTTATTCCTTCGTATATTTGAGTAGTACAAAATGGCATTCCTCGTTAGTACAATAGCAAATAAGCCACTCAAATTTATTCATTCTTTACTTTTTCTGCTTGGTATAAAACTGAATAGGTCACACAAATTTATCCGACACGCTGTTTACAAGTTCTTATGGTTTAAATATTTGACCTTTGACCTCGATAGTCAGTACTTTTTTTAACTTGTAGTAGTTGTGACCAATTATTAAATGTGGAAACACCACCTCAATATGTGGATCCGTTTTCGAGTTATTAGGTTTTAAGTATTTTGACCTTTGACCTCGATGGTCATTATTTAGAAACTTGTAGTAGTTGATGACCAATTATTAAATGTGGAAACACCACCTCAATATGAGGATCCGTTTTCGAGTTATTAGGTCTTAAGTATTTTGACCTTTGAATTCGATGGTCATTATTTAGAAACTTGTAGTAGTTGATGACCAATTATTAAATGTGGAAACACCACCTCAATATGTGGATCAGTTTTCGAGTTATTAGGTTTTAAGCATTTTGACCTTTGATCTCGATGGTCATTATTTTTTGAAACTTGTAGAAGTTGATGACCAATTGCTAAATGTGGAAACACCACCTCAATATGTGGGTCCGTTTCCGAGTTCACGATGGTCAGTAGTTGGGGACATGCTTGTGTCATTTCTCCTATGTTAAATTAGGGGTTGGGAACGAAATCAATGCTACGTTAAAATAGGGGTGGAGAATGTGTTCATAAATTTCTGCTATGTTAAATGTTCAAATAGGGGTTGAAAAAGTAATTATAAAAGGGAATGAATACACCCCTTAAAAAGTGGTCATAAAAGGAAACGAATCTTATGTATTATCTGCTCTGCTATGTAATTTCAGTTAGGGCTAAAAAAATGGTAATCAAAGTACACCCTCTAAAATGACTATCTGTACACCGTGGGTGTTCGATTGTAATCTTTGCTCATTGTCTGCTATTTCTGTTATGTTAAAATAAGGGTTGGAATGAATACACCCCTGCTATATTACATAGTCTTATAAGGGTTGAAAAATAAGCCATAGTCTTTTATTAGCTCTGCTATGTTACGTATTCTTATGTCATTTCTGCTATGTTCGAATAGGGGTTGAAAAAAGTGCTCATAAAGGAGAACGAGTTCACCCTTGCTATGTTACGTAGTCCTATGTGTTATCTGCTATGCTCCAATAGGGGTTGAAATAGTGATCATAAAAGGGAATGAATATTATGTATTCTCTGCTATGTTCAAATAAGGGTTGGAAATATTAGCTCTGCTATGTTACATAGTCTTATGCTCTTCTATGTGTTCGTAGTCTTATGTCATTTCCGCTATGTTAAAATAGGGGTTGGAATATATGCTCATAAAAAGGAACGAGTTCACCCTTGCTATGTTACGTAGTCTCTGCTATGTGTTATCTGCTCTTCTACGTGTTCGTATTCTTATGTGTTATCTGCTATGTTCAAATAGGGGTGATCCGCTCTGCTGTGTGTTCATAATTAAAATATGGGTTGAGAAAACGAGTACACCCCTGTTATGTTTCAAATTCTCTGTTATATTCGTTATGTTAAAATAGCTGATGGAAAATATGCTCATAAAAGGAAACGAGTTCACCCTTTAATCTTCACTATGTTTCGTAGTCTCTGTCTGATGCGCTATGTTCAATTAAAGGTTGGAACTGCTATGTTACGTAGTCTGATGTTCTGCTATGTGTTCGTACTCTCCATGTATTATCTCTTCTGCTATGTGTTCGTAATTAAAATAGGGGTTGGAAAAAATGTTCATAAAAGGGAACGAGTTAACCTCAAAAAATGTGCTCATAAAAGAGAACGAGTACACCCCCTAAAAAGTGGTCATAAAAGGGAACAAATACACCCCTAAAATGGAGTTCATAAAAGACCGTGGGTTGACGGTTCACGATGCTCAATTTCCCAGGGGCTCCTGAGTTGGCCTAGGTTGGCCCAGATCGTTCCATTTTCTACTATTTAGCTGCATATGAATTGTCAATTACAAAATAATTCTTACTTTCATTTTCTTCGTATTCATTGCTATCAGCTGTAACCAGCAGGTCAATAAACGGATTGGTAACAAGACTTCCTCCACTCTCACTTTCTACAGACAAAAGCTGTTGTGAGCTATCACGCGACATACCTAATACAGCTACTGTTTTCATTGATTGACGAGGGATGCCTTGACCTTGACTCACTTTCAGTTTCTAAATAAGAAAGAACCCATCGCAGCTTAGCATTGGGAGGATTGACTACCCCTGCATTTCCATTTACAAATCCATTCAATTCTAACTGCGGCTGATTTCTTTCAATCATATTTTCCATATAAATTACAAGGCTAAAGAAAATTATTATTCTTAAACCAAAGTAATGTCTGTATGAACTACCTTTCTTTAGGATAAGCGATAGACTCTTTACATGCATTGACCTTAAATTTTAGAGTTGCTATTTCCTTAATAGATATATACAGGGCGATCACACAAGTTTCACCTACATAACACAGCTTACTATTATTCTTTCCACCTAATTCAGCATTTGAACATACTAACCCCTATATTAACTCCTAATTTTCTTCCTAATGAAGTATTAGGATTCGGAACGAAATGTTTGTAACGTGCCTCGATGGACGCCGTTCTGGGCCGCTGGATATAAGATCCAGGACAACTATAAAGCATTTTTTTGAGGGGTTAGAGTTGGTAGACCTATATTTTCTTTCTAAAGAATTATATTGGTTTATAAACCCAGATCTAGAGCTATAGCTTATAGAACTGAAAAAAATAGCATTAAATTCAAATATATTAATAATGCTTTTAAGAACTGCACTAGTTTTATACATTTTTTAACGGTTAATCAATTGCAGGATCTATTTAACGGAAAATCAGCAATTATCTTTTCTAATTTTATTATAAAAACACAAATATCAATTATCAAATAGTGTGTCAAAAACACAGAACAAATATTGAAACAATTTTATAAATATTAACAGTTATGAAATATCTTGGAGCTTTTTTTAACTAGGATAACATGATTTCTCTTTCTCTTATTTTTTTATATAACCAAAATTAAGTGTGATAAACTATCACACGCAACAGAACTCAGGCATATCTATGGCTCTTTACTATCACTTTTATTATATCTACTTTATGTTGTTGACTTGCCTCTTCCCCCACAAAATATTTCGTTATTTCCATACGCTTATGATACAGCTTTTCTTGCAATTTGCCGTATTATACACTAAGTAAACAATGCCTTACAACCAAAAATACACACTTTTGTTCTGTGGTGCAATAAACGGCGACTGAAATCCAATGCTGCTAAAACACAAACTACAGTATTTCTGCCTCCTATGAAACGCTCCACATTTCACAGTAGTTCCAGTTACTTCCATCACTGTTAATGATAACCATCTTAGAATCTCCAAAACCGTTAATACTTAAGACTCACCATAGATAGATACCTCAGATGGAAGACTTATGTCCAGGACATCAACAAAAAGGCATACAATCGACTCAATCTATTAAAACGAATTAGTGGCATAACCTGGAGTATTTTTGCAAAGCTACTCTTAAACACTTATATAGTCTTCCTTCGACCTGTGCTTAGTTACGCCCATACCATTAGGACTCGGCAGGTACCCCCCTTTGATCAAAAACTTAAGGTTCTCGAACATCACACACTCAGAATTCCATACCACATCAAACTCCCGAGCTCTGCTCCAAACCTCTATGCTCGCGTTACTTTTCCGTACATTTGGTTCCAGGTAGTAGAATTTTGCCGGAAAAACTTCCGGAACGCTCAATCCTCATCATCTACTCCTCTTCGATTCCATCAACGCTCATATATATTTTTTATATTCCTCACAGCATCAGTCATTCTACCTCTTCCTCCTCTTTTCAATGTATCATTATTCTTTACCACCGAATCATCAAGATCTTCCGCTTATCTGAAAGTTTCTTCTCTACCACCCTCCACACCAAATCATATATATTCTACACAATAATTCCTTTGTCACTAACAGAGCTTCTCATACCTTTGAATAATGCTTGAAGCAGTCCCAAAAGGAGAAGAATAGGCTATATCCGTCACAATAAAATATCCCATTTATCTCGTCCAAATGCACCTCATCTCATAGATATCTCACTCATCAACACAATAAAATGAAATGTAAATCCAAATACATTAATCATGATGTCTATAATTCACTGTACAATTTCCTTTCTGCACTGTCATTATGATTACGATTGTAAAGACCGTAATGTCCTATTTGCTTACGTTATTTATGACATAAAGTTATTATAAAATGTTGAAAATCCCTTATACCATGTCTAACTCCTTTCTCGCAGTACCCTTGACTTCTCTTTCCCCCATGGAGGGCATAAACCTCGAGCGGGTGGTTAGCTAAAACAAACATGTGCCGTACCTTTGCGTTATAATTTCACTTATAATGTTACTTCTAAAGGGTGTTTTGTAGGTAATTTATGTCTTGAAGCAACGTAGAGTTATTTGTTTTATACCTTTATCAAAAGACTGAAGTCGGTGTGAGACCTTAAGTAAACTTTTACCGAAATATGTACCCCATTGGCACTTTCAGATAATGATTTTTTAAATAAAATTCCGTATCAGGGAGCAAACACAAAATAGGGGAAAAGTGTGAGGTTTGGGACAGTTGCAGATGTGGGACAGTGATATATCTCTCTGGTGATTTGTGTTAAGCCATATCGGTTGCTAGCAGATGTGGCGGCAACATTTAAAGAGCATTGCTACCAGGTTCTGAACGTGCACAAGGTTTTAGAAGCAAAGACAAATTTTCCTTCACCGCTGATAACTATCATGTGTGATTTATATTATAAACATATTTGACAATATGAAGAGGTAGTAGAGAATTTAATATAAGAGTAGAGAGTTAGGTATTGAAAGTATATTTAGAACATTTTTGTATGATTCTAATACCAGAGTTCGTGGCTTTATAGTGACAGTACTAAAAGTGGGTATACAGGGAGGATTGCGACATGATGAATTGTGGAGGATTGGGACACTGTCCCACTCCTTCCACTCACAACTGTGAAAACATTAGATAGCTTTCTTATAATTCCTGTTGTTTTGCTTGGCGGACACTGTGTTATTTAGTACTTTTTTCACATGTGTGTTTCAGAAAAATGTCACGCAAGTGGAAGAAGATAAATTTATATCACATACAAACATCAAACAGTGATATTCTGCAAGCCGTCGAGATAGTAAGGGAGAAAGAGGAGAGTATACGAGAGGTAGCAAGAGAACACAACATATCGAAATCAGCTATTGCTAGGCGTATTAAAAAGTACAAGGAGGACTCAAATAGAGATGCTGTAATATTTCAAGGATTTTTTTTTTTTTTTGTGGGAAACTCTCCTTAGCACAAGTAAGATGCACTATGTGCTTAGAACGAGGCACGGACGAACTTTGGATTACGCGTATGCAAATGCCTTGAAGAAGAATATGCCGGAATATTAAACTGCGCACAAAAGTGCGGGATACGACTGGCTTAATGCATTTAAGGAGCATCTCCCTCAGTTATCACTGCGATCTCTGGAATCAAAAGTTTATCAAGAAGTGCCAGCTTCAATAAACAGAACGTGGACGACTTTTTGAACAATTTGAAGTTAGCATATGAGAAATGTAAGTTCACTCTGAAGTGTACTTTTAACTGTGATCAAACTGGATTTAGTACTGTACACAGGATACCACGAGTGATAACTTAAGAAGGACAGAAACAAGTCGTACAGGTAACTTGAACGGAACGTGCTGAACAAGTGACAGTGCCATGTACCTTCAATGTAGTTAGGAATAGCATTCTTCTAGTTTCTCTATATTCGAGTATAGGGTACAAGAATTTCTTCCTGAAGAAAATACCACCTCATAGCTTGACATTAGAAAGGATCACTGGATGGATGATTGCTGCGATATTTGGTGTTTTTTAGAACACATTAATCAAATTTCAAAATATTCGAAAGAAAATCAAATCATATTACTCCTCGATTACAACGAAAACCACGTAAACATCATTGTGATAGAGAAGACTTACCAAAATGGCGTGTTATGAACATTTTCCCCCCGCATTGCAGTCACAAACTGCAACTGGTGGAAGTTTCGCTTATGGACCTCTAAAGACCCATTACAATCAGATGTGGAATGACTGGCTGGCTAATAATCGAGGAAAAACTATTTATTTAATTGATGAGTTTATAGGACGGGTATACCCTTGTGCTATGACACAATAGAATATCATATCTCGATTTAAAAAGACTGTAATATACCCTTTCAACACTGCTTCTTTTACAGAAAACTAATTCCTGATATCTTCAGTAAATGACCGTCCAAATCCCTCGTTGAACAGAAACGTGCCGTTTCACCAGCAAAAAATTATAGACAAATTTAGCATGCAGAATGTTGCTGGCATATCTGATGGTATGACCCATGGTTCATGAGAGCTTCTGCCTCAACGTTCCCTTACTTCAGCTATCCAAGAAACTACATCTGTTATATTTTGCAGCAATATCTTCAACTGCGTTAGTAACCACTCAGAATATCCGTCCTTATCCGAAGGCTGCCTACCCACTCAATAAAACCAACCGTAAAAAAAAAAAAGTAGTGGTCGAACAAGAATGCTAATAGCAACTGCAGAAAAGATGAAACCAAAGAAGAAGGCTTTGCAAAGCAAAGGCGAAAGAGATGTCGGTATTAGAATTCATTTACAACAAGTAATAGGAAGATTGATAGAGTCCTCAATCGAAGACAGTATTTTCTTCCGAGAACAGTGTGTTGATATATCCTTTAGTAGTTGGTCTATCAATGAACGAAATAGGATGGGAAATCACTAATGTCAATGTTGAAACTGTAATATTATACTTCTTAAATTTTACATCAAAAAGTGTGTAGTGTATAATGTAGGAATTGTCTAACATGTTTAGATTAGTGAATGCGAAGTAAAAGTTATGCGTTACAAAGTCCGATGTTCTAAATTTGTTTCTTGTAAACAGCAAGATACTAGTTCGGTTGAGCTTCCAAATATAGTTCTGAAATTAACTTCTTCTGTCATGGGTAAGTTAACAGCACGTATGCAGTCTTCGTATTCGTTTTGTCTTAACTTCTCTGCATATAACATCCATTAAACTGTAACTTCTAAAATAGGGATTGTTCTTGTCGTCTTGTACTTCAATTTATTTTCATATTCGCTGTAAACTGTCCCAGAAGAGTCGAACTCGACTACGATAACGTGTGCATTGCTTTGTTGGCGTATTTCATTTTATTTTTAATTCTAATTTTCGGCTTAAGCCTTAGGTTTGGATTTAATAAAAAAGCGAAACTATTGTCACACAGGAAAGTGGTAAGATGCCTGCTTACCTTTATTGGCAGAACTATTATTCTTATTCTCAAACTGAAATATTTAGTAGCATGATAGCGTAGTACACGATGTTGTTTAATCACTTTCAGTATAGCAATATAATATACTGTATTTCTCGCCACTTTGTTTTCTTTCTGAATATCATTTTATTCTGTCCCACTCCTCTCTAGGGTCGACAAGAATGAGACAATTCGGGTATTGTCTGAAATAATTCATTATTTTCAGAGTACTTCAACTTAAAACGCAGTTAGTTTATATATAAAATAACTATAGTTTATTTATGTACTTAAATAAGTGTTACAAGCCAATATCTCGCGAACTATACATCACGAAAAATATTAGGAGTCAATGTACAATACAGAGGGGCCTATGAAAAGAGTCAAGCAGGAGGTTCCCCCCATTTTGTGGGAAGGTAATGAACGTGAAATGTTCAAATGAGAACATAGGTCGAGTGATACCTCGTTCGAAAGAGCTTGGAAAATTTAACATTTTTTGTAGAAAACAATATTTGGTATGGGTCACCGTTTTCAAGATGGACCTTAAAAATGGTCTCGTGACAGTAAAAATTTACAGTGCTTATAAGTCTGAAACATCTGAGTAGAAACAGATGAAACAAAGAATGAAAAAGGAAAAAGCCATAGTCAACGTGGAATGGTATTGTTGCGGTGTCCCCATTGCTCCCACCATGTGAACCCGGGACAAACTTGAAAATTTTAAATGGGAATATAGATCGAGTGATACCTATTTTATAGATCGTGGAAAATCAAACAGCTTAGCTTAGTACAAAACTTATATTGTTTCCGGGCAAGCCTGTTTCAAAATGGCCGCTGAAAATGGTTCCCCATTCAGATACAAAGAGTAGTATTCAAAATGAACATTACAAAGCCAATATCCAGCAAAGTATGCATCAAATAAGAAATATGTTAAGAGTTAATATACAATGCACACAGGCCTAAAAATGGGTCAAACACAAGGCCTAATTTTGTACTAAGCAATTGTGTTTCACGATCTACCAAAGAAAGTATCACTCGTCTTATGTTGCATTTTAAACTTGCACGTACACCTCTCCCTCCAAAATGGGGACGTGGAATCCTCGTGTTTAACACATATTTTATGCCGTCTGTATTGTACATTGAGGCTATACACTCTTCTTATTTGGTGCATAGTACGTTGAATATTATCGTGTAACATTAAATTTGAACACTGCGTTTTGTATCTGAATGACGAACCACTTTCGGTTTCCATTTTGAAACTGGCTTGCCAAAAGTCAAAACAAATTTTCTACTAAACTCTTTGGCCTTCCACGATCTATAAAACAAGTATCACCCAACCTATATTCCCATTATAAGTTTTCAAGCTGGTCCCGGCCCACATTATGGGGACCCTGGGGACACCGCAACAATACCATTCCACGTTGCCTATAGCTTTTTCCTTTTTCACTTTTTGTTTCACCGTTTTCTACTCAGCCGTTTCTGATTTAAAGTACTGGAAATTTTAGCTGATTCAGGATCCTTCTTGGGGGCCATCTTGAAAAGGTTTCGTCATATCAAAAATCGTTTCCTACAAGAATTGTTCAATTTTCCAAGCCCTTTCGAACGACATATTACTCGAGCTATGTTCCCATTTGACATTTCACGTAAACGCCCCTCCCTCCAAAATTGAGGAGCGAGGGGACCTCATCTTTGGGTCGTTTTTTAGGCCCCCCTATATTGTACATTTACTAATAATATTTTTCTTATTTGAGGTATTGTTCGGAAGATATTAGCTTGTAACACTTATTTTGACTCACCCTCTATAAACTCAAAGTATCAGACCATCAAATAAAGTTAACATAGTCTTTCCTTTATTCTTGATACGTGTGCAGAAAAATTATTTCTTAAAAACTGTCCCACTCCTGGCACTTCTCCCGTATTAGATCTTAAGATCTTTTTCATTATTTTGTTTATTAAGTTATTTTAGGATACGTTGGGTTAGGCTGGCCCCCTGACACAGAATCGAAGCCAAAAATATTAAGAACATTTCGCGGAAACTCCCATTTGTTGTTCAAAACTGTGCAAAAATGTAAAACACATGTGCAGTAAGTTACAAACAAAAGTAAACATGCATAAAGGATACCCAGTAGTGACGATTTTCAGGATTACACTTCTGATAGTTAGCCTTGTGACACAAGTGATCGAAAATGTGTATTGAAGTCAGCGTATTTGGAATATTGTGATGACACAGACGGATTCATGGATCTGTATGGCAAATTATGCAGCTCATTGTGTTAGAAAAAAGTGACAAGTGAGGAATGCATAAGTTTAGTGGTGGTTGGTAAGGAAAATAATTATTATTTTGATTATCTTCAAACATAGGGACATTGCAACAGATCAAATAAAATTTATTATATTTCACATGTATGCTATTTAGCACTATGTTGTTAATAGTGAAGAACTACTAACAACGTTTCTACGACAAACTTCCCAAAAGAGTTCTCTACAAACCTTGATTCTAAATTCACCCTCTTCATACGATATATTTTATATTGATCTAAATTATAGTAGTAAAACTTCTGGAACAAATTCTCGGTCTATATTTAGTATAATATTAGTACTAGGAACAACATACTTCTATAAAATTAAAAAAAAAAAACTTTAAAAAGTGATAGTGAACATCACATTAGGAAAGAAAACTTTTTGTTCTTTGTTGATAATTCATAAACATTAAAATAGTTAAGATACACTATTAAAGAATGAGCGTTTCGCTTAGTGTTCACTTTATAATACTGCATTTTTGTGTGTAAACGTTGTGGGAGCGTTCCCGTGATATTCATGTTTTGCGTAATTTTTAATTAAAATGTATTGTCAAAATGCATTACACCTTTAATTTCTCCATTACAAAATTTATTCCAAGTTGAATGATACTATCAAGTACTTTAGTTTCTAGCGTTCTGGTACATTGATTTGTAAATGTTTGGCTGATATTTAGTGTTGGGATTTATATATGTGTGTATATAAAGGAATACCAGTGTAAAATATGTCAGACCTTCAGACATCAATATGTTCGGGATAAAATAATAGCTGAACAAAGCAAATACGTTTTATTTAAAAGCCAAAAACGTGTAACAGTTCTCCAACTAACAGCTTGGCTTCATCGCACATACTAATGCTATTTACAAACAAATGACAGACACGGAACTCTTAGTGGATTAGAGTGAAATGAAAGTATTGGGACAGAAATATGGAAGGACTGTCAGAAAATGGAAGAATCAAGATTGATAGAAGTGGAAAGTGAAAACGCAATGAACTGGGGCTCCTACCTTAAAATTGATGTACCATTGATTTATTATGCTTTATTCATATTATAGTGTTTATTTTTATCTTTCTCGTATTTCCAAGGGTAAAATGGCTGGTACGCGCTGTATCTTACTTTAAATGAATAATTAAAATGAATCGTAATAATCGTCTAGATGCAGCGTCGATTATTGAACTATTTCTAAACAGAAGGTGCTATGTTTAGTTTTATCTTCAACCTTTTGTGCACCATTTCCTCAAAATATTCTAATTAATATACTATGAAGTACATAAGTAGGGTGGTGGCACTTGGGGGAGTTTTTTGACCTACTGTGCATGCGCAAACTGTTCCGGTTCCTGTTTCACTTCCGGTTCCGATTCATTTTCTGACCCCTATTCCGACTCAAGTTCCAGTACCTGTTCCGGTTCCTCCGGAGCAGACTGCGCGCAACGAGTAGCCTTTTACGCCTATGAACACCACAGAACCAGTCATGCGCACAAATATTACAGTTCGAATTACACCCAACAGCAAGGCTATGAACATAGCAGAACGATCATGACACTGCCGGTAGTGTTTTTCAACCATTATAACATCAGGGGTGTTTTCGTTCTCTTTTAGGAGCACTTTTTTGATGCGAAAAAAGGCTATAGCAACATAGTACAGCAGAGATTAAAAAATAATAACAGGATTTAACAATATAACACACACAGACGCACACACTTGATTGCTCATGCGCAGTAAAATTAAATTTCCAATTTATTAGACATTACACGCATGCACAGAAAAATTACAGTTCCAACTCTCACTTCCGGGTTCGACTAAATACAAGACCACCACCAGCAGCAGACCATAGACTACAACATACGACTATGAACACACATTTCAACTCCAATTTAACATAGTAGAGCAGTGGTTTGCTTCCCGTTTGCGTGGGTTTGCACGCACATAGTATGATCTCTCTGTCTCTCTCTCTTACACACACACACACTTGCTTTACGGAGCACTTGGTAGCGCATCAGCAATGCAGTGTCAGTCACGGTTCCGAAGCAGACTACCCAACGAGAACCCTTTTTACGACTGTTACCTATTGTAGCGATTGCATGAACTGTTCCGACTCAAGTTCCAGTACCATTACCGGTTTCGGAGCAGACTACGAAACGAGTAGGCTGTTACGATCCCTGTTTTGAAGCGTTATAAAAGACTATGACCGATTTTTCGTCCCTAAATAGCATAGTACACACACTTGTTTACGCATGCGCAGTTCCAAATTATTAGAAGTTACAGTTAAACACTCCCACTTCCGTTTCCTATTGAACACACCCTAACAGCATTGAAAGTTGAAATAATATTTTTTGAATATTGTGAAACACCGCACATATTGAATTGCTAATATTTATAGAATGTTGAAAATCGGCCTATTTTTCACCGCCCATTGATTGTTTATTGAATATTGAAATTATGTTACTATGAATATTCTATGATTATTTATTAACCTAAAAATCAATTTTGTTCACAAGTTGAATACATATTCATAGAATATTGGAATTATGTTATCATGAATATTCTATGAATATTTAATCACCCAAGAAAAAAATGTTCACAAGTTAAATAAATGTTTATATAATACTGAAATTATGTTACTATGAAATGTTTTCTATGAATATTTATTAAGCCAAAAGAAATATTGTTCACAAGTTTAATAAATATTCAAGTAATATTTTTGATAAATTGAATAAATATTTGCAAATATTTATTTTGCACTACTTTTGACTGTTCATTGAATATTCATTGTATGTTGAAATTATATCACTATGAAATATTTTATGAATATTTATTAAGTCAGAAAGAAATATTGTTCACAAACCTAATAAATATTCATGTAATATTATTGATAAACTGAAGAAATATTTGCAAATATTTATTTGTCATTATTTTTGACAGTTCATTGAATATTTACTGAATGTTGAAATTACATCACTATGAAATATTTATTAAGCGAAAAAGAAATATTTTTCAAAAGTTTAATAAATATTCATGTAATGTTTTTGATAAATTGAAGAAATATTTGCAAATATTTATTTGTCATTATTTTTGACTGTTCATTAAATATTCATTAAATGTTGAAATTATATCATTATGAAATATTCTCTGAATATTTATTAAGCCAGAAAGAAATATTGTACATAATTTTATTAAATATTCATGTAATATAATTGAAAAAAATATTTGCAAATATTTATTTTCATTCTTTTGAGCGCTTATTAAATATTCACTGAATGTTGAAATTTTATTAGTATTAAATACTCTGTGAATATTTTTAAGCGTAAAAAATATAGTATCCAAAAGACAAATAATTGTTTTATATAATATTGCTGACTGAAGTGTTTTATGGATATTTATTGCATAAAAATATATAGTTTACAAATTTACAAGTAACAAAAACTTTCATCAGCATCCCTCTGATTGTATATTCCTATAATCTCTCATTTCAGAAACAATGTGTTTAACAATAAGTTTAGTAAAGTAAATATTTAGCTCCACAGAGCATTTGAATCACATTTTTCAAATCACTAACACATGCACTTAATCATTATTAATTATTCTTCTCGATTTTTCTTTTCATATGTTAATTTCAAAATGTTTGTTCGTACGTATAAAATCACTTTAATCATTAACAGGATTTTCTTCATTAGTAGGTTGTGCCTCTGCTGTTTCTTTCTCCGTGAGCCTAAATACAAAATTAGAAGAAAATTAAATTCATTAAATAAACTTTATTATGCTGAAACTAAGCTGTAAAAAAACGTACTTATCTTTTCCTATTCCAACATTTGGGATGTCATTATATCTATTATCCTATTTCAAAAAAATAGTATCGTCAGAGTCCAAAGGTTTGCTTTTGTACTCATATTTTTTCATAAAGGCAATAACACAATGTATAGGGAAGGGGCAATAAGACAATATGATCCGAAATCGTTTCACAAGAATGACTGTGCATATTCTAGTTGTACACCATATACAAGCAAATTGTACACAACAGTCAAATAAGAATACGATTATATTCCGTTCTTCATAACCTTCGTGCACAAAGACGTAAAGAAAAGTTCTGAGTTATGATCCTTTTCATATACATTCCGAAAGGAATTAAATCTTCAAATTCCGGATTTATGGAAACTTATCTTATTGTTCATAAATAGTGACGTTAGAAATACATTTTAACGAAAAAGATTGATGTCACACTTTGTGTTGAACAATTATAGGGAACGTCTGAAAATGTAATTTTATTTATCTTGAAGTGCTTTAGGTTTTGAGAAAACAAGAGGATAAAGTCTTTCAAAACATCTCCACAAGTTTCAGGGAAACGCACGGAAGAGCGAAAATCATTCGGCTGACAGGTAATCTAACCTACTGCTGTATTGATTAGTATTGCTTATTTGTTCGTTGATCAGTGAGTTTGCGGGTTTGGTTTCATCCGTCTCTCAGCTGAATCAACTATTACGCTGCGGTGAAACGGACGTAATCATCATATGGAATTTCCGTTTAAGAAAATTCCTTACCGATAGTACGACAAGCCGGTAATTTACAATCTCCTTCACAACGTTCAGTTAACACCACAAAATCTGTGTATTAGCCTGGAACAGAAGCTGGGATTGCGAACACTAGCAATACAGTCAATGGGATGCTACAACAATGTTAATAGTACGTGAAAATAATTTTTCCACACATATATTGTGTTGCGGTTTAGTAAATGTCTCTGCACATTTTTAATTATTAATCTATAACACTCATCTCTTGTCTTGAAATTTATGGAATATTCAATTTTCAAGTAAACGGCGCCAGCACTTAACAATATTTTTTACTAGAAAAATCTTTTGCCAAAACCTATCAAATCCGTAACATATCCATACGTTCTTATTTGTATAAACAAATAGTAATGAATGGGACCTTCGTTTGTACCCAGTTCGCACTAGTGAACTGTGTGGTGGACAAAGACCATGTGCGAGAGTTTTCTCGGTGTTCTCTCGTTGCCTCCCATCTTTCATACCTCCATTTCGTTCTTTATCACCGTCTCCCTAAACCTAGTTCTATACATAAACACCTCAATGACGACTTCATTTTCGCAGTTTCAACTTGTCAGCTTCTCGTCTATGTTTGTAAACAAGAAGAGTACAAATAAATTCATTATGTAGAGGCAGCAAGGCTCAGTGGTAGAGCGTTCACCTCTAGTGTGCAGGGACCCTGGTTTGATCAAATCTCACGCCAAGTGAGATTTGTGGTGGACAAACACTGTATGCGTGGTTTTTTCTCGGGGTTCTCCCGTTCTCTCCCACTTTCTTCATTCATTTCTCACCATCACCGTCTTCAGTATTCGGCGCATATCTGTGGTACGTTAAACACTACTTATTGGAATGATGCTTGAACTGAGAATCGTACGATCGGGTCCACATCTCGTCAAGATGAAGGAACTTCGTGAATATAGTTTCCGGAATGTTCCCGAGATTCTGAATACAATCCCAGACAGCAATTTAAGCTTGCTGCAAGTTGCCACAAACTTGCTGTCGCAAGGTCAATTAGCTTGCCGCAAGCTATACTATGCAAGCCAATTAGCTTGCTGCAAGCTTGTAGCAAGCTAGTTAGTTACATCTGGGCAAGGCTTGCACAAGCTTGTCTTCACAAGTTAAACACAAGTCAAATTATCTCAAACGCAAGCCAAGTATAAGCGTATTCTCATCAATGGCAAGCTTTATTAAGCTTATTGCAAGCGAAAACACGCCAAACAAGTTATATGGAAGCTTGCAGTAATCGAATTTAGATAAAACAGTATGAAATCAGTATAATTTAACCGTATGACTAAATCTTGCTACAATACATTTTCCCCTCCCCTTCCCAATTATTGAAGCAAATGCAACAACGGTGAAAACAGCCAACTCTCCCATCCGCTTTTTCAAAACATCAAAATAAGCAAAATTGTTACGCTTTAGTTGTGACAAGCAACGCGCCGTTGCTTCGTACAAATATCTAATACGTTGTTATATTAGCCGCGAGTACTTGAAATGTCTACCCTTGTTTTATATAAAAACGCAGAAAAATGTTTATACTTTAAACACAGCATTCAGAGAAGTTTATACTGTGAGTTAAACTTGAAGTTTATATTAAAATATCTGCAACAGTTCTGTACTCTTTCGCAAAACAAGTAGGCTCAAATCTGCTGCCATCTATGTTCACATTTATGCTTTATACATAAATACTATAATTCGTTATGCCTCATGGTTACCGAAGTATGAGGAAATAAAGAGCGACATTATAGGTACGTGGGACTAGAGTACTAGACAGCACAATTAAAAAAAATAATTAAGTTTGTCCTTTATTCAAGCTGAATGCTAACAAGACGCTAACAACGCGAACACTACCTTGTCGCCGAAAGTTGAGGTCAGCGTCACGTGGTTTTTGAGAACAACTGAAAATCGAACGCGCGCTGGCTTTTTACTTCAATCTAAAGAAAAGCCTCTCGCAAGTGAAGCATGGGTTGCCCGCACTACAGCTTGCGCTAAGCAGAAATAAGCTTTTGTGTATAAGCCAAAGCGAAATAAAATCAAATAAAAGCAACAGGCAAGCTTGCGGTAAGCAAACATGCTGTCTGGGATATATTTCTCCGCCAGAACCATGAACAGAACAGGCGCAGCTACATGGATACTTTGAAATCCACATTGCTGGTAACGAGTTGTTTAGAATACTCGTGACTACAGAAGTGTACGTTTTGTTTTAGTAGTCATTGAATTGTTCTATTAAATGTCTCACCATGTAACTACCTATAATCAAATTTTTCCCCTCTCCCCTCTGCATACTAATTTAGGCAACAAAATATATACTTACATGCTGTTTTTCCTTCCGCTTTGTTCTCCTCGAAAAAGAGCTTGAGATAACCACCTTCCAACTACATCAATTATAAATGCCTCCGTCACAGCATATATCTTCATTTCCATGACAAAAGCTGTTCAGTGAACAAAATAAATTTTAAATTTAGAGCCTCAAAAAAATACATTTTTTTTTGAAAATTAATGAACTAAAAGTAACACACTCACTAGTTTAAACACAAATACCACTAAAGGGAAGAAGACACCCGCTTTGTCTAATGGCTAGCACGCTTACCTTCTGTTCGCGTGGTCCTGGGTTCGATTCCCGGTGGGAGTACAGTTGAACGAAAAAAAAAGTGGTTAGGATTCCACTACAATCAGTAGGTCCCAGTCTCCTTAACCTCCAAGGCATAACCAAGGAACGTTAAACTACAAAAAAAAAAAAAAAAAACTAAAGCAAAGAATATAAATTATAATACATATTTGGAACTACGAAGATATCCTAGTAAAAGGCTTGTATATGTAAAAGACAAATACATCAACATTAAATATGAATTAATTTGATATAAATTTTATATTTGTGAAATGGACATAATATACGTTTGATGCCTTTTCCTACATAGTTGTTGTTAACATTTTACAAGTAAAATAAATTTATTATTGCTGCAGTACAGTTTTTCATACTTTCTTACATGGTTGCTACAAGTAAAAGAAATTTAAATTTGGAGCAGTAATTTAACTAGTACAGCTTTTTGCAATGATTTTGTTTATAATTACCACGTTTCGTGACATTCTAAAATAGAGATGATAATTGACAGAGGGTATTTTTTTTATTCGAATCATTAAAATATTCAGGTAGAGTATCGATGCAGTGCTTGACCATAGGCGTAACTAGAGGGGGCCAGGGGCGTCTGGCAATCCTCAAACCAAAGCTGACCCTCTGATTCTTTTTACTGGACGAGAATAATGTAATAAATTCACCTAAATTTACGCATAACCGTTTTATTGCTGTTTGCATTTGACCCACTTAGTGACTATATTTCGTCCACCCATCGATTTTTTAAAAACATGATCTAATACCTGGATGTAACAAAATCCCTGAACCCCTGTGATAGTGGGTAATATAGAAACCTCTCAACTTGCGCTATATGTTTCTTTAATTGAATAGCTTCATTAATGTAAACTATTTTTGTACAGTTTCAAGTAATTAACATTATTGACGTACTAAGTTGTTCTTTATATATATGAAAAGCCAGTATTATGGAATATTAATGTTTGAATAGTTAAGATTCTCAGAGCAAACTCCTATGTTAAGGTATTGTAAAAAACAACAGAAAGAAGAAGCGGTATCCTTAAGGTTCTAATCTTAAGCGATTGTTGAACTTCTACGTACAAGGACAAGCATATATTACCCACTCCAAAGTGACTATTCGACATCTTCCGTTACCTTTATTTTAATCGTTGCTATTCAACCCTGATATGCTTCTTTCCAAACAATGTTATTGGTTCCGTTTCTTTCTCTACTTTCTACATTAAAATTAGTTCTGGCGAGGGTGTGAACCCTCGATGAGGATAAATCGTTACATTTGCAGAGCGAACGTGGAAATACTGACAAGAACAAAATTTTAACTCGTGTTATTGTATTTAATCCAGAGGTATGAGTAGCAAAGAGAAAAACGTGAAAGTTATTGAGGGTGTGAAACTTAATCCACAAAATTTTCTGTTAAATTATAATCACTGTATGGGTATTTAAAAAAGCTCGAGTACTTTGCTAAGGGGCCGCAGTGGCTAAGTCGTAGAGCATTTGCCTCCAGTACGTGGACCCTGGTTCGATCCCAGCTCGCGCCAAGTGAGCCTTGTAATTAATAAACAAACACCCTGTGCGTAGGTTTTCTTAAGGTTCTACCGTTTCCTCTCACTTTCTTCATTCCACGAGTTCCTTCAACTTCCATTATCATCATCACCATCACACTTAGCCTTGGTGCATAAACCTGGGACGCTAAATTAGATCCATTCTTGCCCACGATTTTTGGATTCGAAATTTAGAAAAAATGATACCTTATACATAAAGTAATTGAACCAAGTTTTATTCATCCGGTAACCTCTAACTTGAACTCGGCATTGTACGAATGTCTTTTTCCAGCCATATCTTGGAAAACGTAACCTAATGTGTAAAAAAAAAAATGCACAATGAACATCACAACAAGTCCGCACAGAAACAACAAAAGCACTTATTATTAACTACTTTACTAGTATCTTGTTACGTGTTGGGCTAACAATGAGCACAAAGGCAAGAAGCTAGAAACTTGAAAGACATGTTGCGCGAAAACAACAAAGTGGAAAATGTTAGGAAAAAGACACTATTGTGTGACACGACCACCTTTTGGATCCAAAAGTTCCGAAAAAAAAGTGCGACTTATACGTGAGAAAGTACAGTATTTCATTTAATTCTGAGTATTTGCTGGTGTTGTTTGCTACTAAAATTAAAGGTCCAGAAATCCAACTACTGACCATGATTTCTTTATGGAATCTTTACGGATTATTTTCTATTATTATTATTATTAATATTATTGTGAGCGTGGACGTGAGGGAAGGGGAAGCGGAACTTAAGGTTTTATAAAAGCATTATATGAAGGCCTTCCTAAACTGTTCTTCCAATTTTCAGAAGTAAGGAGCCATGCCCCCCCCCATCCGGGAAAAACATTCTGGTTACGCCACTTGACACATTTTTGGCTAACTGATCTCTCATCTGTTGTAAATGTACTTTGAAACTTATGAGACATCTATAAAATTGATGTTCTCAGAAGCCTGGGTCTTCTTTTAAACGACTAAGATTTGTATTTTTATGTGCAATGTAATTCCACAAGTTATATTACAAATATATTTGTCACTAACTGCTGGTCCATTGAAGAAGTATAACAAAATCCCTTCGCAAATTAAATGGAATGAGAGAAATGAAGTTAGATTGCATTCTCTAAAGCTGTGTTTTTCGCAAAGTAAAAGCAAAAGTAATTAATACTTACAAATTAAAAGTTTACTCAGATTGGGATAAGTCCTCGTGAGAGATTTCATTCCTTTCCTTCCGACCCAACTGAAGTTAGAAGCTATTTGGTCTGTGAGGAGTTATCGACATATCCCTCGGATAATGTTTGGAGCCTTATTTCCTCATATTTCCATTAACTTCTGTCTCTGTAGGAAACAGAATGAAGCTTTTGAAATAGAACTTACTACTACTAATCAGTTAACATTTAACAATGTGCAAATATTAGCAACTAACGAAGTATCTATCTGTCAGTATTCACTTAAGCTTCGTTCCTAAACGTAGCTTACGTTGTCCTTCTTCGAATAGCTATATAGCAGCCCACAGCAGGTCACAAAAATTGGGGATAGGAAAATTTAGTGGTGCAAAATGACTATGTTTACTGAAGGCCTATCTATATTTTACTATAGTAAAGGTCCCTATGTTAAGGGGCCACACGATATTTTGAGGCCAGTATCCCTAGCCGCTTTGATTGTGGGCTTGCTACATATTTTGTAACAGTGTGAAATATATAATACAACATCCAAACAAGACTCAAGGCAATGTAATAACTACTATCACTGATGAAATTTCAACTTTTTAGGATCCCTCTTTAAAAATATCACTTTCTGCATCAAAAACATTATTTTCACCTCATCTTCAGTTCTCACAGATGCCAAAAATTTACTTTGGTTCGCACAGTGACTTCAACACCTAGTTCTTCGGCTGTCAAGGGTATTTTTTTATTTTATTATTTTTTTGTCTAAATTGTGATAAAGGTAGAAATCAACGACCTCTGGAGGGCTGCTAACCTCTTTCGCTCGTTCAGCTATATTTCGTGAAATAAATAACGAGTTCTTATATGTGCAACCTAAAGTAGAGTTGTCTAATCAATTTTTCCAGTAAAATTTATGAGTGATTTCGGGTAATAACATTTAACCTTACTGCAGTAAAATTTATAATCTTGCAAAAAAAAAAAAAAAAAGAAAAGAAAAGAAAGAAAGAAACTGTTAGATAACTCAAGATATTGTTGATCGGAAGAAGGCGGTGGTATCATTTGCACATAATAAACATGAACACAACTTAAATTTTACTATTTTACTTAATTTTTAAGTTAAAATTCTTTGAACAGAACAGACCAGGTCGTGCAGGATTATCATGGATATCTAAAATTAAACTGGAAATCGAAACCGAAATTACGAAGGTAAGAATGTTAGCAGTTTGGCCCCCAACGTATGTCATAATCACTCTTATTGATGCTTACTAAATATATATGTAGAAAATATTACAAAAAGAAATTTCTCGGAAAGCTTATAGGCGAAGCAGTAGAAATGTTGACACACCGAACTAGTATATTTGCTAAGCTCAACAAGGGTTTTATTCTGTACTTGGTATAAGGAATGCACAGTATTATGATCCTGATAGCGTAATCAAGCCCTGTACATTTTTCTCACAGATCGAATACCGTTTAAGGGTAAGAAGGTATTTTTATATTATTTTTCAATGCAAATCTTATTCATTTCTGCAATTAGATGAAGAAAAAGCACTGCCATGAAAAAAAAAAAGTATAAAACTAATATAAACACCATTAGTTATTATTGAAATGTTATTTAGTTTAACCATCGGTGATCATCATGAGAGTATCTCATACATAATAATCCTAGATTGGCAAGTGTTATGCTTTTCTCCTGTGTGGATTAACATGTGTGTAGCCAAATTTGAACGTTGATTGAATGCCTTACCACACTCTTCGCATGTGTGATGCTTTTCTCCTGTGTGGATGAACATGTGACTAACCAAATGTGAACGTCGTTTAAATGCCCACCACACTCTTGGCAAGTGTGATTTTTTTTCTCCTGTGTGGATTAACATGTGTGTAGCCAAATGTGAACGTCGTTTAAATGCCTTATTACACTCTTGGCATGCATGATGCTTTTCTACTGTGTGGATTAACATGTGCTTAGACAAACTTGAACATGTACTAAATTCTCTTCCACATACTCCGCAGATGTGGGACTTCTCACCTGTATGCAGTAACTTAACGCTTGACAAAACTGAACTTTGACTAAAGCGTTTATCTCTGATTTCGTACGTATGACGCCTTTCACTTTCCTGTGTCAGCATATGTCTTGACAAATGTGATCGATGAAATCCTTTGCCAAACTGCATCGAAGTATGAGATTCCACATCTGAATGAGAAATGGTTTCCTTTAATATAATAAACGTATTCTCTTCTCCGTGGGAATCAAATACGTTATGGGGCCTGTAACATATTCAGCAAACAACGAAATGTGATTGGACATAATAATTAAGTAGCAACAAAAAATATCATCATTGGCTATTTCGTTGAATTTCTTTTCATTTATTTCTTTTCATTCATCTCACGCTAAGTAAGTTATTCAAAATTTAACGTCTTTTTCCTGGTTTTTAATAACAATCTGTAATCCTTTCAGCCCTGACCTACACAATTGTGCAGGTAGGTAGAATCACCAACATACACAATACCGGCCGAACATTGTGTTTACACTAAGGTAACTATAATCAATGAGCTCAAAAAGTTACATAATTCGTAAAATATCTGCGTTTATGAACAAATGATGCGGTGTTAGCTGAATGTGTGAAATAACCAACGTAAATGTCGGAACGGTAAAATCTTGTAGTGGTTAAAACATACATCATTCGCTAGAAAACGAACAACTAGCAGCATTGCCTAGTACTAGAATAATATTTCAAATCAGGATAAAGTTTAAAAATGATGGAAGTAAAAAAGATATGGAAGTAAAAATTCATGGCAGTCATGGCGGCACATTTTTTATTAACCATTCACATAACTTCTGCCAAATACCTGTTACATAGCTACAACTCTTTATGCATGGCTAAAAGTATCAACCTGGTGGGGTTTATTGAACACTTTACACAATACCCAAATAACAAGTGAATATCGCTTCACAGTCGACTTCCAAAATATGCAAATTCAATATTCAAACATGAGGTAGTACATCTGTAACAATTTTTTCCCATATATTAACAAGAGCGAAGAAGGAATCTGTTCCTTGGACGCTTGATCTATCTCAAATATCTATTACTAGTTATCCGTTACTCTTTCACTTCTATAAAGATAAATGTTGAAAAAACTTGTTAATTTGAAGCACTTCTAATTTGAATAGAAAATTAAGGAAAAAGACAGAACGCAATGTTCGGATGCTGACCCGATCGCAGAAGAGCTGCTGGCCAGCTTATACAGTTTTTCTGTATGAAAAAAGATAACAGGATTACTAACAACTTACAAAACAACAGCAGCTGTTACCATTTTCGTTTTATAGCGATAAATGTTGAAACCGGAGACGGATAATTTTAACCATGTCCAGTTTGAATTGAATTTCAACGGAAAAAATAAACATACTATTTGAATGCAGAATCGATTAGAAGAAACTGCAACGTGATAGATTTTTAGCACTCTGCCTCTAAGAAAATAAGTAATGAAATTTGATATAATAGTGAATTTGAACTACTTCCATATTTGATATGTATACAGTTAAAAAAAAAATAGCCGTGATATTACGCCAGATCCGACACCAGTTTTGAAATGCCTGTTCTAAAATAGTGTTAAAATGTGTACGTGTCTAAATAAAACGATTACAGTTTTAACACTGATACTTTCTATATTTTATCAGAATAATAATCCATAGGTCATTTTTGAAGAGGAAAACTGATTTGACAATGCGTGTACGTGCAGAAAACTTATGCCACCGCACTAACAGTGAGTAGAAGGTTTGGCTGCATAGCACACACTGGCAGTAACTTTCGGAATAAAGAAAAAAATAATGCATTGCTGTGTCAAAAAAAATGTGCTTTGGTATCGTTCTATATTTTCTGCTAATATATCCTTACTTGATAAACAATTATTAACTTGTTAACTTATTAAATAAATATTAACAAATGTGAACATATAGAAATCCATTTTTAAGTAAAGATAGGAAACTATAAGTATATATATCGAAAACTGGTTTAAACTACCTAATCCGTGAACACAGGGTCTAAGATAACATATGTGAAGTGCAAGAAAAGAAATATTAATAATATATGTGAACATATAGGGACATATTTAGAATGAAAATGTTTCAACTTCCGTGACTTGAACCCACGACCATTTATTCCAGACAGCAACGCGTTAACCATCTGACCACTGAATCAACCTAGGAAGTTTTGGTTTGTCCGCTTTATTTACTGTGCAAAAATGCACAACTAAATCAAGATGTAAATTGTTTCGTACAAAAATTTAGTACTATACATAGCATAACACCATAAAGATAACGTTTCGGCTATCACGACATGAGGCTCATTCTTTGGAATTTAAAAGAAATAGGACAATGTTAAGTTCAAATTTTATTAACCGAGCCTCGTATTTGGAGGAGCAATCTTGAAACATTTTTCATGAGTTTGGTATTTTGTACACTTGTGTTAGTAAGCCCAGCTCCGGTCTTACGGTCATATATGCTCAAGAAACAGGGACACTGATCACGTGAGTGCTGCATTTCTGGTGACTGTCTCCTTATATCTGTATTTCGGGACAATCACCCTGCACCTACGCACTGTCATAATTAAAGGACAATAGGACGATAATTCCGTTCCAGATGCTAGGAGTGAAAATCGGGATTTTCCCGGCTGACCATATGCAAGCTTTGGTTTGCTAAAAGAACATTCAATGCTTTGCACGAACGCCTAGTCGTCGCTCGGAAAGGCACCCAGGAAGGCGAGTGGGGTGCATTGTTCTAAAGTAAACACACGTTATACTCTTATGAGTGCTCCACTTGTACGGATTCAGCATCGCAAGCTAAATCGCCGTTTGCATACGCGAGAGCCATTTTTTTAGTTTATCATCAGCGATTGTACGATATTTGCATACACCTTCGTGTAAAATATTTTTTCTAATATTGTGCAGAAATCAGCAGTGAAGTGACTAGTAGAAATGTGTTAGCACCTTAACATTCGTTTGTAATTTCAGTTTTGTGTAACAAACTCTAGCTCCAAATCATTCAAAAGGACTGAATAATTGTGCCGGCTTGGACGATCGCTTATTACTATCAGCAGAGGACTCCGGAGGGCCCTTGGGATTATCATACAATCTAGGAAGTGATAATACTATCCTCCGTAAGAGCTATACAATTATACCCAATCGTTTTACACAATAGACCTATACCATTATACACGTCGGTCGGTTAGTAATAGACGTCGGTCTGTCTCCTGTCTTTGCTAGAATTTTTGAAGAGGTACACGGGCTTCACATGTGAATCATAGCACGACATTTCGACAAATGGTCAGGAAGAAAGCTCGTGTGGCAATAGTACATGGAAAATTATAAAAATAAGAATTTATCTAACAAATATTGTGAACATGCATATTTATGCCCAAATGTTGACAAAATGGTAGGACATGTGTCTTCAGACAGTTACCCAACCTAATTTGTTTATAACATATAAAAATTTAATATGTTTATAATATGAGTACCTAGTAGAGTCAAGTTTACAAAATCCACTTACATGTAAAGTTAAACTGTTTAGCGGTTAAAAAGTATGTGGACTTACTATTCTATTTCGAAACATATTTTCTTTCCTAGAACATATTGTAAATAAATATCCATCTTTGCGCACTCCCTAAATATAATAAAATAACATAACATCGTTCAGAATATAGATTTTAAAGAATCCTATGGGAACAACTGTAATAATATACTGTGATATAATGATAATATAATAATAGAATGCATTTTTATTTCTGATTGTTCATAAATTCCCGGAAAATTCCCATTTTGGGGAATCTTCCCGGGAATATTCCCGAGAATTTACCCATCACTAGTCTTGTCATGTTCTCGCCATAGGACAGTTTGTGCATGTGGATAGAGCCTTTGCCGTTGTTCAAATTGGTGCACGTGCGTGCCATTGGTGCACGTTGTCCCGAGTTCAATTTCCGACGTAAAAGTGCTAAAAATTTAGATTACAATCAGTTACTTTAATTAATTATCCATCATCGGCGCAGAAGTTACAGGGAAAAAACAGACAAAATCTATTATGCCAATAGTTTCGAGTAGCATGTTCTTAATTATATCATATTTTAATTAAATTCCGAATTACAAAATGAATTAATATCAGTATATAATATGTATTGTAGGAGAGCTGTAAAGTGGTACTATTTTATTTTTATTGGAGACACGGTGGCCGAGTGGTAAAGCTCTGCTAGTTCGTTTAGCTTCCGTCAAGCGGGTTTTGTAGTTAAAGAATAAAAACCTGTACGTGGGTTTTCGCGATATTCTTCTGTTTCCTCTCACTTTTTTCAATCTACCGTTCATTCACTGCTGTCATCATCCTCTGCCTTGGTGCATAACTAATTGAGTTGAGTTGATTTTGAGTTTATCGTCCCGTTCAGCAGCGAGGCTATATGAGACGTGGACCTACTGATTAACGTGGAATCCGAACCACATGAGCTCCCGCCGGGAATCGAACCCGGGTCTGTTGCATAACTAAGTAACATTATAGTAAAAGAAATAATATCTAGAACCCATTCTTCTTAATATATAAAATGACAGATGAAGTAGAGGCCTGCACGAGCTCAAACTGAGCCCGCGGGGCGGATTCGGGCTTACAAAGCATAAATCACATCGGGCCTGAGTAGTAAACTTTTGAATATACAACCATGTTTCTCGGGCCTAACTTTCTAAATATGCTCTACAACGATATTTATTGGACCGTTCTTTCTGGAGAACTTTCAAAGCACAGTGCATAATCAAAACTCCAATTGCTGTAAATAAAAATACAATACAACAAAATGCAATACAATACAATACAATACAATACAAAATATACAATTTTTGTTTGTAGTTTACAGCTAAAGATATTCTTGCAAATTTTTAAATTGTAGAAAGCACAAACTCCTAATTTGTTACACTTAACTACTAAAAATGAAAATAAATAAATTATTTATTCCATAAAGTTGGTTGTAAAATTGCTGCAAGTAAAAGGTACAAATCCGAAATAAGTCAGGAAAATATTTCCAATCCATATTCTTGAAATACTATCAAACTTGTGGTTGGTAATAGTTTTTCAACTTCTCAACACAAAGGATATAACCTGAAATTGTCTTTTCCGTAATAACTGAGAGAAACACATTTGTTGCTATACAATACAATATAAACGTACAATTATGTCCGTAGATAACAGAAACTAAAATTTTCCATTTCTTCTACTTTATTACCTACTCTAAATTTCGACCTCTCATTTACGCTCTCTGAGGAACTAAGGTGGAGGTGTTTCACTTGAAATCACGTTATCGCTATCCGATGAGTGAAATAATTAGTTATCATTTTCTACAATCTAGGAAGGGATAATATTATCCTAGGTAAGAGCTATACAAATATACCTATCGCTTTATTTGTAACATGTTTAGAATTTGGATGTATGAATGGCGTGCGTTCTGCTTTTCACAATACGGGTTATAATTTGAAATCACACCATTAAAAGACAAGTGAAATGACTAAAATTTTCGAGGGTCTTACAGAAACAATGTCCCTAATATGAATCACAAATAATTTCTTACTTTTTTTATTTGACTTATTTTATTCTTTAATTTTTATTTATTTCAGACGTGTTTCCAAACTGTAGTGATTATTGATGCTAGTTTCGATTTCGAGTGTTGAATGTTTTAAGGATTATTATAAATAATTTTATACATAACGTGGATAATTATGTATTGTCCACGATTACTCAGTATGTTATGATTATTAATATATATTTTTTTGCTATATCTTTTTTTTTTCTTATGTTAAACAAATGATACAAATTACAAACCTCTTCCGCAGTATAAGGTAAAAATTCATATTATAGTACTCTACGAGCTTGTATTTTACCATGCGCCAAGCGAAATAGGACTAGCTTGAGGAAAAAATATGTATGCAAAAAGTTTTGAAATAAGAAACTGATAAGAATAAAGAGGAGGAGCAACAATCTTGTGATTTTAATGTCTTTTCCGGTACTTTTGGAATTCCTTATCATAATTATAATAATAACTATTATTATAAAAATTAAAGAAAATAAATACCAATGAGTAACACCTACTGCGCCAGAAAACTATGGATTCGATAGTGATAGCGACCCTATTTGATCATTTTCCCATCTCTACTCTTCCTAATATTTTGGGGTCTTTCACAACTATAGTACCCTACTCCATAATGTTAGATATAAGTGTATATTAAATAGCTGTTATAAATTAGTACACGAATCGAGCTTCATCCTCCTAACGTGATGACAGAGAGAGAGAGAGTAAGATAATAAAATCTTCTTTAACCCTTCCCCACTTAAGGTAAACCAAATAATGATATATAACCTACCGTTTAATCAAAACTATGATGTCTTGGATAAAACTACTTTGATGTACCATAAGACGGGGTTACTTTGCACAAAATTTGAAAAGAGTTTCACGGTACTCTTTCGGTAAAAACGTGATCAGTAGAGAGAAATTTTCAACTGCCACCGTAAGTTTGCAGTTTAATTCAGTTCAAATTACCGGGAAAGTTTGTTCCAGTAGAGGTATGGAAAGTAGTCACTGTAAAGGCTGATAAAATTTAACAGATATCATCTGTAAGAATTTCCGTCGAAGTTATATTAGCTTCGTAGAATACTACCATGTATAATGGGACTTTGATGCAGTAGTTGAAATTGAAATGTTTTAAAGCCATAAAAAACGTAAAACTGGGAGAAGGCGTTTAAGCAGTCACTGTAAAGGCCCCTATTAGGGGTTAATTTGCACCGGTACACAATACCGCTTAGATAGAAAATTATTACCACTGGAGCCTCCTGTGTTCTAAATTTAGGTAAATTTCCTATCTAGGTAGAAGCTGGAACGGATTTCTTGTTACAAAACTAATTATGAACAGTGGCAGATCAAGAAAAGTTGTTTGAGACGGGCTTTATTTAAAAGGACTTTTTTTTATTTTGAGAAATTACTAGACTTTGGGGACTGGGCTTGCCGCTTATACACGTAGGAATCACTAGCAATAGACTTTTAGGCTAATCTTTACTTTGGTTCAAACAGTGACTGCAACGATTTATATGATCCGGTGTCGGGAGCAGTTTAGGAATGATTCCTAAACTGCTCCGGTTTGCTCCTGGAACCGGATCAGTTGAATCTGTTATAGTTACTGTCCGAGTCAGAGTAATGTACAATGTTAAGGATTATACTATAAAGACAAGGGCCAAAAAGTTACTAAACACCATTCTTAATCAATCCAGGTGAAGTGGTGACTATCAATATTGATATCTAAACGGGGCTACCACCCCACCCACACCTACTAAAGTACCATAAAAACATCCAAAGGAAATAATATTTAGTGAAAACACTACTATAAAGATAACGTAAGAAGGAAAAAAAATAAAAAAAACACTCATCACTAATTATAAATCAGTGCAGCATGATGAGAAAAAATAAATTACATTTCACCAAGATAATGGAACAACCAGCAGCAAAACAAATACTTTCCCAAATACTCAAATGCAAAGCAAATCAAGAATAAAAATATCAATTAAAAAACGAAAGCACTCGCCGTGTCGCCATACCAGAACATTCATGAGTAACGAACTCATAATTGCTGATTCCCGAAAAAGTAAGATAGCAGGAACACATGCGCAATACTCAGTTACACATTACTGAAAAATGTTCCTTTCTGCACAGACGTCGATTTATTAAAGCGAGCAAACTTGTTATTATTACAAACAAGACTAACCAATAAACGCCCACTTTTACCATACGTCGGGAATATCTTCAGCCTTCGACCACAATCATCACAGGTTTTCTCTAACTCAATTAAACCACACAGTGCTGCAAAGCGATATGAATTAATATCCGAATCTAATACAAACTTATTGTATACACGACTCCAAAAGTGCATTACCACCTGCAATTCTCGTTTTCCTGCAATAGTAGGCAACCCAAAAAGCTCGGCGGTTGGGTTGGTTCCGAATTCGAAAGGCGTTGGACCAAATTTCAATTTTGTTAAAAATATATCAGTGTGGCAAACTGAAAAATAAGGAAATAAAACAAATTGTTAAGAATGACAATTTTATTATCGTGACAGAGTTGGATGACATCAAAAGTTACAAAATGATCTTACTTAAGCAGTTCAAAAAAGATGAATGGCAAAAGACACATATCAGAAAAAACATTTCTCTCCTTCCCCCCCCCAAAAAAAAGAATTTTAAAAAAGTTACATAAAGTAAAGGTTTAATATAAAAGACTCACCCAAAATTTTGAAAATTGACACGCGAAAGGCAAGAATAACTGAACCCAAGTGAATAAAATTGTGCACAAATATTGCAGACGTAAAATTTGGGAATACAGGCTTCATATTTTCCTGGAAAAAAACGGTAGGGTGGGGCACGGACCCCTCCAAACCCTTGATCACGAGATATCAAAAATGCTTGTAACAGTATGTCAGATGTGTGTAAAGGACATGAAGAATTGTAACGAAACTTTTTCTATGGACAACACGTAAAAAATAAAGGAATACGAGGTTTTAATGTTCTGCGGAAAACAGTTTTAGAGGGCAAAAGCCCCCACGAATAATTTTGAAATTTGACGTCCGAAAGGTAAGAAGAAGTGAACCGAACTGAATGAAATTCTGCACAGATATTATAAACATAAAATGAGGGAATACGGGTTTCTTATTTTCCTTTAAAAAACGGCTGGGTAGGGCGCGGACTCCTCCAAACCTTTGATGATGAAATATCAAAAGTACTAGTAACAAATGTCAGATGGGTGTAATGGACATGAAGAATTACAACGAAACTTTTTGTATGGACAATACGCAGAAAATAAAGGAATACGTTTTTTTTATTTTCTGCGGAACCCACCCCAAAATTTTAAAGTTGACGCGAGAAAGATAAGAAGAAGTGAACCGAAGTGAGTGAAATATTGCAAAGATGTCGTAGGTTTAAAATGAGGAAATACGGGTTTCGTATTTTCCTGCAAAAAAGGTTCGGTGAGGCACGGACCCCTCCAAACATTTGATCACGAAATATCAAAAGTACTAGTAACAGTGAGGTGTGTGTAAAGGAAATGAAGAATTGCAACGAAACATTTTGTATGGAAAATAACCATAAAAGAAATCAATACGAGTTTCTTATTTCCTGCGGAAAAACTGTTTTAGGGGTCAAAGGCTCCTACCCAAAATTTTGAAAGTTGACACCCGAAAGACAAGAAGAAATGAGCCGAAGTGAATGAAATTTGCACAAGTACTGCAGACGTAAAATGAGAATAAGGGTTTTATATTTTCTTAGAGAAAACAGTTAGGGGGGGCGCCGACATTTGATAACAAAAAATCAAAGATAATATTAATAGTATGTGAGATATGTGTAAAGGAAATGAAGACTTTCAACGAAACGTTTTGTGTGGGAAATGTGCTGAAAACAAAAAAATACGGGTTTTTCATTTTTGCGGAAAAATGGTTTTATGGGGCAAAAGGCCCCACACCAAAATTTTTAAATTTGGCACCGAAAGGGAAGAAAAAGTGAACCGAAGTGAATAACATTTTGCGCAGATATTGTAGACATAAAATGAGTGTATACGGGTTTCGCTTTTACCTAAAAAAACCGGTTAAGTGTGGCGCGGACTCCTCCGAATCTTTGATCACGAAATTTCATAAGCGCTAGTAACAGTATGTCAGATGTCTGTAAAGGACATGAAGAATTGCAACGAAACATTGTGTATGGAGAATACGCAAAAAGAAAATGAATACTTGTTTCTTATTTTATGCGGACAAATTATTCTGTGGGCAAAAGAACCCACCCCAAAATTTTGAAAATTGATGCCCGAAAGGTAAGAAGAATTGAGCCGAAGTGAACGAAATTGTGCACAGATATTGTAGGCATAAAATGGGGGAGTATGGGTTTCGTATTTTCCTTGAGAAAACGGACCTCTCCAAACCTTTGATCACGAAATATCGAAAGTACTATTAATAGTATGTCAGATGTGTGTAAAGGACATAAAGAATTCCAAAGAATCATTTCGTATCGACAATACGCAAAAAATAAAGGAATACGGGTTTTTTATGTTCTGCGGGAAAACGGTTTTAAAGGCTATAGCCCCACCCAAACTTTTGAAAGTTGAAGCCCGAAAGGCAAGAAGAAGTGAGTCGAAGTGAATTAAATTGTGCACAGATACTGCAGACGTAAAATGAGGATACGGGTTTCGTATTGTCCTGGGGAAAACGGTTCCGTAGTGCGCCAACCCCTCCAAACCTTTGATCACCAAATATCAAAAGTACTAGTAACAGTATCTGAGATGTGTGTAAAGGACATGAAGAATTGCAACATATCTTTTTGTATGGACAATACGCAAAAAATAAAGGAATACGGGTTTATTATTTTCTGCGGAAAGACTGTTTTATGGGGCAAAACAACCCACCCCAAAATTTTAAATTTGAAGCTGGAAAGGTCAGAACAAGTGAACCGGAGTGAGTGAAATATTGCACAGATATTGAAGGCTTAAAACGAGGGAATACGGGTTTCGTATTTTCCTGGAAAAAGGGGTTGGGTGAGGCACGGACTCCTTCAAACATTTTGATCGCGAAATATCAAAAGTACTAGTAACAGCATTTGAGATATGTGTAAAGGACACGAAGAATTGCAACATAATTTTTTGTATGGACAATACGCAAAAAATAAAGAAATATGAGTTTCTAATGTTCTGCGAGAAACGGTTTTAGGGGGCAAAAGACCCCATCCAAAATTTTAAAAGTTGACGCCCGAAAGGTAAAAAGACATTAGCCGAGGTAAATGAAATTCTGCACAGATATTACAGACGTAAAATGAGGATATGAGTTTCGTATTTTGCTGAAGAAAAAGGTTGGCTGAGGCACCGACCTCTCCAAACCTTTGATCACGAAATACCAAAAGCGCTAGTAACAGTATGTCAGATGTGTGTAAAGAACATGAAGAATTGCAACGAAACATTGTGTATGCAAAATAACCAAAAAAAAAATAAATAATTGAATACTGGTTTCTTATTTTCTGCGGAAAACTGTTTTAGGGGTCAAAATCTCTCACCCAAAATTTTGAAGTTGACACCCGAAAGAAAAGAAGAAATGAGCCGAAGTAAATGAAATTTGCACAGATATTGCAGACAGAAAATGAGGTTACGGGTTTCGTATTTTTCTAGAGAGAATAGTCGGGTGGAGCGCCGACCCCTCCAAACGTTTGATAACGAAAAATCAAAAGTGCTACTAACAGTATGTCAAATGTGTGTATAGGACATGAAGAAATGCACCGAAACTTTTGTATGGACAATGCACTGAAAACAAAGGAATACGGGTTTTTATTTTTGCGGAAAAACGGTTTTATGGGGCAAAAGACCCCATCCCAAAATTTTGAAATTTGACGCCAAAAAGTAAGAAAAAGTAAACGGAAGTGAATGAAATTTTGCAAAAATATTGTAGACATAAAACGAGGGAATGCGAGTTTCGTATTTACCTAAAAAAAAACGGTTAGTTGGGGCCCTGACTCTTCGGAACCTTTGATCACGAAATATCAAGAGTGCTAGTAACAGATTGTCAGGTGTGTGGGAAGCCCACCAAGAATTCCAAAGAAACTTTCTGTATGGACAATACGCAAAAAATAAAGGAATACGTTTTTTTATTTTCTGCGGAGAAACAGTTGTAGGGGGCAAAAGAACCCACCCAAAGTTTTGAAAGTTGATGCCCGAAAGGCAAGAAGAAATGAGGCGAAGTGAATTAAATTGTGCACAGATATTGTAGACATAAAATGAAGGAATACGAGTTTCGTATTTTTCTGGGGAAAACGGAAGCGTGGGGCGCCGACCCCTCCAAACCTTTGATCACGAAATATGAAAAGTGTTAGTATGTCAGATGTGTGTAAAGGACATGAAGAATTGCAACACAACCTTTTGTATGGACAATACGCAAAAAATAAAGGAATACGGGTTTTTTATGATCTGCGGGAAAACGGTTTTAGGCGGCAAGAGACCCACCATAAATTTTAAAAATTGACGCCCGAAAGACGCGAAGAAGTGAACCAAATTGAATCAAATATTGCACAGATATTGTAGGTTTAAATTGAGGGCAAACGGGTTTCGTATTTTTCTGAGAAAAACGGTTAGGGGGCTCGGACCCCTCCAAACCTTTGATCACGAAATATAAAAAATGCTGGTAACAGTATGTCATATGTGTGTAAAGGCCACGAAGAATTCCAACGAAACTTTTTGTATGGACAAATACGCAAAAAAATAAAGGAATGCTTTTTTATTTTCTGCAGAAAAACAGTTTTATGGGGCAAAACAACCCACACCAAACTTTTGAAAGTTGACTCCCGAAAGGTACATGTTGTCTCAAAGGTCGAGGGCATTCTTTATTGCTATTTTAAGGAAAAAATTTTCTAAGTCCAGCTTCGGGTATCTTCGGTAAAAAGTAAACCAGGTTCGAACCTCGAAGTCAACCTTTGCAATCGGGAGAAATTTTGCAGATGTGTTTTTCTTCTTTTAAATATAATAAGACTTGTTATTAATTGTATAAAAAAAGCAACATTGATTGAAATACTTAATAATTCAATATTTCGAAACTTTGTATTAATATCAGTACATGCCTGTTTGTCATTTAGCTCTCCATACGTAATGAAACATTTAGATACGTAAACGAATGTTTCCATATGTGAAAGAATGCAGAAAATTAAGACATAGAACACAATTCTCGTCTGAGTACTAAAATAAAAGTCAAAATGGAACAAAAACAGCGTTTGCAGTGGATATGAATCAGAGCCCTGCACGGGCCGGGCGCGCCCGATTCGGCCCGGCCCGGCCCGACCCGTTTCAAGTAATATCAAACTGGACCGGGCCGGGCACATTTCGGGCCGAATCGGGCCGAGCACATATCGGGCCGAGCCGGGCCGGCCCGATATTCTGAAAGACGGTTCGGAAACTAATGTTGTCAGCCTACTTGTTTTTTTAATGTCCTCCACTACCTCTATTTTTGCCGTGTTTGTACGGTCTTACTGTCAGCCTATGTTAATCGTAATGTGTTTGGGAAACTGACTCTTTATTCTAGACTGTGATGTACTGGTAATACTATTACCATTACTACTTCTACTACTACTATTACTACTTCTACTATTACTACTACGACCACTGCTAATACTACTACAAGTGATACGACTTCGCGTCAGAGTTGACATGTCTAATGGTACCGAATTTACCGTCTAAGTACAGAATAAAATTGAGAAATGCTAGTTATTATGGCCGGTCTGCGTAGAATGTGAACCGATGTTTGATCTACGAGGGAGAATAGTGGCTCAATAGAAAAAACACTCACATCTGGTGCTAGAGGTCGTCGGATCAATCCCTGCTCATGCTATGTGAGCTTTGTTGTGGACAAACATCGTGTGCATGGGAGTTTCTGGGGTGGTCTCGCTTCCTCCCACTGTTTTCTTTCCACCAATTCATCCCATCATCATCCATTCAGCCTGAGCCGTAGTTACCTAAAGAACGTATGGTAAAGTCAAGTACTTGACCTAGTAAGTAGAATTTGGTACGCTACCATTGGACCACGGAGGGCAAAACCATAAACTGGCGTGCTCATAAGATCAGTACAATTTGTAGTAATGTTCAATTAGCAAGGCAAATATCGAATGGTGTTACATGTTCATGTATTGTTTATAGTATGATGCTACAAATATAACAAAATATAATGATCAAATAAATCACCAAATCGCCAGGGTCGATTAGGTGTTCCTGGAACGGTGGCTCAGCGGTTGAGCGTTCACTTCTGGTGTATGGGGTCCCTGGTTTGATCCGAGCTCTCGCCAAGTGAACTTTGTGGTGGACAAACACCGTGTGGGGGGTTCGCGGCGTTCTCCTGTTTCCTTCCACTTTATTTACTCCACTATTTCATTTATTTCTCACCATCGTCTCCTTTAGGCTAGTTGGCATAACTTGGAACCACCTACCAAGAAGAATAAACTAATGGATTGGGAAGATAGACATTCAGTCTCTGGTGAATTTGATGATGAAGTAGACATCTACCTCAACATGTCATCATGTGTAAGAGAACTAGATATACTGCAGTGGTGGAAGCAACAAGAACAATCATTACCAAAATTGTGTAAATTAACGCGTCAGTATCTCGTCATCCCTGCTTCTAGTGCGTCTACTGAAAGACATTTTAGTACTCAGGAACGGAGAAATGCTCTAAAGCCTGAAACTGTTGAATCTGTTTCCGTGCTATTCGATGCGTACAAGGACATACAGTAAATCGATGTTCATTTTGCACTATTGGTTTCTTAGGAAACCTTATATTTTCATTTTCTTAATATCAACTATCCCTTCTATTATATGTGATGTTAAGAGGCATTTTTGATAGCTGATATCTATACATTTTTCATTCAGGGGACTTTTGAGGTATTTTTTGATCAACAATGATATGTGTGGATTTTGTTTTGATTTACTGCCTCGAATTCCGTCATATAGCTCTGTTATTTACTTGTTACGCACCGTTCCAGGAACATTTCATCGATCCTGGGGTCTGGGTGATTTATTTGATCATTGTTTTTTGTTATTATTATTATAGCATCGAATTATAAAGAATACAGGAACATGTAATATGATTTGGAATGTGCCGTGCTAATTGAACATTACTACAAATTGCGCTAATCTTATGAACACGCCAGTTCATGGTTTCGGCCTCCGTGGTCTAATGTAGCGGAACAAATTCTAATTAGTAGGTCAAGGACTTGACTTTCTCATATGTTCTTTAGGCAATTACGGCTCAAGACGTATGAATGATGATGGATGAATTGGTGGAATGAAGACAGTGGACGAAAACGGTCTAATCCAAAAACTCCCACGCTCACGATTTTTGTCCACAACAAAGCTCACATAACACGAGGAGGGATCGATCCGACGACCTCTAGCACCAGATGTGAATGCATTCTACTGGCCAGACTACGCAGACTGGCCATAATAACTAGTATTTCTTTGATTTTTTCTGTACTTAGATTGTAAAGTATGTACCACCAGACATGTCAACTCTGACGCTCGTAGCAGTTGTAGTAGTAGAAGTAATAATAATAATAATAATAATAACAATAATAATAATAGCAATAGCAGTAGTAGTAGTAATAAGAGTAGTAGAAGTACAGTACTTTACAGTCTTGAATAAAGAGTTAATTTCCCAAACACCAGTGGCGGCGGTTGGACGTTAAAAGTAAGGGGGCAAGACATGATCTGAATATTTTATATAAATGTTAGTTTTCCTGGTTGTTTCTAACATTTTGTTTGACGAAAGGTTGTATAACTAATAGGATACTATATTTTCAGTTAAAATACCGTATATCGTATATAATAGTTTATTAAGTAAATTGAGAAGAACAACGCAAGTAGATACTAGCCCTTTGTGCTCTTAAACAACGAAAGTATAAGAAGAGATTTGATTCCTTGCTCATGAACATCTTAAAATTCTGTCTGGAAAATTGTGTGATCAGATTATTTAATAAATTTGCAAAACAAATAAATAGAAAGGATAATATTAATCATAGTAATGAATAATGATGCTTGTTTTGCAAAAGTTATATTGAAACTGAGGATTAATGAAAAACTTAATATTTAATTCCAAACATGATATTAAATGTATGTTATTACTCTTAGAAAATTAAAGACAGTAAATACTACAAGCATATGCTACGACATTTAAAGAAATATTTGCTTTTGCAACTTCTTGAAATATGTTCGTTGCCATTAGGTGCAGATTTCACTTTCTTGGAACACATCAAAACACAACAATACTTACAATCCACACTTCAGTTATACAAAATAAACTTAAAACCTAGAATTATGTTCAATTTACTAAATTTTATTGTATATACACTCGTACATCCTTAAACACAACACTTCACTCGTATATTACACTACAAAACAATGGAAAAGGTAGAAGTTGTTTCTTATCACGCTCTTTTTAATCGATATTCCTTACTTTAGAAAGAAGAAAAGACATTTTAGGAACTGTCAATTTTTGTGCAATTAAAGAATAACTTGTGAAATAGGCCCTACTTTTTTGCATAATGTTCTTTCGATTAGCTTCAAAGCGGCTCACTAACATATCGAGCCCTTGTAGGAAGAAATGAAAGTATGCTGAAATTGTGCTCCAATAGGTTATTTTTTGGGGTTATTTTCTGTGGCGATTAAAACGCAATTACTGTAGCTTTCTTTACTCCACGGGAAGACAACCAATACGTATTCACGCAACATCAAATATTATATGGCAGCATTTTTTAATATTAATCAGTAACACATACAAAATCGTTATATTTCCAAATGAAACTATATACATTAATTGGTTACTTAAAAAAAGTGTGGGGGCAACTGCTCCCCTTTGCCCCCCCCTAATCGCCGCCCATGCCAAACACATTACGATTAACACAGGCTGCCAACATTAGTTTCCGATCCGTCTTTCACAGTGTTCGGGCCGAGTCGGGCCGGCCCGTTTCGGCCCGATTTGTGCCCGGCCCGTTTCGGCCCGGCTCGGCCCGAAATGTGCCCGGCCCGGTTAGAGCCCGGCTCGAGATTCGGACCGGGCCGGGTCGAGCCGGGCACAGAATTCAGATCCATTCGGGTCGGGCCGGGCCGTCTTCGGGCCTGGGTTTGCAGGGCTCTGCCCTGCACGGGCTGGGCGTGTCCTGTTCGGCCCGGACACAAATGCTATAGGGCCGAACCGGGCGCACGTATTTCCGGGTTGGAACCGGGCACTCAAGGACGGATTGGAAACTAATGTTGTCATTTTTTCCCTTAAATGTCCTCCACTACCCCTGCCTTTGCCGTGTTCGTACGGTCTTACTGTCAGTCTATGTTAATCGTAGTGTGTTTGGGAAACTGACTCTTTATTCAAGACTGCAAAGTGCTGTAGTACTACTAATATTACTACTACTTCTATTATTACTACTACGACCACAGTTAATACTACTATAACTGCTACGATTTCACGTCAGAGTTGACATGTCTGGTGGTACAGAATTTACCTTCTAAGTACAGTATTTTATAACAAGACTTGTCAAACAGGGTGAAATATCCCTATTTTCATTTTCCAACCATTTTTGACCATAAATCGACTTTTGCGAGGTGAGAAAGGAAGATACGACAGAAGGAAAACAAAGTTATTGTAGAAGCATTATCATCAATATTTTGCATTCCAAAATACGGAATGTTACTTAAAAAACATAACTTTAAAAGAAATATCTACTAAAATGAAAGAACAATCCTGGCATTTTAGGCGTGTGCGTAACAGTAATATACAAAATAAATATTACAATACTTTTGAGGGTCTAGATCATTTAGATTAGATATTGGTATTCCAAAGGTAAACAAATGGAATGTTTTTTTTTCTTTTGACTGAAAACGTGATTTTGAATTATATATATATATATATATATATATATATATATATATATATATATATATATATATACAGACTGTTATACAATTCGTGTAATTTTCTACAGCACTGGGAGAAGATGAAGTTTTCACACCATTAATATAAAATTTGGCACTTTTATTGAGAAATATCTGAATTTTTCGAATTTCTAAAGGAAATAGAAGAAAATTAATGTTTAGCCCCCCTTTTGGAAGTGTAAACACAGAAGTTCATTTTCCTTATGGGAGGTTCAATGTTAAATTTTGGAAGCAGTTTTCTCCAATAAATATTCGTAAAGATTTTGGGGCAAATGAGTTATATTTGTTACGAAATGCAAAAACACTCATTCACAAAGCTAGTAAAGCCGTCTCAAACATTATTTTGGGAAGGCCTCCCTTCGGGGGGCAAGGGCCGTAAAAAGCTGGTGGGTGATGTGTTACCAAATCCCAAAATTTATTTTCGGAGTGCCAGTAAACGTCAGATTAATCACGAATGTCACATAATTAATGCTCCAATGCTCCTTACATGTAAGAGTGACTGATAATGGGGCTACAGCCCCCTTTCAAAAGTAAGAAAATCACCAGAAATATCCTTAGTAGGGACATACGAGAAGAAGGTGTTTTTGTTAATTAGTGTGAAATTTGGCGTCATTGTAGCAAAAGAGTATGCATTTTTGAAATATAGAATGCTATTTTGGTAACGCACCGCCTTAGGGGGGCACAGGGGACGAAGCATTAGATGATGTACCTTTATAAAAATTCAAAATTTTGTTCCGGAAATGCCAGTGAGTGTCAGATGTTTCACAAATGTCACAGAATTAATATTCTAATGCTCCTTGCATGTGCCAGTAACTTGTGTGGGGCTATAACCCACTTTCATAAAATATCCCCATAATTCTTCAATTTATTTGAGGTGACCTTTGTGCTGCCTCTGTATCATATCGGGTTGTGCATTAATGGAAGCCATGGCTAAAAATAATATACATTTCCTTTCCCCCGACTTCGATTCGACATTTTGTTCTCGAGTTACGGCTGTTTTTTGCATTTTTCCGACTGGTTTTTGGCTGGTCATAGCGCCAAAAGGAAGCATTGTGCACCCAGGTTGTCTTATCACGGTGTCAGGAATGAGCTCTCAAACGTTGTAAGTGTTGTTTTGAAACACCCTCTATATTTCTATCCTGTTTCTGATTAGCTTCTCTTTGCCAATCAATTTCCAGTATTCCCAAAATAAACCAAAAGTGAACTAAATTCACTAAATCGCCTTCCCCCTATGCTTTCTTCTTGTATAGTACTTATTATATATTTATATTGTAATTGACAGAGATTGCCAATATTGATTGAAATATCTGGTTAAAATTCTATTAGAGGAATTCCCTCTTCAGTACAGAAATTCCCTCCTTGCATCCTACCGCCATTTTAGGCGAGATGGGATTAAGTAAGATGGAAATTCCCATCTCGCCTAAAATGTTAGACATTCTTATTTTGGAGATATAAGTGGCTGATAAATCGTTAGGCGAGGTGGGATTAGGCTAGATGGGATGGAATCATCTGAAAAGGTAGGGGTACGGTAGGTAGCGGCATGACGTCACGCCGTCCCCCATGCCTATCTTTGCCCATTGTAATTGCTTAGGAAGTGGGAGGACGCCGTACACAGTTTTTGGAGGTGGGGATAGGGTCCCCCGCGTTCCCACGCACTTTAACCCCTGCTGCTAAGTATTAATTGCTGTGAGGACTAATCAAAAATATTATGTGATAATAATAATAATAATAATAATAATAATAATAATAATAATAATAATAATAATAATAATAATAATAATAATAATAATAATAATAGTATCTGAATGATACAGATATTTTTTCAACTTTTATTACAATTGCTGTGGGTTTCCATGAATCTGGTTATATTGTTTTTGAAAGGAATAAAGAGGCTTCAAACAATATGATTTGTATAAAAGAAAAAAAGCCTTATCAGTTGCAAGAACTGACAAGTGGCCTTGTGTCTGTTTTTTTAAACACAATGTTACGAGGCACAGAAGCCACCACGCCTGCGGTGTGCTTGCTTTTTTGCCTCAGGCAACTTCAGTACTAAACTTAAGACTTTTCTTCAGGCAGACAGTACTAAAATTCTATCAATTTATGTGTAGCTATCAGCAACCACACAGGTTCTTTGAAACGCTGAATTTTATAGGAAAGGTTTTGTCCATCGGATAGGAAGCGAACGTAGCCCATCGTACGTTGTAATCCCTCCCCTCTTTTGCACACTGTGTGAAATTTAACTTGTATACTGTAGTAAGTTACAGAAAAGAGAATGCTATTTTTAAAAAAAATGACATTATCGAATAAGATTGACCATTATTACAATATATTCAAGATGAAAAATATTCTTTTAACATTCGTCGTACTTAGTTGTCTGGACTGAAATTTCCATAATGTGCTTTCTTCTTTTCTAATATGAGCTCCGAGCTTCTTCGTGTCTAAGTGGTTAGCGTACGTGCCTTTGGCGTGAGAGACCCGGGTTCGATTCCGGTGAGAGCTCATGTAGTTCGGGTTTGTCAATTAATCAGTAGGTCCCGTCTTATATAGCCTCGTTGCTGAAAGGGACGACAAAATCAACTCAACTCACATTGAGCACCATAGGAGATATAACTCCGAGGTGAATTTTGTCCCTGGAAAACTTCCCAAAATCATCAACGGTACGAAATATGTCTGCAATTCAACATGTCCATCATTTCCAACTCTATGCTCTGTGATCTAGTTTGCTTTTCATGTTTTCAGTAAACTAGACATACAAAAGGAAGAATAGAGGCTTTCTTCCAGAAAATTGTGTTCGAGGGTAGGGGGTCACACAGGCTCGTATCCACGGGGAGTCTAGGGGGCCGAGATCACCAAAACTTTTTACATTAGAATGATTTATGAGCATTAAAGTAGTCAGCCATTAGGATTTTTTTTTGTTTTAGGATGATACCAGAATCGACTCCTGGTGTAAGCTCAACTTTCAGTATTGTGTCATTTTCAGGTCTCGTCTCATACAGATTCGTTGAAAAACCTCTAAACATGTGCTATGACTAGTATGCGAACTAAAGTTTTTATTTAGCAAAAGAGATATACATTTCTTGCTTTAGACTCTGCCCTGTAATCCAGTTTTTCTGGAGGCGAGATAGTATTGTTGGGAACGACCTATCAGATTCAAGTTCCGAACCCACATATAAAAGACCTTCCTTTATAACCTTGGTGTTGTATAAAGACGAAAAACAAAAATATACTGATAGCTCCAGTAATATATATTATAGCAAAGAGATTTAAAAAATAGGTGGCTTTGAAATAGAGAAAGGACAGTACCTGAGCTTTATTAGTATTACTAGCATATATTACCCGCTTTGGTAAGTTAAAATGAAAATTTTAAAGCACAACTCCGTATTTCATGTGTTTAGTACCCGTGAAATATGCTGTTTTCGTTTTTAATGGCATCGATTTAAACAGCATCGGAAAGATCATTGATGAACTCGGCGACCCCAAAAATCATGGATTCGACACCAATAATGGTCATTTTCGGTCATTTATATATATATTTCCTCCTCCCCTATGTTGCGGGCCATGGCAACGAAAGTGTCACTGTTCATCTCAGCGACCCCCCACAAATGTGGATTCAGCACTAATTAACGGTCATTTTCCATTATCTTTAAATATCTCTTCCTCCCTTTCCCCCAAGTTGTGGGGTTGAATTTGAACATTATCCAAAGTACCACTGCTCATCTAAGCGACCCAGAAAACTATAAATTTGACACTGATAGTGGCCATTATCGATCATTTTATATATCACTTTCTCCCCTTCCCGCAAGTGGCGGAGCTGATTTTGCATTTAAACCGGATCGAAGATGTCACAGTTCATCAGAATAGGTCGACTTTAGGTCGAGGCAAGGGCGCCCATCAGGGGGGCAAGGTGCGGCGTTCGCCCCCCCCCCAAGAGGAAATTGTACTTGGGAATATAGAAAACCCAATAGAATTTTTACATTAGTTGCAACAAAAAATGAAACTATGTTTGAAAAGTCGCTTATATTTGCCCCCCCCCCCTTGAAAACCACATGGGCGCTCTTGGGTCGAGGTCACATATTATATAGCTTCTGTGCTCAAAAGGGACGCTGAAGTCCAAAACAACCATCAACATAATAGCAGAACAGAAAAGAAAGAAAAAACATCGTTTTTCGGCTGGCAATTGTTGTCTTTATTTGGTAATGTACTAAATAAAAAAATAGAGTTAACACGAAAATTGTTGAACATCAGGGTACTCATGTGGTTAAAAAATAAAAAAGCAAGCTCGGGATGTAACAGAAATATTTTTGTTTCTCGTGCAATTGATAATATTGCACACGTCATTGCTTTTCTAGAGATAACAACTGAATGTTTTCTTACATAAAGAACAACTTAAACAAAGTTATCTTGCCATGGAACTCTACCTACGTATGTCGCTTACAAAATAATCAGCCCATCTGTTTCTGCTTCCGTTTGCTGCGTTGCCTCCTTTTGGTGTGCTACACGTATTGGATATTTTCTCAAAAACTTCTATCGTTAAATGCCACAATTATAAAAATGTTTCCTTTTTCTCACCTTAGAAATAGATTATTCGGAAACACTAAATCCATTATTTTTATTTAAGAGTTTACATTAAGAATTTCACATTTCCAATCTAAGCGAGTCCTATACTTTCTCAATATATAACGAGAAACGTCACTACTATAGGAATGTAATTAAATCCTTGAGTTTTACGTCGCACGATTATACCGGGTAGGCTAAAAGAAATAATGATGATGATGCTAAATGAATGAAATGGTGGAATGAATAAAGTGGGAGGAAACGGGAGAACCCCGAGAAAACTCACGAAAACTCACGTGTTTCTCGCACCACAAAGCCCACTTAAGCAAGCTGGGATCGAACCAGAGGTGAACACACTATCACTGAGCCACCGGATTCCACTACTATAGAAATCCCTCATCTCCCCTTCAAGAGAAAATTTTCAAAGACGCTGAAGCCTGTGCTCCATTATTTTTAATATGAGTTTATATGCCGAATTTTACATCTCTAACTGAAGCGAATCCTCACATTCGGTAATTTGTGAATAAATAAGGGGAAATTTTACTATTATTGAAACGCCCCCTCTTGAGCAGGATATTCGGGAAGTCTTATTTTTAATAAATGTCTTATTTTTAATTTAAAGCCACCAACTATGCCAAAAAATCGAAATCAGTCACGCAATTGTTAAACTACGCCAGTGGCCGCTAATAACATCTGAAAATGTCTATGAATAGGTCTCCGAATGTTTAACTTTATGTGCCCTTACAAACGATAATTAGTTAACATAATTAACTTACCTTAATGTAACAGCCAGAGCTCCTCCGTGGCTAAGCGGTTAGCGTACCCGCCTTTGGCGTGGGAGGCGCGGGTTCGATTGTCGTCGGGAGCTCATGTGGTTCGGATTCCACGTTAATCAGTAGGTCCACGTCTCATATAGCCTCGCTGCTGAACGGGACGTTAAAATCAACTCATTAATGTAACAGCCAACATTTCAATTGGTGGTATCGCAAGTCTCATGAAAGTATCTTCTGCTTTAATTTTATCACTTATTTTCGATAAGAGTTCATCAAATGAAGTGATGCTCATGCGAAAATAATTAAAGGTCTTTTCTTCGTCATTGCGCAAATCAATAAACATGGGAGAAAATGCACCTTTAAGCAGTCGTGAGCTTACATACGGATGAACCCAGTATCGTCTCTGTTTCTTCCTTAGAATTTTACTGGCTAAGTATACAAAAACAGCATGTTTTCTTCTTTCAGTTTCCATCTTCATTCAACTGCAGCTGAAAATAAAATGAGCTCTTTTCTATGTCCATGTGAAGTTGGGCTGAGACGCCCGCACGAGTCTGCTGCGGGCCCGCAGCAGACTTTTCTGCACGTCTGAACTGGTTGATCTTTGACGCCCGCACGAGTCTGCTACGAGTCTGTTGCGGGCCCGCAACAGACTTTTCTGCACGTCTGAACCGAGCCATAATGGTAATTTCTTCCCGTCCCGGCTCAATTAAAAAAGGTACTTCTCGTGCACTAATCACTCACTAGAGGCAACACTAATCGCTAAATCGTACTGTATGCTGTGAAAGAGAAAGAAATTAGGTTATGCTGAGGGTTTTATAAAGTTACGTTTTCAAAGAAACATTCTCGGCAAAGAAATCAACCCATAAATAAATGTGTCAATGAATATTCTCACACATGCGGCTGGCAGAACCTACTGTTGGCAATTAAAGAAAGGCCCTTGAAATCGGCCGGTGAATTATGGTTTTGGGTGTTGCAATACGAACGATCAAATACAGAAGATATGAACATGACACATTGATTAATCAGTTTAACTTTAGATGCAAATGGTATGTGACATGTGAAATTAAATAATAATCAGATTTTTAAAAAAATAAAAATAAAAATAAATTTTTTGAAGTACAAGTGCGGTACATTTTATCCGATTACTCACCTTACTTGAATAAGAAGTCCATTGTTCTCTCTTTGGTTGGAGTAAATCTGTCTAATACATGCTGGTGGAACTCTGTTATTCTTATTATAATCAATGGTGATAACCTTTCTTGGGACATTCAATTCCTCGAAAGTGTCATTCTTTCCGATGTGGGGAAACTCCTTTCTCCTTTTACTGACGTCATAGGTACAGTTAATGTTATTTTCAGAAGCTTTGTAGGTTCACTATTTTTTTCTAGATTATTGCGAACAATCCATTGTAGCAAACCCAGTCCCTGACAGTGTTCCAAGTTCCTCAGCAGCGTAAATTGAAGACAGTTTGTGGGAGAGATTAGCGTTATAAAAACTGAAAATTGATCGCACTTTATTCACACTTTACCTAGGAAAATGTATAATAAATTGTGGAAATACATCTAGTGAAAACAACATTGCTACCATAAGATGTCCTGCGAATTTAAACCAATTTTTTTCGAATACTCTCCTGAATTGCCCTTTGCCCGTTTTGTCTAAGCCTTAATTGCAAGATTTTTCTCAGTTGGGAGCTGGACTTTTTTCTTTTGTAAGTTATTTACAAATGTCATGGTATAGAATTCATTCAGAATTTGTAAGTTATTTATAGAATTAGAACACACACGCAAATCTAATAACTAAAAGCAAAAACATGGTTCAAATAAAAAAAAATACAGATGATACAAAAGATATATATGAATCACGAACGTCACATATACACCAAAACACACACGTTCGTAAAAGGAGAACTATCTTCCAAATCGTCCGTCTAGGTTGTAAGCAATGCACGATGAACACAATATACTTCGACATGAGACGAAACAATGCTTATCAATGTCATATGGTCTGGAAACTAAACTTTGAAACCCTACAGATGTGGGATCAGCATGTAACAAAACCCAAAAGTCAAAGAACGTCAAACCAAACAGCATTGTCAGTTTTACACCGACAAAGGTTTGCTGGGAGGGGTACAAAGTACTTGATGGGATCCAATATATATATGTAATATCGAACCTGTCTTACTCTGCACCCGAAAAGACGATAGGTAATTCTTGTTTACTGTCACCTGTATTTTTAGAAAAAAAAAATGATAGAACGATTATTTTCATAAGAAAATAAAGAGTACATGATGAGACGTAAAAAAATCAAATCTTTAGGTTACATCAATCATTTCTTTGTTAAACAAGAATACTTCGTTAAGAAAGTCTACAAATGTTAGTCGAGGTTCAAAAGTTTTGGGAGGTCCAGAACCGGTGGACCCCCCTCGTGGCTGCGCCTCTGAGAATAGCTAACTAGTCCGAAATTCAATGTGGCGTTTCCCATCATACAGTTTTATATGGAAAGTTATCAAGAGTATAACATTCATTTGCTTTATAACAAATATTGTATATACTAAAACACCATCTACACAGGGGGAATTCTATACATCGACTTATTATTAATATTTGGATCACAAATTACTGTACAACAAACCTTAATTATCTATATAACCTAAGAATAAACTTGTAAATGCGTGTTAACTTTCATTTGTTTCCTACTCAATTACATATTTTCTTTCTTATCTTCTAATTCTGCGATCACTTTTTTTTATTCATTATACTAGTTTGCTTCAGTATAGTCCCGTAATTTAAAAATATGAATGCATAAAAATAAATTCCATTTGTAATTGGCAGTGAAATAACATATAGAAATCTTATTTAGGACGAAAAACATTCTTGTTCACTGGAAACCATGGCGCGTTGTAGCAGAAGAACTGCTACAACCACAGCCTTTAACTTCTGACAGTATAAAGGAGACTTAACATTCGCTCCAATTGCCGTGCTGCAGAAATCTGGTCGTTGTATGCTCGCTGCAACGCATTATAAATGAGACTCTGTGACGGAATGTTTTTCGCTTTTAAAACGGATTAATGGATTTTACAATTCTAGAAGTAAAAAAATACGTTATTTAAAGTATATGAGAGTATTAGAAAGTAATTTTTTCCTGTTCTTTACTACTACTGATAATACTATATTTCTTGAAATACTTTGGTCGTTGCGCAACGCTGCAACACTATCAGCCGCCACTGCTTGAAATGGGCAGGGCGTATAACTCGTGCTCCAAATACAAGTGACGCATAGAATATTAGTGTTGAAGTTCGTTGTAAATGATTTTTTTTGTGTGTGTGTGTGTGTGTGCAAACGTTAAGGTTACGGCTGATAGAATATGTGGTGTCCTAAGGAATATTTAATAAGATTCTCTATTCGTTTGGGTCCGAAAGGCATACAGATAGGAAGGGGTTCACTGAGAGGTTTCCATTCTGTGGTAACAAACCTTGGGGTTAGCCCTAGTTTCAGTTCATCTTACACTCACATAGTGGTCTAGTTTCGGATTTTTTGTGTGCATATGAGTGCATATTTGTGTGCATTACCAGACTTATTTTATGAAAATGAAAATGATTTTTTTTTGTGTGTTTTACGTCCCGCAATTATGCCGGCTAGGCTAAAGGAGACGGTGATGACGAGCAATGAATTAAATGGTGGAATGAAGAAAGTGGGAGGAAACGGAAGAGTCCCGAGGAAACTCATGCACACGGTGTTTGTCCGCGACAAAGTTCACTTGGCGAGAGCAGGGTTTGAACCCGCGACCCCATGCACCAGAGGTGAACGCTCTACCACTGACCCATCGCGGCCCTACCAGATTTGTTTGTGCTATGGATGTGAAAAATAATTATTAAAGATTTGCATGCTTCGTTTCCAGACGTGCGAAAGACGAAACTTCCCATACTCTCCTCCTATGTATATTATCCTCTTGGCTTCCAAACATAACATTCTATCGCAGGTAATAATCAGTGTTCAGGACATTGTCAGTGAATATGAAATGGCTTTTATAGGTTTACTGAAACTATTAGTGAAAAAAAGGGAAACTTTTCTACCCAGCAGGTGTAAAGAAAAGTATGATAAATACATACTCCACTGCTACAAATATTCATTTTTTTTATCAGTGCTTTAAAAAAAAGAAAAAAAGAAAGAAAAAATGGTGAGAAAATAAACTTTGAAAACGAACGTTGGATTATCTGCTTAATTATGTTTCATAATTTTCCATTCTTTAAATTTGATAAAGAAGTTTGAGAGTATAATTTACTAATAACTAAGAAAAACCCCGAACAGTAAACAATTATTCCAAGTTTGGATTACTAAGTCCTCTGTTCCTTCTTGTTTCTTGTCTGAACGACCTTGGCCTTTTTACATGTTCTTAACCAATCAAATTATATCTTTCTTCTTCAAGTGGTAATTTTGTCAGTTATCTTGTCACTTTTGTAAGTCGAAATTAGCACTTGTACTTCTGTTTTAATAATGGGAATTTGAGCTTAGTTGTTTGTGATACGTTAACAATCAAACGTGTTTAGAGAGATGGCAGTTGGAATATTTTTTTTTAATGTGTGACGATGTGCAGACTCTTTTTAATTATTTAGCTCGTTTTATTCCACCATAATATAGAGATCTGCTCACGCTAATTCTGTAGCGGATGTCACAAAGAAATATACTTGAATTACACCATGATTTTCATGGGAAAAGTGGTTTAATCTAGGGGAATGACAACATTATTTATAAAAAGTAAGTTTATTACATAGCTAAAATGGTAATATATAACAACACTTGATTTAGTGATTCAACAAAAGTAATGGAATATCTGATAGTACATGGACAGCTAGGTGCATTAATATATATATATTGATTGACAGGCTAGAGATTGAAATATTTAAGTTAGAAGAAACGGAAGATGAAATACAAGTATGTGACAACAGTTCTTAACCTTGAAAGTTTTATGGTAGGTACACAATTCATTTTGAAGTACCGCATGACATCTCTAAACTTGAATTTTATGATGCAACAAGGGATTATACATACCTTATGATAGTATTCTTGTAACTCTTAGAAACTTTGACGATGATTCTGTCTGGTCACAACCGACGTCTCGAACCTCTGCACCTTTGCACCGGAACTTGTGAACTTCTCCATCTCTGCACACCCGTTTGAGACCTTGAGGTTCTTTTATATTATTCTCGAGGGTCACACCCAAGCCTCACATCCGTCAGTACATCCGTTTTATCATCTCCACAAATATGGAAACTTATTGCTCTTTTGCATTCTGATTGGCTCTCAGAGACTGCCGCACCCAAAATACGTGGCGTGACACACATGTACATACGTGTACTGTCACAGCCGGAAGAATTAAATAGCGTGATCTCTAGACTTATCTATAGATTCATATCTATATAACCAATTTCAACATATTAATGCGGTGTCACGTTGCCAAAATCATGATTATGTATCCTGTAGGATGACTATGAGTAATCTTCGACAAGTAAATTTCCTACAAAATTGCGCAGCAAAAGCAACATTAGTCACTTTCAGAAAGTTTTACGTATTTCCCGTTTCTGTTGCTAGCTTGTAGCAAGTCAAGAGAGAGAAAATGTCTTTTATAATGCATATTAATCCAAAATAGCCTTCTCAATTCCTTCAATAAAGAGCAATGTAACCATATTTTTGGATTCAGCGTCACATTCTCACTGCTTCATAATTTTCGACCTCGAAAATCATCAAGAAGCGAGGTTAAAGCTGGGACATGGGTAATTTACTTTCCGAGTGCCCCTCGTAAAAAAAAATTATATTAAAAAAAAAGTTTTCGCAAAGTGAAGAAAGCATAGGTTATATATACTTATGAGTGTGTTGTCAGCATAGTCGCATTTCATCTTTTCTTAACAATAATACAGAGAACGTTTATAACAAAATGGTGTCTCTGTTCCCTCACATAACTCAGCTAAATGGAGATACAGGTGATTATGAATGAGTAACTTCTACTAACAAGAATATTTTAGTTTGACACATCATATAACTAATGTACTATAACAAAGTTAAAGATGAACAACATTTCAATGTGCTAAAATTTGCAAGAAGTCACTCGAATGAAATACTACACTAAGGTTGAAAAGTCAATGACATACTGAACATGCTACATTAAGATAAAAGTCAATTTTCTCAATTATCATAAATGCCACGATTGCAAGAATGCAACAGGAGAACAACCTACATAATGTTCATTAACAACTAACAGTTCTCAGTTCTAAAGATTCATTATTTAAAAAAAATCTTGCATAAAAACCTTACCGACAAGCATCCACATTTCATTGGAATTGTAATATATGCAAAAGGAATGCACTGGAATTGTAATATATACAGAGAATAAAGTAATGACAGAGAGTGAATTAGACTACTGGACAATAACAGGGAACCGTTCGGTTTATCATGCTAACGGTGATTTTGTAATGTTCAGCACACTATCTTAAATTCAATTCAGTTCCTTTAGTACAGTAGATTCACTAATGGCAAAGTCTGAGCTTTAATAAAAGTAAGTATTAATATACGGTTACGTACGTTAAATACTACAATCTAGTGAGATGTGTACCATCTCATATTCAACGAAATAGGGTCCCATTAGAAATTTAACGCTACACAAGTAAGAAGTAGTACTGTTATAATTAGTAACAATGTAATATACTCAGGAGCAAAATAGTTTGCATTATTTCATTACATTACACACATATTTTAATTTCAATATTGTGCTTATGAAGTGATTGAATGAAATAAGAGAACATAAACCATTGATGAAGAGATTGGCACCTAAGATGAATGGAAAAGAAGATATGCCAATACATAAATTGTGGTAATTACATAGCAAGACAGCCTTGTTTCGTTGTTTACAAAGATAAATGAATGATTACAATTTAGTCACCCCAAGTAATTAGTAATGAGTAATTAGTAACGTCAACTAGTAATGGGGTTTAAATAGAGATCTCTACAGTTACATAGCTCGTAGAGATTTGGTTACATAAGGATTCGAGAAATCAACAAGGGTTGAATTACAATGTTTGACTACCATTGATTTGTTAATTTATTATAATGAATTTCCAATATTTAAGTTCATGTAGATTCAAGGGGTAACTACCGTCAAACTGTTGATATTATGATCTTAAATTTTAATTTATCTCTTTACTATAGGTTATATTATTTTAAGCGTGACAAAACAAACAAATAATAGTTCAATATTGAATCTACTCGTAGCCGATGCCTTGAGTCTACATGTCATGAATTTAAAATTTAGTGGAACCCTGTTTCGTTTTAAGTAATCCTCCAAAATATTGAATAATCCTCTCTTTCCCTTCTCCTCTTTTGTACGTTTTAAAAGTTTACAGGTGTATTCAAAGGGAGCGAGGAGGGAAAAGGATCCCTTGTTGTTTATTAGTCGGGGACTTCGGAGAATCGAACCAATACTTAGTTAGATTTGGAACCTCCACACCTAGTGGTTCTTGCTTCCGCTAGAGGTTGTGGGCGTTTATCAGGTATACCGAATTTAGCCAATTAGAGAATTTTAATCATTCACATTTTACTAACTTCTCGCTGGCATTAAAGTATATTGCCACAGGCGATTATTCGCAATCTTAGATTAGGTAAAACCGCAGGCATTTCCTGTTTACTGTCTACAATTTGCATAGACAGGAAGCGTGTGTCAATTCAGCTAGGAAAACGTTTACAAAATTTCCAACTGAATAAGAAGTAATGCTATATTCCTTTTTGTTTTTACTGTTGGAACCCACAAGAATCAGGGGCTTAATTGTGAGTGTTATTGAGTGTTCATAATTCACAAATAAAGTGTCGGGTTGGATACTCCTTATTCGAGTTAATGTTCTAAGGATGACGCCATACATCATATAAGGAAAGTAATAGGTGTCTCAATTCTTTTTGGTCTATTAATTATTTCCAATAGCGGATGGGTGGATGCCGGATATTTTGTATTATGCAAAGCTTGTGACCACATAGTCAAACGTTGGTAATTCGCGGATTGACATGCACATCGTAGTTACTCTTATTCTTGAGAGTCGCGAAGTGATCGTAATGTATTTGTTTGTGTGAGTGTTGTTTAAGTAAGAAATGCATATTGAATGCAAGTACAACAATTCTTACTAAAATATAAAAGTGCGTTTAATACTACGGGTAGTTAAGGATTTAAATCATTTTGGAAATATTATAATCGCGTCGGCGTGATTTACTTCAGCATCCTACCTATGGATTACCATGGGAAAAGTGTCCAGTGGTAAGTAGAAACTTAGAAACTATATTCTGACATAGTATAATACTCTAACACTTGAATGTAATGCCACGTTTTGAATTAAATACACCACTATACACCATTAAAGACAATTACTTCTGAAGTTGTAGTCTGATGTCCGAAGTAGAGTAAGGATTTCCAAATTATTTCCAATTTTACAAAAATTACAAATTTTACTCTTCTTAGGCATTCTTCCATTTTTCAAGGAACAGAACTCTCACTCAGAAGTCAATTAGATCCATGAAAATAGAATAGAACACGATTAATTTATAATTTACCATTTTCAATTAAAAGATTTAAATAACTAATAAATAAATAATAAGGTAATTCTTCATTTAACTAAAAGACTGATATGATACACCATAGTACTGGGTGGCGCGTATTGTATCTACCAGTTGCAGTTGGCAACCCTGATCAAATGCGCGTACGAATGCTGCGCATGCTTACGGCACTGAATAGCAGGGCCTCTGGCAATTAGTTTACCATGGAGCGGTGGTCTGTGCAGACGCGAATTGCGGCGGTGGAAGCCTTTATCCGAACCGGTTCTGTCAGTGAGGCTCAGCGGGCACTGCGACGAAACAGTGATGATCGCCATGTTGCTATACCCGAGAGACACAGTATTCTGAGATGGGTGAGACAGTGGCGGGCCACAGGTAGTGTTGTGAACCGGAAATCACCAGGTCGTGGACGAAGTGTTCGAACAAATGTAAACTTGGAACGAGTGCGCGTAGCGATGGAACGCAGTCCCAAACGTTCAGCACGGCGACATGCACGAACATTACATTTGACACGACGTTCATTGGGTCGTTTGCTGGGTGATTTGAAGTTCCATCCGTATAAACTGCAGGTGGTACAAGAGTTGAGAGCCATTGATAAGGAAAACAGACTCAATAACTGCCAGAACATTCTTGAGTTGATTAACCGAGATCCACTGTTCCTCCAACAACTTTTGATGTCCGATGAAGCAATCTTCCACCTGACTGGGTATGTTAATAAGCAAAACTTCCGGTATTGGTCTCAGGAGAATCCTCGTTCATTACATGAAAAGCCTCAAGGTAGCCCAAAAGTTGTGGTATGGTGTGCAGTTGGAATGTGTGGCATTATTGGTCCCTATTTTTTTGAGGATGACGCCGGACATGCAACAACTGTAAATTCCGACCGCTACTGCCATATGTTACAGACGTTTCTCATTCCGGAATTGCAGGAAAGAGGTGTGATCAATAACGTTTATTTCCAGCAAGACGGTGCTACGGCACACACGGCACGCCAAAGTATGTCTATACTCAGAGAAACATTTCCAAACCGCGTGATATCCCGATTTGGCGATGTCTCATGGCCATCCCGTTCCCCAGATTTAACAGCTCCTGATTACTTCCTCTGGGGATATGTTAAGGAAAGGGTCTTTGCCAATCGCGTGAAGACAATTGACGAACTGAAGACTGCCATTCGTCATGTGATAAGTTCCATTCCACAGGATACGTTAATGCGTGTGATGAATGCCTTCCCACGTCGCCTGCAGCAGTGCATCCAGGAAAAAGGCGGACATTTACAGGACGTTATTTTTAAAGTTTAGTGAGCTCCTTCGACAAGTGTTGTACAGTGTACAAATTGCCCGTCCATATACTTATATTCCATAACAGTTTTGCATTAAAACTTGCATAACACACCTTTGTATTTTCATTTGAAGTTGGTAGATACAATACGCGCCACCCTGTATAAGCAGAATTTCCTAACGCAATGTTGATAAAAATTTATATAGATATAGCAAGTAGTAAAAAAATGAACTTATAGTAAGGAAACAAAATTAAAAGAAAAAAGTATTTGGAGCAAAGAAAAATAAAATTCTTTGCAATAGTAAATGGTAGTTACAATGATTAGAAAGTCTCACTAATATAAGGAGGGAGCGTATCCAATATTGGGCGCACAAGAAATACGCACAGGAAGCTATGCAAGTAGTCACAATGGAAGTAGTGGTATTAGAAGAAGGTATTCAAATAATATTTGTTATAGGAACTAATACTTGTTTTATACAATAATTGTTATAGGAAGAGTAATGAGAGCAATTGTTATGTAACATGTACATTCTTCAATTGAATGTAACGAATTTAAGTAAGTGGGGATCGATGGTAATTTAGACGGGGAGTCGAAAAGTGAATAGCTTATATATACTCATTAGTATTACTATTTAACTTAGATGACAGTACAAATCAAATGTATTTTATCACTGTTATTATTATTATTATTAGTATTAGCATTATTAGTATTGCATGAAAACTTATGGGTAAGGTTGCTGCTATTCAACTTGACCTAATTCCAATAGTAGAACTAAGAGTGTGTGCTGATAACAGTTGAGTAAGGAAGTAGATAACTTACTTCCGGAATGCAAAAACTATGCAAAAGAACATTATTACATAATAGCAGATAATACTGTCATGAAGTAAGAACGTTGAGAAAAGAAACAATATTTGATTTAACAAATATGAAGTATATAACAATATTTTATTTAATAAATATGAAATACATAACAAAACATATACTTGATTGGAGAGGTAGACCTTTAAAAAGGGTACAGAACGTTGCAGGATCAGGCCGGAAATAGACCGGAAAAAAGAGTAAAGGGGAAAGAAGTCGTCCTAGCTTCGTAACAGAATACTATACCCACATTCATGCCAATGAAAAAAAATAAAGAGGGGGTACACAGGTATTTCGGGGCTACCTATAGTGCTTACGCAAACGGTGAATTGTGAATCGTCATCCATCTGCAATATTTGTATTACAATAATGTATGTAACTATAATACTTTATATAGAATATACTATAATGTTGCATTGCAATAATACAAACAAAACAAGACGTAATTACTTACGACCAATGGCAATTAATAGAGACTTTTATCTGTAAAAGGAAGCAAAACATGATTATACAAAATTAAGATTGTTGTCACTCGTGTTCTTTTCTTGTCTTTGTTTTTGTTTTCAAATGACAACTACGTTCTCACTGCTTCATTATATAATGTTCTAGAGTAAAATAATACTAATAGAATTATGGAATTGATTACTAATAGAATACTAATAATGAATTGCATCTGCTTATAAAGGTAGTAGGCTACTACTTGAATAAGATAGGTAGTCAGTGTATATGAAATTTATAACCTATATTTGCACATATCATAAAAATGAGAGTTCCTAATATAACTAAGGAACAACTTATACTAAGCTAACGAAAACTAATAAGGGTACATACAATGCCATGCAATAATATTATATACATAATATTCTATTCCTTTATTGAATTTATACTGACTTCATTTACTTTTGAAGAACATAAGAACACTTAAAGCGAATAAGTACGCAAAAAATCTTATTTCCTGTCGCATAAAATAGAAAAGAGAACAACTTAGCTAATCTCGCATAGTTGAGATAGAGACATATGGTATAATAAGGAAGTGCGTTTCTAATTTACAAGCAATTAATATTTACCGTTGTAACAGATAACATTAACATATTAATTCCAATATATAGTTCTATACTCTAACAACGGGTGTCTATAAATAACACATTGTCGAGTTGAGTCTGCACAGTAGGTGCACAGGCTAAATGATTACAATGATTTACGTATAGTAAATGTATATTGACATACATACATTTATTTACAGCAAGCCTACTATATACATAGTGAAGACTATACTTGAATTAATCATAATTGAATTAAACATTCGCATTGCACTAGCTTTTGTGCACGGATGTATTTTGAATAGTACTCTCGAATCATACATTCCAGATTCTGTTATAGATTGGTGGCGGGGAGTAATATCCCGTAATCGAAGGCAACTTAACCTAACTTATGAACTTATTCATGCTTCTTCATATATTCTAAATGAATATAATATATGTTTTGTGTTGTTTTGTTTTCGTGTGCCTTGTTTTTCAGATTATGGAGGTTATCTGGTGGATCGAATTCCTTCTAAAGATATGTCCTGCGTGAATTGTATTTACAAAATTCAAATTTGTCGAATTCTTGAAAGCGAGGGGAGGGGGTACCAATACGCACTTGAGATTTGGGCATTATTAGGAATTTCTACATTTTAAGTTCTACCTACATTATTGTTCTGTCTCTCCCTAATAAGGCGTCTTCTAGAATGTCGTCCCTCTATTATGCGGCTGACCTCTATTATTATATAATAACCTCTTTTACCACGACCCTTATTATTCTAGTATCATTGTTCTCCACGATTTATCAATACACTCTGTCGATTGATTTGAACTTTGGTTGACTACATTCCACATTATGGAGCTCCAAGGGAGCATCAGAGAGGGCACGTAAACCTGCTTGAACCTTAGCAGATTCATACAATTTAAGTAGTCTCTTAACTTCATTTACACACGACCTGGCTCACGAGTAAAGATAATTTCCAAAGCACGGGGGTTCAAACCATTTTTAATATGTAATGTGTACTCATAATTAACTCTAGTTTGTTACATGCTCTTAGAACTGCATACTTAGTTCGAAAACGTTCATTCCGTCTTGCCAATAAGGCAATGGTTTACTAAGCTCAGATGAGGTTGCGTGGGCAAAAGCCTATCTGGACCTACAAAGTACAAAGGCGTATCCTGTTTTTAATTATTATTCTCTCCTTGTATTAAAATATCCTTTTTTTAAATTATATTCTCATCAATGCGATTTTCAATCCTTCTAACGGAAGTTTTACCTTTAGCAAATAAAAATAACTTTTGTTTTTCTAACCACTTCTCTTTTTTTCTTTCTCTTGGTGTTTTTCTTTTTGTTTGTCTGTCTGTCTGTCTGGCCATCGGTCTGTCTGTCAACACCAGGAATATAATACCTACGCAAGGAATCAAGTTGGTTCCTTAGTTGTATATATATATATTCTTATTATTCTCTCTTCTCTCCTTTTTTTCGCAGGGTTTCCGACCATATATGGATTTAAACTATCTTGTACTTCTTTATACTACTCTTTTCTCTATTTATTCCTTCCTATACACATAGATGTATTTACTTAATTGGTTAGGTACCTATTTACTTATTTATTTATTGATTGATTTATTTATGTATTAACATAACATTTCTTTCAGAAAGCCTGCATCAACATTGAATTTCACGTTAGAAGTTCCTACGCCTATCGCGATAACTTATTAAAATAACATTTTTAATTTGACTATGCAGTGTGGGATGATCTAACAAAATCGATCAGGTTTGGAACTAGAGAACTTAGATAATATAATTTCATTCGTTCAACATTAACTTTCTTTGGCTGATCTTCCTCGTTTACATTTAAGAAATAACCCCGGCTTAGTTGCCAAATTTTTAATGAAGACTAAATCATTTTCCTTTTACGTATGGGCTTTCCTACACTTATCAATTTTTTTTTCTTTTATTTTTACTGCTGACTAATTAAGGTCTTTTAAGCTAGTTTTCTTATACGACTAATATTCTTTTTCACGAGTTTCCCATACAGGGTTCGACATGGTGTCTCGACTTCGATACCTAATACAGCCTTTCTACCAAACACCAATTCAAAAGGAGAATAAGGATGGTGTTCGTGTCTCCCAGTATTATAAGCGTAACAAGCAGTTCTAACAAATAGAGGCCAACCTTCTGGAGAAGTAGACACATATTTCTTCAATTAGTTTGCCAAATTATGATCATATTTCTCGACTATGGTCTGATATTCATCAAGGAATCTAGTAATAGATACTTTAGGACTTCCTTTAAATTTCGGCAAATTCAATACCGGTACACTGGCTACTCGATCTCCATTTTCTTCTCTTGCGCTTGATTCATCAAGGTTTTGTCTATTTTCTACTTGGGGTTCTTTCGGAGGGGGTGAATTAACTTCTATTGCCTTATTCTCGTCTAAGGGTAATGAATCCTCTGAGGGAGTTTCACTTCATGATTATTTAAAATTTCTTGCCTAATGTTATTATATAACAAAAATTCAAGTGCGTTATCGACAGTGGGGGAATATTTCATTTGAGGAGGGTGAGAAGCAACTTGCGGATATGTAGGAAAACTTAGATTTTCAATACACGGTTCTTCATTTATAAACTCTTTGAGTTCTTCACCTGAGTCATATGAGAAAGGACTCGGTGTCAGTACGTCACGTGCAGTCTTTTCCTGATAGAGCTCCTTCTTTGCCAATTGTTTAATTTCGTCTTCTGAATCACATTTACTTGATTCAGGTGGTGAATTTTCTGGGAGTTTACCTTCCAGGGTTTTTTTCACGTGAGGTGGTATATCAAATGCAAAATAAACTTAATCCTCAACTATTTGCTGCTGTTCTTCTTTCTTTAAAGGTGTTGACGCTAATTTAGGGTCAAACTCAAAATCACTCGTCATAATGCCAGGAGACTCTTCGGATGAACTATCTGCACCCTCATTAGAAGGGTTAGTAAGTTGTTCTGGCTTAAGGAAAATTGTGCGTTTCGCGACCACTGGTTTATACTGTGTACTGTCCAAAGGAGTCAAGGATGGCATTTTATTACAACTTTCTTCAAACTTAGCTAAATTTTCTTTATAACGCTGCGTTTGTGTTATCGGTTGCCTATCCACAGGATCCGGTAAACTATACTGCTGTGGATGGTTTATCCGCGGTTCAAGTAAAGTAGGCGAACTGGCTACTGGGAAACTGGCTTGCTGCACGGGCAGATCTGTTGCTTCTTTTGCCAGGGGACATACTTCGGAGCGCAAAGCCTGCGTAAGAGCGGCGTTCTGAGCAAGAGATTTCCTACAATATTTGCAATTTGCTTCACCCGATTTGGCAATATACCAAGCATGAAATTTTGGTGGGGATTTCTTAGGTTTGAAAAAGGGGAACCAATGGAAAGACATTTCGAATTACTGTTTTCACTAGTTTTTTTTTCTAATCAAAAAAATAATGGCGGGGGGTATATCACTATGAGCAATATAATCAATCACCAATTGCCATTATAATCCACAATAACACATTTGTAAAATTGCGACAAGTTACATAATTCACTTAAATTATAATGCACTATGAACAAAATACCAAAACCTAAACATAAGACACAAAATAGAAAAGGAAAGATGTCATAGCAGCACCACAAAATTTTTCGTCCCGAAAAATGAAAAAGAAAGAAGAAAAGCTTGGGACGAGCCCCCATTTGTGACGATGTGCAGACTCTTTTTAATTAATTAGCTCGTTTTATTCCACCATAATATAGAGATCTGCTCACGCTAATTCTGTAGCGGATGTCACAAAGAAATATACTTGAATTACACCATGATTTTCATGGGAAAAGTGGTTTAATCTAGGGGAATGACAACATTATTTATAAAAAGTAAGTTTATTACATAGCTAAAACGGTAATATATAACAACACTTGATTTAGTGATTCAACAAAAGTAATGGAACATCTGATAGTACATGGACAGCTAGGTGCATTAATATATATATATATATTGATTGACAGGCTAGAGATTGAAATATTTAAGTTAGAAGAAACGGAAGATGAAATACAAGTATGTGACAACAGTTCTTAACCTTGAAAGTTTTATGGTAGGTACACAATTCATTTTGAAGTACCGCATGACATCTCTAAACTTGAATTTTATGATGCAACAAGGGATTATACATACCTTATGGTAGTATTCTTGTAACTCTTAGAAACTTTGACGATGATTCTGTCTGGTCACAACCGACGTCTCGAACCTCTGCACCTTTGCACCGGAACTTGTGAACTTCTCCATCTCTGCACACCCGTTTGAGACCTTGAGGTTCTTTTATATTATTCTCGAGGGTCACACCCAAGCCTCACATCCGTCAGTACATCCGTTTTATCATCTCCACAAATATGGAAACTTATTGCTCTTTTGCATTCTGATTGGCTCTTAGAGACTGCCGCACCCAAAATACGTGGCGTGACACACATGTACATACGTGTACTGTCACAGCCGGAAGAATTAAATAGCGTGATCTCTAGACTTATCTATAGATTCATATCTATATAACCAATTTCAACATATTAATGCGGTGTCACGTTGCCAAAATCATGATTATGTATCCTGTAGGATGACTATGAGTAATCTTCGACAAGTAAATTTCCTACAAAATTGCGCAGCAAAAGCAACATTAGTCACTTTCAGAAAGTTTTACGTATTTCCCGTTTCTGTTGCTAGCTTGTAGCAAGTCAAGAGAGAGAAAATGTCTTTTATAATGCATATTAATCCAAAATAGCCTTCTCAATTCCTTCAATAAAGAGCAATGTAACCATATTTTTGGATTCAGCGTCACAAATGTTCTCAAGCAAAAATGGTCCCTTCCTATGTTTGGGTATCACCATTGTAATCTCTCAGAATTCCTCTGAGAAGAAGGAGTTTTCTCCAGCTTTCACTTCACTCAATGTCTACCGCAGACCATTTATTGGACTCTGGTTTTCTGACTAATCGCGAAATACTTATTTAGAAAGTATAATCTTCTAGTTCTAATTTGCTTTTAAAGTATTCTTGGTGAACTGGGTTGGCCGTAGGCAATTTGCTGCCCCGTGTAAGTTATATCATTTACCACGCCCTTTCCCAAGAAAGATCAAATCTTAAAAGCCAGGAATTTAAGCTACCCCATTATGAACAAATAAGGGATGGGGAAAAGCTCTCGCACCCAGAAAAACCTAAATACTACAAATACAATCACGTTGTGTCTGCTTTTATCTTTCTTTAAATAATAATCAATTATGTTAATGAAAGTTAGAGTAAACACACTTGCAGAGGAAAGCTGATAATTCGATTTATAGAATTCAATATTGTGCTTCAATCTCAAAATATCACTTTGCAATTTCAATGTAATTAGCTGTTTTATGTTTATTTCTTGATTTTCCTTCCAAATCTGTTAATAAAATTATGAAAAAAAATGGGAAAGAACTTGTTTGTGACAAAGACAAGACTATTTTTGATTTCAAAACTGTGATAATTAACTAAATGGCAGAGGTGTTCGCTACTATTCGAGAATTAAGTTCTTGTATTTAACATCAATCAAGCAATTCATGCTGAGATTTGTTTGACCATTTACTTTAGCACTGCCCGTATGACCTTAAACTAATGCGACCTAAACATGATTCATGAATGTAGTAGTTAAATAGAAGGTCAGCTTAATAAATTTAACTCCCATCATCATGAACTTTGTTTCCAACAAGAAATATTGGACAGATTTTTATACAGTTATGACAGATTTTTAAGCCCTTCAAAACTTGGCGATCCCTGCAAATGCACGTGTTGCGCATATGGCAGAACCAGCTCTGGGCCTGGATAAAAAGTAAGGCAAAGTTGTTACGAATCTTACCTGGTCTTATGCACAGAAGAACATGTATAAAATTCTTTTAGTGTAGTCACCTCCAAACTCTATCACCTTCTGACACTCGGTCGAGAAAGTGTAACAGCTTTTTCAAGCCAGTCATCCTGATTGAAAATTTCCTGGGTTTTCCTCATCCCCACAAGGCAAATACCGGAAGGGCACTTAAACATATTGGTCCCAGGACGCTTCCTTCCTTCTTTCCCTCAGGTAGTGTGATCGCCGAGGGACGTCATCCTTAATACGTTGCGGGCTGAGCATGGCAATAGATACCGAAAGTCCAGAAATCTAATTCCTAATCCTAAACCTCATCTATCACCTTCTGCCACACGTGCGAATGGCGTCAAACTTTGTCGATGTCCTTCAGTAATCGCCATATGGTATGGATGATGGCTTCTCTTGCATTCTATTGCATGCCGTGAAGTGGTTCCTTCATTTCGGCGACGCACTTTGTCAGTGAAGATGTTAGAGAGGACTGGGGGCGACCACCTCTTATGGCATCGTCCGGCCCCCGACTGGCCCCAGAGCAGGTCCTTAACAAGCAATTTTCGTTGGGTTTACACTTTTTCTTGCAGGCTTACTAAAAATTGTTTTCATATCAGTGTTTCTTTCAGATTTTGCTTTTTACGTAGCAATTTGGAAGTCCAATTTAATTTTGCATCCCAATTTATAATATTTAATCGTATTTTCAGAAACGAATAAATTATTATTTATATATTTTACTGCTTTACCTGGTAATGAAATAACAAATTTTAAAAAAAAAATTGAATGTACAAAGCGTATATATTGTCTTTCTGAGATTGCCTTAGGCGGTACTGGTTTAGAATGTGCTCATATGTTGTTTTGTTTTCCCGAATCCGTAAAATCGTCAAGAAACGGAGAGGTGGCATAACGTAGCCCACGAAGGGGACCTTCATTTTTATGACAAAAAAACAGTAACATAATCCGCACAAGTGTTAATATCCTAACACAGTCATGTGACATTATTACATTAACCTCACACTTCAAGAATGTACAAAGCCATAGACCTTAAACGCATCAGAATAAGATGTGTTCATGCTTAGCACAATTGACAACTTCTATGCTTTGTGTTGTAAATACCTAATGATGTAAGGATTAGACCTTTGTTTCAAATTAAGCAATTAATAATACGCGCATTTATCTAACACGCTACTATCATAAATCAAGCGCAAGAAGTCATTATAGATAATTATAGTCATTAGAAGTCATTATAGGAAGGTATGGTCATCAATAGGTCTTTAGGGATACTTGTTTTAGAATACACAGGAGAAATCTCGTAAGTTTTATTTCACTTCGAACACATCTGCAGTTGTAATCTTGGAGGGTCTTCGAAATTTGTTGACAAAGAGCTCCATATCTAAAGTGCTCAAATATTGTTTTTCGAATAGCAATAGAGCAATGTTCGATTTTCTACCGTGAAGCATTGATTCTTTTTGTGGTGTAAAACCGTTTCAAGGTAAGAAACTTTATTCTCGCATGTTGCTATTGAAGCATCAATACATCTCTTATATTTCAAAATGCACTTTTATACGGATACAACATATCTAAGATCTCTTAAAATACTACTGTTGCGCTTGTTGCTCGATAAAGTATTTACTTTAACAACTTCAAGTTCCAATTCGAGAGATTTTTATTGCAGCCTAGGAGATTCCCTAGCAGCAATACTTCAGAACTGTTAAAAATGTGTCTGACTATGTCAACAACAGAATCTTTAAAGACAGAAAAATCTTCCGAATTCGCTTCAACGGAGGGAACTCAGAATCTGATAATATAGTGCAAATATATAATTTGTTTGTGCCTGTAGTCAAATCGAGAATGTCTTTTCTGCTCCAAAACTGATAGACAGAGTGCACAATTTAATCTGTTTGCCCGAGATGCTTTTCTCTATGTTATAATGCACTGTCACCTGGCTCAAATGATGATAGGATTGTAACATCAGAGTGACAATGAAACAGAATTCTAATGTTCAACATCGTCTTGAAAGTCGCCTAGCTTCAATATATAACTTAGTATCCCCTTGAAAAAAATCTAGATACTATATCGTCAAAATTCTCTTTAATAGTTTTCAGTGTTTCAAAGTGTCTTCATCTATTGTTGATCCGTCAACCTCTTAAGCATCTGGTATTTGTACACCTGTCACACTCGATTTGTATGAGAAATCTGTACAGGAACTTCGCAAAGTCAAAATACTTTTCCACATTAGGGATTTCTGAAGAAATATGAATAATTAGAATATGAAGTTGATGATCATAGCAGTGAATATAAGGGACTCATTTTTGAAGTTCTTGAAGTATTTTTGAACACCTTACTTACATCCTGCCGTCATACTAGCATCGACGTAATACTGACAAATTATTTACTCATTTTGAAATCACGCTTTGGAAAGAGCTACGAATACTTTTTCTAGTATTATTTAGATGAAAAGTCCGATAATTGAAAAAGATCCAGTAAATGTTCATGAGGTATTCCTTCTCTGAAAAATTTCACAAAACTCACTAATTTTCCACAACAAATGGATTTCATGTTTGATCTGCTTTCAAGCAAATAAACTGTGATTCACCTTCATCATATTGTTCATATTTTTTAATACCTTCCTTTCCAAACTTCATTATTTCGTTTGGAACTTTAGGTGGCTTAAATTGAGCGTTCTGAAAATGTGTATAACTGTGGATTTCAGTTATGAATCTTTCTCCATTATGTACCTGTGAGAAGTCCAGTAGAATATAATTCATAAGGATTAAATTATGGCAAAGCTTTGAGTCCAAATTCTCATTTGATTCAACAGAGAAATGAAGGCAGATATTGTAAAATATTTTACAAGGCATTATTGATTATGTACTTTTTATAATAGTGAATTTGTAGTTTTTATAATAGTTGAGGTCATAATGAAAGGAAAATTGTTATATTTGAATAAACACATGAAGAACATAAATATTGTATAACCTTTTTCAATACGTTTTTATTCTTTTATTACTCGAGATGTCTTCATAGTTTGTTATTAAAATACTTACCAACATATCCTCATTTTATTGTCCTAACAAATCAATATATGTTGATAGTAAAGTAGTTTAGATTGATCGAGCTCCTGGGCCTTCAGAATTTCATGTTAAGACTCCCCCCCTCATTGCGAAATTCTGGATAAACGAATCAATGTATGTTTCAGTAAAATAGTTTAGAATGATCGAGACCCTGATTTGATGACCACAGTATTTAATGTCACGGACACCCTCCCCCTTCACGAAATCCTGACTACGTGCCTGTGACTAGTGTAAGCATGAATTCAAGTATGTTCTTTTTTTTAAAAAAAATCATAATAATAATAATTGTTGTGAAGGGTTGTATTTTGTTTATTAGTACCGTAGCTCTCACTAAAAATATATTTTACATGTTCAGTATAACCTGTGGCGGATCCAGAAGGGGCGATCGGAGCGACATCTCCCCTCACCCAGACGAGGAAACTTTCTTATTTTATATATAATTAAAACCCATCCCAGAGTTTGGAGCTCTTAAAAATAGCTCTAAGTAGCAATATTATAACACACCGCCCCTCCCCCAGAAATCCGTCCTAGATCCGTTCCTGAGTATAACATATTAAGATTCGAAAGCACAGGTGAACAAAATATACAATGATAAAATTCTAAAATCTTTTATCAATCAAACCATGCCTAGTGTAAATATCCATGAATAATGTTGAGATTAGGTTAAAATTCCTTCTTATTTAGCTTTTGTCCTTTGGTGCCCCCTCACTACTCCCCTTACTTGAACCGTTGCCATATTTGCACCTGAAATGATGAAAACCAGCCCTGATTGATGAATATTTCTGAACTAGTAAATTTGATATAAATCATATCAAGCAATTGATTTTATCTTTTGAATTGGGGAGCACAACTACCAAAAGCTTTTGAGAGACCGACCCCCGTGTGCCTGCCCGTAGCTACGGGTCTGCTTCAGGCATGATGTATTCTAATGTATTTGAAGTATTATTAAACTACTTTTTTGGTATTGAAACAAAACTGCCCATCCCCCACAAAAATGTCTGTGCTCTTTCGCTTGCCCTCCATGAAATGAAATGTGGTTTCGTCACTGCACTGTGCCCACATAACACTTCAATGTTGATCCATGCACTTTGTTCATCTTTCCGAAACATATTGTAATGGAGTTTCCAGATTTCTGCTTTACGACACTGGTGCTTTTGATTGAATAATACCAAGTCGTTACCACTCGCTGCATTTTATCATCTCACATTCCTTTGTCAGACATGAAAGTTTGGTTTATCTGTAGAGGTACCCCTACAGTTTCAAACTTACAAAAAGCCACTTAAAACATTAAAAAAAATATTATCTCATAGGTTACGTTAGGTAACATAACTAAACACAACTACCGTACTCCTGAAGCATCGAAGCATTCTGCGAAAGTTTCATAGTCTTGCAAAAGGTACCAAGTTCTACATATAATTTTTCGTATTAAACATAATTTTACTCTAAAGCTTACACACCTAAAGATTACATAAGACCCCCAAACCACCATTTCTTACCTTGTTTCTCCTGTAAATTTTCCAAATTTTTAGTAAAAACGGAGGGGCACTGGCAGAGGCGGCGATTGGACCTTAAAAGTTGGGGGGCAAGATATGATCTGAATATGTGTATATCAATGTTAGTGTTCCTGGTTGTTTCTAACACTTTGTTTGACGAAAGGTTGTATACCTAATAGGATACTATCTTTTTTCAGTTAAAATACCGTATATCGTATTTCATATTTAATTAAGTAAATTGACAAGATCAACGCACATTGGTACTAACTCTTGATTCCTTACTCATGAACATCTTAAAATTCTGTCTGGAAAATTGTGTGATCAGATTATTTAGTAACATATTTGTAAAGCAAACAAATAGAAAGGATATTATTAATCATACTAATGAATAATGAGGCTTGTTTTGTAGAAGTTATATTTAAACTGGGGCTTAATGGACAACTTACATTTTTAATTCCACACTTGTGATTAAATGTATGTTATTACCCTTAGAAAATGCAGTAGAAATAGTAGAAATACTACTATTACAAACACTACTACTACTAGAAATATTACTACTAGTAGAATTAGACAGTAAATACTACCATATGCTACGACGCAATTGTAATATTAATTCCTTTGAATTGCAATTAAAACGCAATTCTTGTAGTTGTCTTAACTCCACGGGAAGATAAATAACCAATACACACCTACGCAACGACAAATATTATATGGTACCCTTTTTGTTTCTATGAACCAGTAATATATGCAAAAACTTTACATTTCCAAATGAAACTATTTACATTAATCATTTTAAATTATGGCTTTTAAAAGGTAAATTATTGAATTTCAGTCAATCAGCTACAGCATCATCCCTATCTATCCTAGGATCATGGTTAGTACCTCATTTTATTCAGAATAGAACAACCTTTCAAACGGTTCCATTTATGTTTTCCTATTGTGTACCTAAGGTGGGAAATTTTTAGGGAAATCTGGATTTTTTCTGATATTTTTAAACTTCGATCCTCTCTGGACCCCCTTTTTTAACGCACAAATCTCAAAATCAACTGAAAAATACGGAGGGGTGTACTGATTGTGTATAAAAAAATTTAAGCTTCTATCCTGAAAATTAAGTGCGGGAACATTATTACCAATGAGCTAAGATCACTCCCACAATGCCCCAGATGACCCGGATGTAATATAAAATTTTCCTGAGACAATCCTATTTATCCTAGGATCATTGTTCGTACATCATTCCCTTTAGAATAGAACACACTTTCAAACGGTACCACTCACACGTCTCTATCATGTACCTGAGGTGGGAAAATCATGAAAAAATGGATTATTTGTTTAAAAAATTCCTTCTTTGTACTTTTTGCCCCTCTGTACCCCCCTGTTTTAACGCAGAGATTTGAAACAAACCTGAAGAACAGTAAGGGTGTACCAAACGTGTGTGTGCAAAATTTCAATCTTCTAGGTGCAAAAGTAAGCCCGCCAAAAATATCTATACAACACTACAGATTCCCGTATTAAAAAGGATCTCACAAGTAAACCTTACGTTTGGGTGAATCGAGTTGCTGACTGAGACACATATGAGAAAGTAGTACTAAATGTGGTCAGTATTTCAGTGAAGTTGTAGGTGCGAAGCTCCAGGGGTTTAGGAGATACAGCTACCAGAACATCACATGGAAGTACAGAAAAGTCTTCATACAGTTGGAGGTAAAAGCCCTGTAAGACCTCTTGTAAAGACAAAAGGTGAATAACAAATATATGAGAACATATTAGGACTAGGGGGAAGTCATATAGTAAGGGTATACTTGACGGCGGCCATCTTGAAATCCGCAATTTTGAATTAAGGTTAAGTTTTCTAAATAGGAATAGGGTTATGTGATACATGATTTAAGGCCCAAATTTAATCAGAAGAACAATGGTGACGTTAATTTTGATTTACGCGCAATTGGTAAAAAGTTACAGGGAAATTAAATATTGTTGCAGCATATGTATTAGTCCTTTACCCCGCCTTGTAAATTTTGTGTTAATGATAATAATTAAATAAAAAACATATGGATAAATATTAGGTCTATTGTAAGAGTTGCCTTGATGGCGGCCATGTTCAAATCCGCCATTTTGAAAAGTTTTAAACAAAATGCATAACATTGACACCTTATTAATACCAAATTTTACCATAAATCCAACGGTAAAACAATTTTTGCTTTATCATTAGAAATATAACCAGCATTCTAGCCCGAAGTCATCTATTGCATTATTCTATTCCCATTTAATTTTGTGCTGGTTAATGATAAAGCAAAAATGGTTGTACCGTTGGTAAAATTTGCTATTAATAAGGTGTCACTGTTATGCGTTTTGTTTAAAACTTTTGTCTGATTCAAAATGGCGGATTTGAACATGGCCGCCATCAAGGCAACTCTTACAATAGACCTATTATTTATCCATCTGCTTTTTATTTAATTATTATCATTAACACAAAATTTATAAGGCGGGGTAAAGGACTAATACATATGCTGCAACAATATTTAATTTCCCTGTAACTTTTTACCAATTGCGCGTAAATCAAAATTAACGTCACCATTGTTCTTCTGATTAAATTTGGGTCTTAAATCATGTATCACATGACCCTATTTCTATTTTGAAAACTTAACCTTAATTCAAAATGGCGGATTTTAAGATGGCCGCCGTCAAGTATACCCTTACTATATGACTTCCCCCTAGTCCTAATATGTACCCATATATTTGTTATTCACCTTTTGTCTTTACAAGAGGTCTTACAGAGCTTTTACCTCCAACTGTATGAAGACTATTCTGTACTTCCATGTGATGTTCTGGTAGCTGTATCTCCTAAACCCCTGGAGCTTCGCATCTACAACTTCACTGAAATACTGACCACATTTAGTACTACTTTCTCATATGTGTCTCAGTCAGCAACTCGATTCACCCAAACGTAAGGTTTACTTGTCAGATAAAAAATTCCCTGAGACATCCCTATTTATACTAGGATCATGGTTCGTACATCATTCCTTTAAAATAGAACAGCCTTTCAAACGGTACCACTCACATATCTCCATCATGTACCTGAGGAGGAAAAATCGCGAAAAAAGAGATCTTTGTTCAAAAGATAACCTTTTTTCGTTTTTTTTTTTTTTTTACCTTTTTGCCCCTCTGAATCCCCTGTTTTATCACAGAAATCTGAAAAGAATCTGGAAAATTTTAAGGGGTGCACTGAATGTGTGTGCAAAATTTCAATCTTCTAGGTGAAAAAGTAAGCCCTGCAAAAAGTAGTAAAAAGTCATAACAAAAATATTTTTTTAGTTATAAAGAACAAATTTCTGCAAGGAATAGAATTAAATACAAAGTAATACACATGTGTTTTATGTTTACAAGTTCAGGGTTGCTAGTGTAAAAGCATTTCAAGTGTTTTCTTGTGGATAAAATAAGTGAGTGTATATGAAAGATGACCGATGATACTATTTTCCACCACCGTTGTATTTCTGCCAGCGTTGCCAGACTCACAGCTCGGAATTATTCCAAAACCTTATCGAAATTATGCTAGATTTGGTCAAATTATGATAGATCCTCATAATTACTAATTCAGTTTTTTTTTTAACGAAGTTGAGATACGATAACGTAACTTAAAATACAAGAATACTTGACGCACCAAAGCTTTAACTCAACTAAACTAGTGCAGTCCTTGCCAGACTCAATGGCGTATATATCGTATAAATGAACGCAAAGTGTTTGTTTACATATTATGCAAGAAAATTATCTCGCGGCATAAGCGGAGTTGGGAATTGTCTGCTGGGGAAGGGGGCAGATTTTGGGTCGGTCTCGGACCTTTCATTTCAGGAGTAAAGATGGTCATGAAGTCAGAAATAAAGATGGTGAAGTTGTCAAAAAGTTGGGGGGAGAATGGCTCCCATAGCTCCGCCCATGCCTCGCAGTTAGATGATTAGAAAACCCTGGGTGGAGCCACAAAAAAAGAAAAGCCCAAAGCCGTTTCTAACTTACTTCGGAAAATGAGACAGCCTATATGGGTTACCGACTTTATGAATCAATGGGAGAGGATACATTTCTGCCGTTCTTTTTCTTCCCACGACCAACTTCTTTTTCCTCTCCAGGTTTTGCGGCTTTTTGATAAACTTGCTGAAATTATGCTAGATTTGGGCAGGATGCTAAATCAAGATGCTAGATGCTAAAGACATGCAAATTATGCTAGATCTGGCAACGCTGATTTCTACACAGCTTCTTGCACGCTTCAAGCATTAATTTCAATTCCTCATACGATGTGCGCGCCAGCTTTTGCTGGAATTGTAAACTTCCCACAACTCTGCATTATTTTCAGAAAGTCGAATCACCTCTGGAGCCTTTATGAATGACGAAAACTCACTTTTCGCCAAAATGCTCCATATCATGTTCTTGCGTGCACTCACAGAATTGCTTTTAATGGTCCCCATAATCTTTATCTATGCAATGTGAGATATTTTCATGTCGCTGATCACAAATTATTTAAGAAGCAAATTAGTGAAAAAATAAATTTTTTCAACAATTATTCCGAGTGGTGCGCCAAAAGTAAACCTACACGATCATAAGATAAATTAGTGAAACACTTCATCAGTGGTTTGTTTTCACTTGTTTTGTTTTTTACTTTGTCTCACCTGATGTCGTTTAAATCGAAATCTTACGCATTTTGTTTTCCAAAATACAGCGTGCTTTAAACAAGAGATATATCATAGGATCGTTTAGAACACAGGAAATGGCGATTTGATGCCATACACTTTAAGATTTTACTTTAGGATAAATCGTAAGAGATTTCCTAGGATCTATCCTATAGTGTATTGTAGGCCTAACGTGCTAAGGATACTATTTTCATTGTTGTGTAAATCGGAAACATAGTCACAGTAAAAATGAATTCCCGAAATTATTACTTCAAACTTAATAAAAATACACCATTTTTTAAAAAGATATTAACATACAAAGATAACCAATAAAGTTCTGTCGCTTTTTGTAGAAGTATGAGTTTCATTGGCCTGCACACCGTAAGTTGAATGTGAATGGAGATATGGCTAAGGTCAGTTGTTGGTGTGGGTATATCCAACATACTACCTGTTTGTGGATGTTCAGTTACACCGTGAATATGCGTAAGTAGAGAGCGAATATAGAATCTCCACAGAGCGTCATAAGGGCGTGTATGCTGTACGAGTTCAAGTTGGGGACAAACGCCGCGGCAGCGGGGCGGAAGATACTCCAGGGCTTTGGTGAGGGTGTCGTGACTACGCAGACAGTACAGAGGTGGTTTAACAAGTTTAAGGACTGTGACGAGACACCCGAAAACGCACCACGTGCCGGAAGACCAACATGTACAAAATGAAGATCCTCAGACAGCAATTGAGGCGAACAGTGGCCAGACATGTGAGGAACTGACACTATAATTCAGTGTGAGTGGAGAAACCATTCGACATCACCTCCATCAACTTGGGAAGCACAACAAGTTGGGTCGATGGGTCCCACATGATTTGGTTCCGGACCAGAAGGCAATGCGAGCATACATCCGTGTTTCTTTTCTGTCTTGTCTGAGGAGGGAGCAATTTCTGTACAGGGTGTAGAAATGTGATGAAAAGTGGGTCCCGTACGAAGCTCCACGATGCGTCATCATTGATTCCAAAACCAATGAACCGGTTCCAAAACAGCCGAAACCAGCACTGTACCAGAAGAGGGTCCTTCCATGTGTTTGATGGACTGCTCGCGGCATGGTGCATTGGAAACTGCTACCAACTGGACAGAGTATCAAAGAAACTATGTACTGTCAGCAGTTGCGCCGTGTTGAAGAAAAACACTAAACTCTGGATCCAGCACTTCTCAATCGCAAAGGGGTCCTCCTGTTACAGGAATAGGCTAAACCCCTCATGGCTACGATTACCCGGGGCACCATTCTACGCCTTGGATGCGAAACACTATTGCACCCGCCACATTTCCCAGACATTGCTTCGTCCTATTATTACCTGCTCCATTCCTTGGACAATCACCGTAGAGGACGCGAGTTCAAATCCCTAGTAGAGGTGCAAAATGCTCTTGATAACTTCTTCGTCTCACGGCCCACCAAGTTCTACCGTGATGGAATTCATGGCCGTTCAGAATGTTGGCAGAATGTTGATGCTGATGGGGACTATTTTTGATCTTCCAGATACGTATTCGGTGGCTTATCGATGCTTGAAGTTGGTGGGTGAAAAAGCGACAGAACTTTCTTGTTTACTTTTATATGTTAGTTCATCATCCTCATCATTATAGATATTCTGCCATTATTGTAAGGTCACTTGCCCCAACTGAGAAGCTTCCGCGCTCTTATGTTTTCAGCTAATCACTTCGTTTTGACATTCGATTACTCTGTTTTGATATTGTCCGTCAATTGCAGCATTCTTCGCTTCTACAGCACCCTCTTTCCTTTCACCATACTCTCTAGCATGTCTCTCATGATATAATTTCTTCTTAGCCAATGTATCAACCAGTTTCACTTTATTTTCTTAATAATATATAAAATATAATAATAATAATAATAATAATAATAATAATAATTATTATTATTATTATTATTATTATTATTATTATTATTATTATTATTATTATTATTATTATTATTATTATTATTATTATTATTATTATTGGTTCAGAATTCCAAACACAGATTCCATCATCCTCTTTATCTATCTATTGAAAAAAAAGACTGATAACTCGATCGCTGCTCGTTAGTAAAGTTTGGAGACCTTCCTCATCGAAACTTACTAGTTTCAACATTGTAAAATTATTTCTTTTAGGACAGAACTGAATGATGATACACAGGAATTTTCGATTTTACAATAACCTTTTATTATAAAAGTTTCTCATAAACAGTAGTAATTAATATTACACTTAAAATATAAGATCCTCTTAGATATTTGGTGGTTTGTTGGCAAGTTCATACGAATCCAGAGATCAAGTTTCTTAGAGTGACAGGGACCAAAGCTCTTGTAGCCAAGGAGTGTGTACCTATCAAAAACAAGGTGTTATTGGGGGTGATCAGGTATTTGCAGAGATTAGGCGTTCAGGGTTGCGGTGAGGTGTTTGCAGAGACCAGGCGTCCTAGGGAGTGGTGAGGTGTTTGCAGAGACCACTCGTATTAGTGAAAAGAACTCTCAGAGACCAGACGTCCTAGAGAGTGGCGGTGATGATCAATCGATGAAGATTGATGTCTTCTACGGTGTTGTCGCTCTTTTTATGTAGAAATGTTGCTAACTTCAATCTTCTTCGTTACTTGGTAATCGTTGACGATGATGGATGACGCCTTCTTCGTGATTGCTGTCTGAAGCGTTTACAGCCAGGACGTGGTGTTGTGAGCGCATGTAAAATATTGTAATATACTTAACAAAATAATCAGGTAAAGATTTCGTAACCAATAGAAACAATAATTACTAATGGTAACAGTACAGACAATTAAAGGAACAGAGTATTAATTTCCAAATATCTCTATTTTTCTATCAGAGATTACTACCAGCAATTACTTCCTGATTGTAGTATTCAATGGTGTGTTCAGAAAGATCATCTGAAAAGCCATGAAACAATATTAAAGGAATCGATGTACGTTACGAAAGGAGACGGTTATTAGAAAAGTTCATTTCCTTCTGTTACTGAATTTCCTTTTTAAGTACATTATACGATAACCATGGGTCGCTGATGTACTTAAGCAACTGACACCTGCTTCCAAAGTATTTCCAGAAAAGCGAAATTTCTTACATTATATATCTTTCCCTTCTCTTTCTCTCAAGGGAAAGAAGAGGAATTGTTAAAAAGCGAAGGCGAAGAGAGTTCTTTCTCTCACAAATTGGTGAAACGGAAGAGTGGAGCCAATGTTCCAGCGAGAGTGGTGAAACCACCATCGAATATTCAAATAAAGTTCCTTTTCCCATCCTCTTATAGATGTTCCTCTGTCACTCGTGGAACAGGGAATATAATACAATTTCAAGAGCAGTTAGCTGGTTATCGAGTCAGAAACTAAGACAGCAGTAGTGTATTACATATTCAAACTAACGGATCGAAAAAGTCAAAATTAGATTGTTTATTATTCTAACATTCTTTCTTGAACGAATAATAATGCACGAGAATAACAACATCAATAATCATGAAATTATAACTTACAGTAATAATTATAACTTAGAGTAATCTATATATTTTGCAGTTCGTGAAGTGTCGTAACTATAAATTTGATCTTAAAATGTGGCTAATTTGTACCAAATTGAATTTGATCAACTCACGTAACAAAGTACACTGATTAGCCAGAACATTATGACCACCCCATTAGCAGAGTGCCGCCAAGTATTATCGGTCCGCCGTCACCTTTTGGCGGATAGCAGCCAAAGTGAAGGAAAAATGACTGCCGGCATCGGTCCGCTTTCGGTTGCAAGCGGAAAGCCACCGAAGGGGAAGCGAAGGGGCAAGTTAGCTGGCAGTTGCCGTTTTGACCTAGCCGAAACTAAGTCAGGTAGAGTAATAAAATATTAGAACTGTTCGAAGAAGTTTACACTGTAAAATATACGTTGGCAATTGTCAAAAATATTTAAAAGAAAATATTCAACTCCCCGAGAGAACCCGAAACACTCCGAGAAGACCCACAAACACGGTGTTGTCCACTACAAACTTACTTGGCCAGAGATCGAACCAGGAATAAGCACTCTACCACTGAGCCACCGTGCACTCCAATGACAAGGTAAGACAAGGCTTAATATAAATGAAATATGTTAGATATTGACAGGGAGAAAGCCCCGTTAACCGCCATCATAAACTAAATAGAAAATAGCATTATTACTATAATAAATATTTGATTATATTTAACAATTTTAAAATAATTACGTAACAAAAGTAATCGAATTTCTTTCATGATAATCCGCCTCAAAAAGTTTTGCAGTCTAAATATTAAGTGCATTATCCTAGGATACGTGTTTTAAGAGTTGAGATATTTAAGGATCTCAGACATAATGGTCGAACACTTTCTTTGTTATTTTAGTACTTTGTATCTTTCTTCCTGCTTTTCTACTATTCCGTCTTCGATGTTTAGAATTCTATGTTTTCTCTAGCCTATCTCTTTTCGATGTTCTCGAGACCAACATCGGAAACAACATATGAAAGCAGAGTAACATAATAACTGTTTAGAAGATAGCGCTAATGATAAGTATATTTAGAAAAACACAATTCAAAAAAGAGTTTCAGAAAATCAATAGATTCTGAGAAGAAACCGTCTCCAACATAATAAATGGAGCGTGTATATATATATATATATATATATATATATATATATATATATATATATATATATATATATATATATATATATATATATATAATATTGAAAAGCTACACCTAATTAGGTATCTGCTTGTGAAATAACTAAACCCATTTATTCGAAGCGGGAAGGGATTATATTTGAAAAAAGATACACCTTGGATCAAAATTTCCTTCGGGGACTAAGAAACAAAATTATCATGTAAACTCTCGTATGTTCATGGATGTTGGAATGAATTCTTGAAAGAATTAGAAGATATATTCTCTAGACTTTAGGGAGGAACCCGAATAGAAACTAAATGGATCTAATTTATCCTTAGTTGTAGTAGAAGAGCCGGAAATGTATTTGCGGAATTTGGTGGGACTCTAATAGTTCAAACCAGTTAGATAAGAGAGAGCGGCTAGCGAGGGAAGTAAACAACCAACAAATAGTATTCCCAAGAGAGCCTTTCCGTCGGATGGCCAGAAGTTGCAAATTCTTAACTTTCCTTTTTCTATATGTTCTTTTCCGTTTCTTATTTCAGCTGCTTTACACTAATCTTTCTGTGTCTCTTTAAAAGAAGACAAAGGTAGAAAATTTACAGATAGTTTTTAAAGAAATTAATAATTTAATCATTCTAATGAATCTATATATGCTAAAATGCTAGGTTTATATGTTTGTGGTCAAGAATAGTTTATATGTTTGTAGTAAATGTTACGTTTATATGTTTATGGCCAATTCTTTGACAATGAGATTTCGGAAACAACAAGCTCCAGGAAAATGCCGTTTTCGCTGGTTCATTCCGAATTTTGTGTACAATTGTCAGTTTTCATTGAAATTTTCAATTGCCATTATTTTTTCTATTCAACGTTTTACAGGTCCTTTTAATCCCGTAAGATTAGCATTGTCGCTATGGCGTGGCTAAGGTTGATATCCATGTATTAATTGATCACAAACTCACTCCAACATTTAAATATTACAATTGTATGTTTATATGTTTGTCCATTATACTTCACTTCTTTTGTGTGTTTTCCCGTCCTTTACTTGTGTCTGTAAAGTACAGATATAATGACAATTCATGCTCATATCAAAATGATGCGCTTCGTAGATAGCGCAGGTCCACCTAGTATATATTTAATTAGCTAACATGCCTAATAGTTTCATATTTAGCTAATCCTGTGGCTTAAAAGTTTGTCTCATAAAGTTTACATTGGATTCTATCGTGTACTAAGCCAATTCATTGTGTATTGTTATTACCAGCTTCCTTAAAACCCTGCTCTATATTACCCAAACACTCCCTTCTGATTTTCTTTACCATATTTTTTCTCGATTGGCTGAAGTTATACAATCCGAACATATTCGCAAGTAACCAGCGGCTCAAATCCATGCTGTGGAGGATCAGGGGAGCAGAGTTGTGTTCAACATTGGGAGCCAGTCAGATTTGAGGCTTGTTCTGGGAGGACAACAATTTCATCTCACTTTCTTTTGTGGCAATCGGACAGAAATCATCATATTTCTCCCAAAAAAGCACATTTCAAATTGGATTTTTTTGGAGGGAGTTACAGTCCCACCCTGTTCCAAGTTTGTATGGAATATGTCCCCATCATCCTTCCCGGGATTTGCGCCAGTGCAAGTAACGTGCGTTGTTTATCTTTAACAACTCAACCTATGTTAAAGACAAAGCTCAGAACCCAAGAAACTCATTTGTTTGCAGGTTTCGTCGTAGATGCCGCCGTCAAGATGTCACCATTTCTTTCGGTTGGAAAATGTGTTGGGTATCTGAGAAAATGTTATGCATTCATTGAATAAATATTCGTTCTCGTATAGTGCTACCTTTGTCAAAGTAAACGAAGCCACCCGAAAGGTTCTTCAAAACCATTGATATTGAGAACTTTTAAATGCAAAAGGTTTTAAATTCTTAACATGCATTTTGTTACATAGCATATCCTTATCATATATTTATCAAATTAAGACTTTGTAACAAGTTAATTGTTTACCTTTCGCTGTGTTAAAAAGAAAAAAAAATCTCTAAATTCCTATACGATTTTTGAAGTAGCAATGTTGCACAGGTAGACTATAGCCTTACAATGGAAGAGAGGGAGATTATATATCGAAGTGGAAGATTGTTTATACACCAATCGAAAGCACTAATGACTCCTATTACGAAACTGTAATATTTTTTTTCCGAATGCATATACTGTGGGAGTTATATGAATATACAGGGTGTCCAGAAAGTCCGTTGCCACCCCTAGAAATCGCAAATGGTGAGATAGATGTCAAAACAGGAAAACACCTGTTTGATCATTTTAAAAGTACAACGTATAAACATAAAAATTGTTGTCCCAGGGCCATCCGCAGGGTCCCAGGCTGAGCCCAACTTAAAAATTGCAAATGGAAAGGGGGCCCAGTAGGATATCGTTGGAAAGCTGTTGGAAATTGAAAAAAGACAAAACAAGTATCGACTTTCTAAAATTACCCTGAGTCAATTGGTGGTCGGTAGAAATGTCATTGTAAAGTATATGGCCACCCGTATAAACCTGAAAGGGTGAGACAGAAGTCAAAACAGAAGAACACGTGTGTTATCATTTCAAATGTGCAATGATTGAAAGTAAAAATATTTGTCCCAGGGTCCACCGCAGGGTTCCTACTCAAAGTTTTCAAAAGACAAGGGGGTCAACTAACATTTCGTTTGAAAGCTGTTGATAAGTGAAAGAAGATGAAACAAGTCTGTACTGTTTAGTGCTGTGCAAACAGCTTGCGTTTAAGTTATTTCTGTAGTTGGGTTTTAGTGTGGTTTTACTTTAATCCTTGTAGTCAACGGAAAGAAAAAATGCACCTACTGTGAGATTCTGCTCTTCAAGATCTATTAATGTATAAAGAAAGAAAGAGCGAAAGAAATAAAAAAAGAAAAGAAACGATAAGAACAGAAAAATGAAAAGAGACGGAGATTATATATCGAAGATGAGAATGATTTCTATACTAATCGAAAGCACTAATTATTGTCATTAAGAAACTGTAATATTATTGGTCCGAATGCATGTCCGGTGCGAGTCATATGCATGTTTAATTGTAAGGTTTCGCATTTTCACCGAATATCGCATCAAATCGCATCGTAAATGGTCTGAACGTAGAATTTTCTGCAGATTTGCGTTTGAGAAAAGTAATAAATCATAGTTAATTTTACATGCACAATGAATGACTACTTCCATGTATATGTAGTTTGTTTTTGGCTGGGTGTAAGTTGCTCGAAGCAATAGTCAAGCGCTGTCGGTGCGAACGAATGGGGAGAAGTTAAAAAGCAATGCGCGGAAAATAGCAATTGCATGATTCCAAAACGGCGTATTGCCTTCTAGTGATATCATCTGCATGCAGCGTATCTCGTAAGAAACTCATTTGAGAATGTTCGTCGCTATCACATTTTCTGCTATTGATTCAAGCAACCTTCTGGCAAAACATCGCACGAACACTGGACAAACTGGGCATTCTTGCATTGCCTAGGCACTTGAAAGACAGGAATGGGAATCCAGACGTCAGTGCTGTTATGGTTCTTGCAGCGGTAAGTTGACATTGAAAGTTATTTCAGGTTTTTCTAAATATTTGTTTGTTTTGTTTACGGTTTCAAAAATGCCACAAATGAATATTGCCAACGCCCTACCACTTGTCATCGACTAAGTCCAAAGTTATATCCGTAATAATAGAATCAAGTCATCTCCAACAATTGAATGTGAAATTGAATTTGCGGCAACCATCAGTGACATCATGATTTAAGGGTGTGAAAAGGGTAATGCAATATCTGACTCACTTGTTCTCACGAACGTTTTCCTGATTGATGCAGAAATACCGACTGATAGTCTTCCATAATCAAGAAAAAGCTCGGTAGAATTAGCTGCTGATGCTAATTACGAGCAGTCTTCATCCTATATATGCCCACGAGGCTCGACTGACGATTGGCGATTGAATATGCTTGAACAACTGCCGGCACATACAGGAAAATCACATCAATTCGTAAGAAATGTTCATGGGCGCAAGACTGGCCTGATATACGCCGATGGAGAAAACATCTTGAATCCGGTGGTGACAGGGAAACTTTGCTGAAGACACTCTTGGAGATTTTTAACAAACTCGAGCAAGAGGACTTGATATCCACGACGAAGAAATGCGAATTTGGACTGCTCGACATGTTGCAAACTAGGTCGTTCAAAGTTAACCGTACGTAAATAATCGATGAATAGCCGGCCCTGATGAAAACGTTTTGCTTGTACAGGCCCTGTAAAGTAGTAAATAAAATTTCTGGGGCTTAACCAAAGAAGTCCCTAAAATACGCCACTGTTAACGTTCCACGTTTAAGCCCTTTGGGCTAAGGGGGACGAATGCTTGTGACAAGTGAATGATGATAGAATAGTTGGTAGAATGAAAATGTGAGAGGAGAGATGAACTAATTGTCCCGAACAATTCCACGGACAAGATGTTGTCCTTCACAAATATACTTGGCCGGGCATCGAACAGGAGACCCCACGCACCAGATGTCAGCGCTCTATCAGTGAGCCACCTTCACAAATTGGAGAATAGCAAGGACAAAATATAAAGGAACTCTCATTTTACATGATATATTTTTTCACTATATTTTATGCTATAAACACTCAAACCTTTCTTTTTAATTTTCTGATGTTTTCTGGCAGCAACTAAGAGTGGTGTTTTCATAGCGATTAATGTAATTGCCAGCAAAATAGCAATGAAAGTTGTTAAGCATAAAAATATAATTTAATTTTTAAGTTTCTTTTTCATGCTGTTACCTGTTATAAACAGTATATACATATTGATATCATCTGAGGAGCGTTCACAAAGTTATCATCCCGGGTTATGGTTACCTGTATTACCTTCAGAGTCACATAAATCCAGAAAACCAAATGGGCTTTGTAGTTTTTGCTATTACAATAATCTCACAGTTTCGCACCAAAACTGCAAATCCAGATTTGTTTCCAAAAATTTAGTTTAAAACAAAGCACATGTTTTTTTTTAACATTTTTGAACAACTGTTTTTGCTGTCTCTTTTCCAATATTTTAAGAGTCACTTGTGTATTATGCCTCCTTAAGATTTGGGGATGGAAAGAATAAGGTATTTTAAATTCAAAAATTTTTAAAAGTAATGAAGCTTGAAAGAGGTACAATTAGTTCAAGGAAGGAAGGAACAATTAGGTAATCTAGATTCTTCACAGAAATTGATTTTTTTAGGCATTCCCGATTGTCTAGAGAGTAGCGCGGAATAGCCCGGTGCAATTTCTGGTGAGAGAACATTGAAAACTTTTAACGCTTTGTGGTAGTACAAATATACGTCTAATAATATATGTATCGAAAAGAGGTGGAAAACGTGAGCAAGTAAACAAGAAATAAATTGACCAGATAAATAAGATGTTTAAAGAACTATCAATGTATTAAGAAAAAAGGAAAGAAAAAGAAACTAAAATGCACAAAAAATATCAATTTGAAACTCAAATAGACTTTGAAATAACTTTGGTGGGGAAGATACCCACATTCTCGTGTCCTTTAGGAAGGTGTCTTGGTTTATTTATGCAGACGAAGCTAATATCGCTTGAATTTTGTTGTTAGTTCCAAGCTTTGTATTGGAGATAGATATACGGTAAATGGGGACAAATCATAAACCTGGAAAAGAATATTCAATGCAGTTTCAGTTTAAGTTAGTTGTCTACGCAAGGAAGGGGGGTAGTGAGAAGGAGAGAAGGCGTGTATCACATTTTTTTTTCTTTCAACTTGTCAAGGAATTTACTCGAAAGAAATTCTCTCCTCTTTTTTTTTAAATCTACTTCTTCACTTTGCCAATAATTAAGCCAGTCATACGAGTTTATTATTGCCGTTCCTAGCATGATAAAACTCATAACTGAAAATTAAATTTAAGATGACATTGTTTCATATATTAAATATTTGATTTACACATGGACAAGGGTCAGAAAGAAAACTACGAAAATTGGACAAAATTGAGCAACATCTTGAAAAAAAAAATATGTATGAACAGTAGCTACAACTTTATGAAAACAAAATGGTAGTAGAATATCAGCAAAGTTTTAACCAATCATGCTACTACGAAATTCGTACAAACTCCATTACAGGGAGGATATAAAGATGCATTTAAATGGTTTTGTGGATGACTCTCTTTCTCTGGTTTTATTTTCTTCTCCGAAACCTAAACGTAGTCACAAATAAGTTTTAGTAACATATATATATATAGCTTGACTGAAATCTCACTGAATTAAACAGTTGGATTTTAATAACACCATTTTTTTTCAGATTCTCTTGAACTGTCCATAACAGTCAATGTTAAAATAGCCTCTGTAAGTCGAATATTTAAAAAATAGAACCTGATAAGTCGAACTTCTACGAGTCGAGGTTTACCTCTATAAGTCGATTTTCTTTTGATGTGATTTCTATAACTCCAAGCTATAGCTCTATGGTTTCATGTAATTGTCATCGTTGCTAGTCCTGTCATTATTGATAATATATACTGTAATTGTACTTTACGGATGTCTACTATCTTATGTTAACTATTCATTTTATTTAATTTAAGGAATTTTAACAACCTCCAGTTATAGACGTTGAATGAATAAAACTTCGAATTATAGAGGTCATAGCTATAGTCACTTTTCATGAGGAACGCCGAATCTCGGTATCTCAAATTTTGGTTGTGGTCACCTTGATAACTTGAACCTTGATCACTCGAAAAATTTCCCTTCAGCTTCGTGTTATCGGTGTTTCGCTGTATGTTGTAACATTTTCTCGACAGAGGGTGACTTCGAGTGACTCTTGTAACTTCGGGTATGAAAGTCATAAAACTCCAAAACAAGTTAAGTGACAGGTTAGGAATCCCCACAGAGCTCCGAAGCAACCTAAAAGAAAAAAAGCTTAGAATTCCAAAGCAGAGACCCAGGCAAGCTAAGGAAGGTTTGACCAATTGCAGACTGGTGAATGTCCATAAAGTCATCTCCGTTATATAGACGTTCCGGAAGGCGGTGACGTTGTTGTTCCCTGGTCGTCATGTGATTGCAAATATCTCTGATGTCTCCTCATCTGGAACTTGTAGTGCTGCATCGTAAGGCTCACGTGGTTATTGTTTATAAACAAGTGCACGTGTAGAATGTTCTGTAAATACAAAGCGAGTGATCTGTTGTGCACACTTGCTCAATATCCCATTTCCTTTTTGCTTTTATCGTATTTAAATAGAATGAATTATGGGTAACAGAAAATAAATAATACTTTGATATTCAAATCAATGTGTTAAAATCGGGGAGGAAAGCTAGCCAGATTAATGTGATGTTTTGGTATGATAAGTTAATGCTATTCCATGAATCAACAAACACACAAAGTAAAGCGGGTAAATGGAGATTATGCAACACTGCCAATGAAACTCATGGAATTTGTGCTTTTTTCCTTGATCTCATAATCATTAACTATGTCGACAGATTGACGCAAATCCTTTCCTTCTGTAACGCTGATTAGTGGAAACTCAGTTTCCTGATATCAGATACATTTCTCATTATATCAATGTCAAAGATACTAATTTACTATAACGTGTTAATAAATGAATGACTAAAGCAATTTTGTGTCCAAAATTAGTAGCACACATGAAACTCTTCATACATATGTACATTCATTAAATTCTTAAAGAGATATGTGTTTTCATGTCAGTCACGTAAACTGACAAGCAAATTTGTGTTCTTGATTTAACGTGTTTCTCGTATAATCAATCAGTAGAGAAGATAGCATTCTTCTTGAGTCAAAACTGTCAATCTCTATCTCATGTCACTTCTTCGCCCATTCATATATAATTGCTATGAGTACACTGAAATTGTCAAAGGATGTATCGTATTTTGGCAGAGTTAGGTAATCTGCTATTCTATGGTAGGCCGAAGGATATGGATAAGCTGAAGAAAGAAAAAGAAACAAAACCCTTTGCTAAGCTTCACACAGTGACAGATACAAAGATTCAACCAAACACTATGAAATGTGAGCTTTAAAGCAAGAAAGAAAACATACAAAGAATTTTAGCAGCAACTGATTGTGTAAAATCTAATTCACAGATAAAATAAAGAAATTAATGGAGAAAAAAGACAGTGCAAAATTAGAAATAAACCAAAATGCATAAACCTTGCTAACCATAAAGATAAGGAGAGATAGCAGGGAACAAATGGGGACAAATGAATAAATAAAATACAGAGAAAGTCAATGTGGGGATAAGACCTCATCAGAAACAAAGTAAGTAAGACTTTGGTAAGTAGAAAAACCAAATGAGATTATTAGTTTTATATCTCACTGTTATACCGGATAAGCTAAAGGAGATTGTGGAGTGGGGGTATGTGAGAATGAATATGAGAAGTGAGGGGGAGATTATTATGACTAATTAATTGTAATGATATGGCTGAGGGCCCAAATGTTTATACTTCTCTCATTCGAAAGATTCGGTAGAGCAAAATATAAGTAAAAACAAAAAGGATAGTGATTTGCCAAACAAAAATAACCAGTTAAATTTTGGTGAACAAGAGCCTCTAGATTTCAGGGCTTCCTCCAGTTTTAACTCCAGGTGAAATTCCAAATAGATTACCCACACAACAACAAAAAGTTACTGATTTTCATGCCTTATAGGCTCTGCATACTCTCAGCAGCTGAAAAAGAAACATGATACATTTTGCAATATCTTGGCACATACCTTATGTTCTCCTGGTGAAGTCCAAGAAAGACGACAGGGTTCCTTTAATGAAATCATTTACTTCCAACAGCACACCAGAAATAGACACTGTACAAGTGATGCACTCACATTAATAGATTTCTGATATTAAAATAAATCAATTTCGAAACTTTTGAAATTTATACTTTCTTTAGGCCTTTTTACGGTTTCTGCCTGAGATTGTTCAAGTTCGTGCACGTATATCTAAAGTTTCGTGTAGTACGTCGTCATCCTCTTTGGGTTTCCATGAAAATTAGTATCCCACGTTGGCATACCTCTTCCCTTTTGGCATGCTGGGTTGATTGAAGAAATCCTCTGATCGATCCTATAGTCCCTCACTGGACCTGCAGCAGCATGTTTGGGATGGTGTCTGTGGTCTCGAAGTTCTAGACGCCTTCGTTGTCTCGTCTGGAGGTCTCTAAGTGGCCTGGCTGTTGACTGGCACTTACATTGTACACGAATACTCGTTGCACTATGGATTTGTGCGCTTATGAGTTCGCTGTTGCGCTAGGTAATGAAAAAGTTTAAGCACTGTGTCTCACACACATGACACGAACGAAATAGCACCTTAAATAAATGTAGATCTGAATATATATAAGTATTTACAGAATGGAACGCAAAACTACTCCCATTGTCTATCTACCGAAGACAGTTTTTTTGTCTGATCTGACGATGCAAAGTTTTTTAATGTTTTTTTTTCTTCTTCGCAAGCGTGTGCTCGCCACCAATTCCGATTAATTACGAAAGATTTCAACAAAAACTATGTGAAACTTAGTGTTGCCTTGTATATTAATTGTCACAAATTAGGCACTTCATAGTTATCCAATTAACCAACACTTGAAGTTAGCACAGTACAAAACAACTTCCTTGGATAAACTGCCAAGGTACGCACTCTACAAGCAAAACGCCCCGATACGGACTAGAGAGCAAGCCTCTCTATACGCGTCTAATAAACAACCGCCTTCACGTCTAACTATCAACTGCCCCGTCACTCCCCTTAAAATTGTTTTTATCCTTTGCCATTTCTAGCCAAAACTATAGGCTCGCGCTGCATATAGCATGTTTTCTTATGGCGGGGAAGAGTGCGGTGCGAGAGGATCGGTTCGGTGTGCCACCTACCGCTGTGACCTATTTACTATTGCAAAATTACATTTTTGCTCCTATTCACTTTAAATATAGCTCACTGAAATGTCTGATTAATGACCTCCTGCTATCACTAAACAGTCTGAAAATGCAGCTTTCGAATGATGTATCACACTTAGTATCTTATATGAGATTTTAATATAAGAACATTGTGTAAACATTCGACACTTAAAAAAAAAAAAAAAAAAAACTTGCCTCTCTCACCCTGTCATGTGTCCATCCCAGGGAGACACCTGGTGAGTTTCCACCTGTATGAGAGGGGTGAGGGAAGTGTTCTTGTAAGAAGTATTGCAGCACAGGACGTCTTAAAATCCATTACAAAATACATCTACATATAATAATATACATATGTTTTGCACACCTCGTGCTGTCATATAATATTTAATATATATTACATATGAAAATTCCCCTTTCAATCATCCTGGCCTTCAGCAGCAAAACTTCTGCTATTACATGGCGGTATGGCTGTTCCTTGTATCCAACCTTCCCGTTCAAGTACTGTGAGAGCTGCTACCCTTTTCGATATAAGCCTTTATTTCATTGCTATTAATGTTAAAACTAGCTACGACCTAATCTATTAAAACAAAAATCATAACGAATATATCAAGAGAATTTTTAACATATGTATAAAGAATTATGTGTGGAACATTTGTACACAAAGGGAGTGAAGTCCGATAGACTGAATAACACCGATTCATAGCTTCTCAAGTATAGTTTGAAATTGTAGGATCGCTTGGCTATCGGAAGACGTTCGTTGCTTCCCAAACGCTTGCATACTAATATTTGCGAATAGTAGGCGGAGTTTCCAAAAGTAACACGTCTTTGTATGCTGGGTTTCGGCATGTACATCTTAGGTTAAAGATCCGTCCAGTAACAATAGATCAATGCGACACTCCGAACTGAAATGTTTCTCCCTCATGCAGAAATATAAGTCCATATCCGGACATATTCTTCCTGCGTCTAGATACGTCTATAATTTGAAACCGTAGATGGATACTATGCTCCACTGTTCTCTCTCGGAACGAATAGCTCCTGTGTCGCACAAAGACTCTGCTTTGAAACTTCTTTTTTTTTCTAAATTCTACGTTCTCCCAGAACAAGAGACTGAAGCTACGTATTTCCATAAAAATGCATTATACATAGATTATTAATAAATGAACGCCTAATACATATATATTTACATGCTTCACCACTTGATAACTGACATAATAGCATATACAAATATACTTAATCCTAATTAATGATTCCACACCTAAACCTTTATTTTAAAAATAAATGTAAATATGTACTTGAAAATCTAAATATCTAATTATACTATATGCAAATAAGGCAAACATTAGTATGCAAAATAGCTATATGTGTGCACTATACAAGATAATAATGAGAACATGAATGGAATGGAGAATGCGGGAATGGAGGAAACCAGAAAACCCACGCACAGGGTGTTGGTCCGCCCACTGAAAGATAACTGAGAATCTTCCACCCACGAATCTATCCTGGATCAGTCCCTGGTGTAAACTCGTAGGAAGAGGCTGACGTTGAACGTTTTCAGGGAAGTGTTTGGTTGAAATAAAAAAGATCCTTCCGTTTTATGTCCCACGAGTATGTTGCGTAGATTAAAGGAGATGGTGATGATGAGAATGCATGCGAAATGGTGGAATAATGAAGAAAGACAAAAACAACGGGAGAACCTCGAGGAAACCCACGCACAAGGTATTTATCCACCACAAAGTCCACTTGGCACGAGCTGACAAGGGCGGTCACGAAGTGGCTCCGCTGAGATCGGAACGAGACAATTGTGTTTGCATTTGATATGTTATAATTAGACGAATCCCAAAGTTCTACGTGCCATCGCGCAGGATATCGTGAGGTACAACGTTTTTTTAATGTAAAAGCTCAAAAAATATAGTTTGAACCGGGTCATTTGTTCGGAAACCGGTTGAGTAAATGAAGAGTTCGGCTAACACGTATTCCATCATTTTCAAGGGCACACTTTTGGGGGTAAACGTGTTTGCCCCAGGATCCCCATCTGGGTCTCAGATGGGATCCAACTAAAAAGTTTCAAATGACAAGGTGGGTTAAGTAGCACATTGTTTGAAAGTTGTTGTGAAACGAAAGAAAATGGAGCAAGTCTCGACTTTCTACAATAATCCTGTGCATAATGGCGAGGGGTTTAACTAGGAGGGTGTCCGAAGTGTGAATCTCAGATTTCAAAAATGTTTGTGGAGATCGTTAGGAAGGCTCACGGATTAAAGATCGGCACAACAAATTTCGGCGGAACCTCATTTATGGGTGGGGCAGTGGCGCTTTTCGATTTTCGGCTTTCGTAGTAAAAATCGGCCTTTTGATTTGAAAATTGACTTATTGTTATCGACAATCGTTATCATTCGTCTTCATTTGCGTAAAGATACTACAATTGTGGGTCGAGGATCCCTGTGTGTGGGAGGGTCCCCAGTGGCGGATCTAGAAGGTAAAACTGGGGGAGGCCTACCCCAGGCTATGATACTATATCATGAGTTTACTGTAAACTTTCAAGAAGATATAAATAATAGCTTCAATTATTTTTGTCACTAAAAAACTGGGGGCTTCCCCCCGGCCCCGGGCTAGATCCGACACTTGGCCCCCCTCACAAGTGCGATATATGTTGCTCCTTCATTTTGACGAGCTGAATTCAAATATGTTATTAAAAGTCTTTTTTTTTTTTTTTGAGAAACACGTGCGACACAGGTCTCTGCCTAGTTTCTGGGATACCGAATCAAAAGTTGAAAGACAACTGAAGGGCTTGAAATAGAACTGAAGGACTGAAGTTGGGCAGAATTCGTGCTTACTTTATGTATTGTGTATTTTACAGAAATGGAACTGCTCGAAAAAGTGTTCCACGGAAATACCTTTGCAGCACCAACTACATTTCAGGAGTGTTATATCTTTGCACTCATCACATATGATAGTGTCGTTTAAGGAAAATGAAGGATTAACAAATTCTGGCGGCCTCGCATCTACATATCCGGATTTATACCGACTATATTTGAACACATCATGGTATCTTGGCGATGATAGTTGTTCATAAACTAGCGATTACAATTTTATAATGTTGTTACGTTCTGAAGTTGTATATCAATTAGGTGAAAAATTACGAAATCTCTCATTTTCCGTACAACATTCTTCCATGTTCTAAAGCCCGAAATATTCAGTGGTTGTACAGCCCAAGCTGCTCCCGGTGGAATCTGTTTACATAGCATTTTTTCGTCCGGAATGTGTTCCTGCGTCTCTTTCTCGTTAAAAGGTGATAATGAATCTACGAGCAAGACACTTTTGTCCAATATGTTAATAACTAAAATGTCACGGATCCACTCCTCCAAATCCAGCTTACCCATCTTTCCAGATTTTGATGCAGAAGCCTTAACATTTGGGGGCTGGAATAAAGTTTTCTTGACCTGTGCTCCAAATTTTCCTGTCGTTTCTGGGAATACAATCTATAGTGGCCCAACAAAATTTCCATTGGCAGACATAAGGGGTATTATTGTATAGCTATGAGATAAAGCATTTTTGGATTGTGTAGAAGCTTCTACTTTTTCCGACCTTGTATGCCTAACATACGATCATAGTGCAGTTCCATTGCAAAAACACTTTGATCAGAATTGTAAGTATTGTCTATATCGAATTCCGGTAACGTATCCCTGACTTCTAGCTGGAAAGATATGGCCGAAGTTTCTATTTGTTCTGAAGTGTCAACGTCTGCTCGCCATACTAATTTTGTTATTTCTCGCTGCACAGTATTATGTTTCCGTTTAAAACGTGTGCAGCAAATTTGGGACCCTTAAAATTTTCAAGATTAATTTCTTTCGCTTTTTCAGTTGCCCATTTCCGAACATCCATGTCATGTACAGGCATGAAATCTCTTTTGGCTTCAATCCATACAGTAAGCACTGATTCTGCTAAACTTCTATTTCAAGCCCTTCAGTTCTCTTTCAAATTCTGATTCAGCATCCCAGAAACTAGGTAGAGACCTGTGCTGCACATGGGTTCCACAAAGAACTTTTAATGACATATTTGAATTCAGCTCGTCAAAATGAAGCGAGAACATGTATCACATTTGTGAGACGAACCCCCACACACATAGGGATCCCTGACCCAGAATTGTAGTATCCTTAAGCAAATGAAGACGAATGAAAGCGATTGTCGACAACAATAAGTCAATTTTCAAATCAAAAGGCCGATTTTTACTACGAAGGCTGAAAATCGAAAAGGGGCACTGCCCCACCCAAAAATGGGGTTCCGCCGAAATTTGTTGTGCTGATATTTATAGCATGAGCCCCCTAACGATCTGCATAAACATTTTTGAAATCTGAGATTTACACTTCGGACACCCTCCTTGTAAGTGTAAACACCAACTTAATTAAGAAGACTATAGCCACCTTGAATCGTATGTCAAGAAATTCTACAAGCAAAACAAAATGGAATACAACACCAGCAAGCGCAGTCTCACATTCAGCACCTCTTCAAAACACTACTGCTACATCTGCTTCAAGACTTAAGTCTACAATATCACGCAGTATCAAAGCTTCAACACCCAAGACGTCTTCTAATGATAACTCATTCTCTGAATACATTATCCAAAATATTAAAAAAATCTTCAACTTCTGAAGGATTTAAACTGTAACGATCTGTTACATAAGTATCTAAGATGTCCTTTTTCAGTTTTGGTTTGAGTCAAAGGATAATTGTTATTGTAAAGAAATTTACTGTTTTGTGTTTTTTTCTGAATTTTTCATAATTGGAGACTCAAAATGTAAAAGATTTCATTGGTTGTATATTAAAAAATAATATAGCTAAGGTTTTCAAATGTGTTAATCATTTGGTAGCTTTTTTAAAAAAATGTTAGAAAGAACGAGAGAATAAAGTTGGTGTTCAGAGCTGGCAACCTTGTATTCGAATTCAAGCTGTCGTTTGTGGGAGGAAGCTTCCCGGCGATGACTTGACTTTTATATTCCTCGGTGACAACATGTCTTAGCCTTGAGTTCTGTTCTTTTGCTTGTTTCTGCCTCTTGGCTGTGCTTCGTATAGTTGGTTATGGTTGACGTGGATCGACAGTGTAGCGTGGTTTTGAAAGTGAGTGACTTATGAAAGGCAATATCACGTATTTCAGTGCTCCTTAATTTTGTTAAATACGAGTGAAAGATTACAAATTTGTTTTGTGCTTTTTTGTTCTTTCTTTTTAAAAAAGAAGAAAAGTTTAAAATGGTCGGATGTGATTCAAGTGGGCAGCATTGTCTGTGTGACCTATTGTAATGAGCGTGTTACAATCTTATTTTATTGAAGTTTGTGCTTTCATTCTGTGCCTCTTATCGCACAATATTAATGGTTTTTGCTGCTTTGTCTTTTACTCGAATTTTCTTTGTCTTTGTTGAGAGTCCTTTTTGATCAGTAGGCTCGCTTTGACAAAAACGACGTTACACTGCCGTAATTCCATTAATCGGTCAGTAGTGTCAAAAATACAAGTCTACAAAGAGACCAAAGGGTGCAGATTCTGAAGTCCTGGACAGGTAAACGAAAAGGAGAAAAATTGTTAAGTCTATAATATTAATGGTAAGTGACCTATTTTGACTGCATATGTAGAAGGGTAGAAGTGCTTTACCTAAGAGTGGGTTGTAGATTAGTCCATTTTGGTTGGTCCTTCAGCTTATCTCTTGTGATTTTGTCATTTTTAAAATATCTTTTCTATTTGGAATTCCCCCCCATAAAATGTGTCGAGTCGTGGTTTTATGATCCAGTATTCTTGATCACCTTCCTATCTGCTTAATTTAAGAATATTTTTCCTGTACTTTTTTGTGATAGTTTTGAATTGGTCAGAAAAAGGCGAATTAATGCTCTGAACACCAGTTACTTTATTTGATCGTTTAGGATTTAGAAATTGAACGAGAAAGTTTAGATTCATAACTTTCATTACTTATGTTAAACTATTCCGATTTTATGAATGGAAATTCATGGTATAAGTGATTTTATATTTAAAGGAAATTTAGAACAAATTTAAGGTTGAGTCGAAAGTTCGTACTAAAAATTGAAAAATCATTCATTGCCTTATTTTTGCTTCTAATTAGTTAGAAATGCAGGATATATGACTGTTTAAGGCTGAAACTTAATACAACTTGTGATTTTCTATAAATTTTTGAATTTTTGTAGTATTAACATATTTTTAAAAGTTCAATTTTGCGAGAATTGAATTTCTTTAGACTGATAAATTAGTAAATTGATTGGAAGACTTTTCTTTCTCCCGATTAATTCTATAAATTTTTAGGTTGTTTCAAAAGTTCGTATACCTGGAATTTATGATTTTTTCAGAGTTTGAATTTTTCTTTGAAATTTACCACGATTAGTAAAAATAAAAGATAGTAAAAGCTCGGATTCAAATATTTTTAGCGAACTACGAGATTATTCTAATTTTGAATTGTTTTTGCCTCTTTTTGAAAAAAAATTTTCGGTATATTCACAGTTGATTAGTATTTGCTTTTTCTCCATCTCATTTTTGCTTTGTTGATCAATTATTGGATTTTGATTACAATCGAAAGTTTTTTGAAATTTTTGAGAGAAAGGTTAGAGCCCGGATTCTCATTTAAAATTTCTACTGAACAGAATTTCTAGTGTATGCTTTCTAGTGTATTTTGTCTGCTTTTTTTAACGGTGTGTATATATGGTCAACTAACGATTGACTGAATATACACCACCTCAGTTTGGTAATAAAATTTATATGAACATCTGAATTGTTGTGGTTTATTTATATTTATTAAAAATATTTATTCAAATTTCTGAATATTGGATCATAGATGTATACCGAAAGAGAACTCGGCTGAGACCTATACTTCCCTCAATGCTCCGTCTGCCTTTAGTTTCCTCGTATGAGTCCGGAGGAATCACTTGTTTTTGATAAATTTGATTTTGTTTGATTGCTTCGGGTTCTTATGCGGAGACGGGTGGATAGGAGCGTTACATATAATAAAAGTCAAGTCCACTTATTATTTTTTTCTTTCTGTATTTGTTCTCATGTTTGTATGTGATATCATAAGTAATTTGGATTATTGATAATTTGGAAATTAGTTAGTACATCTCTGCCTCTTCTTTAATAATTTGTTGTTAATTTATTAAACTCAATATTAATTGCTGATAAGAATTTTTCTCCTGAGATTTATATTGTTTATTTTTTGTAGTTTTATAAAAAAATCTTCCAGAACTTGATTTGGTTTTGTCACCTTGGTGGTTCAGTTTCCATTTGGCGTAGATATATTGGTTAAATTAATTATAGTAGATATTTCTGAATATTAATCTTTTATTTTAATTTTTTGCTTTTTCTTCCTGTTACCATTATGGAAAGTAGGGAATATCTCAGTATTGAAATACCCGAATCAGATTATGTGACTTTAGATGCAACTGGTCAATTTCAGTTAGACCAACGGTCGAGTTTAGGAACCATGAGTATGGAGTTGACTCCCCCGGCTCAAAATAGTTTTGATGTTAGACGGATTCCTTCCCATGTACAGAATGATTATAATAATTCAATACATTTATCTGATGATACCTTTGGTTATAGTAGAGTTGAAAATGCTCCGAGTTTAGATGAAAATAGTAGAGATCATCGTCAGGTTAGTTTTGCTGAGCCATCTCCAAAGAACTATTATTCTAGACCGCATCAAAATAATGATCCAAATGATAGATTTGCCAGTAGATATTTAAACCTTGGTAATTATTACAGAAGGGTTTCTTGTATTCGGAACAGTACCCCTAAAGCAGGATTACTTATTTTGGTTATTTAAATCCTAATTTTGATTTACATGGTAGGAATCCAAATAATCAAGGACCAAGATTAAATTTAGTAAATCCAGTGTCACATTATATTCCTCAGAGTATGACTTTAGATATGGAACATAAATTTATGGTAAAATATTGTTTTCAACGATCCTCTGAGTACTTGGAAAATAAATTTAGAGAATTTAGGAATGTTGATGGCAATAATAGCTTGCTGATTTTTGAGTTATTATTTAGGATTGAAGAGGTTTTGCTGGAAACAATCTATTCACTAGGAATGATATTAACAGTATTGGTTTCAAAGTGCGAAGGGGTTGTATTACGGAATATTATTTCTGCATTAAATGATAGTATGAATTGGGAAACGCTGAGACGTATTTTGTTAGAGAAGTTTATCACTCCTGTATGTATTCATACCCTTATTTCCGAGCGTATTTACAGAAAACAAATACTTAATGAATTAATGGATCATTATGTTAAATCAATAGTGATATCCATGAATGTTATTGGTATGACGATGGAAGAATCAGAGCTTGTTAAAATCATTTTGAATGGAATGCATCCTAACCAAAGGTTTCGTATGTTGAACTTTTATTTTCCTCGTGATAGAGTTGAACTGATTAGTATTGCTGAACAGTATGTACTTAGAAATAGGGATCAGCTTGAATATAATAAATTTATGGGAAGTAATAAAGGAAAACTAAATGCAGTATTATCTAATAGTCGGGATAACCGAAATTTTGGTCATAAATCCGAAATTAATCAGAAAACTTTTAAGTTATTTCCGAATGAACAATCGAGTCAATTGAAAGGAAAGTCACGAAATCAGATGACTTCAGGTTTCCATTTAGAGAAAAATAAAGACCGACCTAAGAGTGAATTATCGAATTTTGATCGAAGAATCCCATCCGAATTAGATAGAGCTGTGGCGACGTTTGTTAATGGCAAAATTAATGGTGTTTCGGTTTTAATTTGTATTGACGGTGGATCAAGTTTTAATCTCGTCACTTATAACATTGTGAGACGTTGTAATGCCGAGAAATACATTCGAGTAGTTGAAGAACGAGTGATTAATGCTCCTTCGGGACTAAATTTCGTTACGAAAGAAGAAATATCACTCAACGTGAATTTGTCTGGACATTTTGAAAGGGTGAATTTTCGAGTTGTAGAACAACTACAATGCGAGTGTCTTTTGGGAATGTCTTTCTTGAGAGCAACTAGTGCAGTGATTGACTATAATAATAATAGTTTAATTCTTTACAACGGAAAGAAAAGAATTCGCTTGAGTTACCACCGAGGAATGCGAGATTTGGAGTTTAGGACTGGTGATCGTGTCGGCCACAAAAACTGTTCGAGTATGGGTGAAAAAGATGGTGGTTCTGATTCTGTTCTTCATTCTGGATTGACTTCTATCTTCATTCGTGCCTATTTGAATTCAGTTGGAAGATCTAATAAAGAAGTGCAATGCGATTTAGACTATGATAATTTCGAATCAAAAATTTTGAAAATCAACCCTCCTAATCCAACTCAATTGTTAGACTTGCGTAATATGATTGAGTGCGATTTAAATAAAGATGTTCCTTTAGTGGTTAGGGGATTTAGTCCATGTAGTGGTGTTGATGAAAATCTATTTTGAACTATGATTGATGAAGATCATATACCAAAGGTGGCTGAGGTTCAGGATAATCGAAAGTGGGGCTTTTTGAAGAGTTCGGTAGAAGATGGTGATGTTAAATTTTCTTCAGAAATGGCTAGGATTTCATCAATGCCTTGTGATGAACAATTAGGTGAGCTTGCTTCTCCGTTAAGTGAAAATTCGAGAAGGACTTTATTGATGAATAAACGAGATGAACAAAAGGTTTCAATGGATCAGTCCAGGAGTGCTCCTCGGAAGTCTTCGGTGGTTGAAGCTTCGTTAATTCCTAGTAATCAGAAGAAGAAAAAGAAGAGGATTAAGAAGAAAAAGAAAAGTTTGGCTGAAAACAAAATCAAGGAAGAAGGCTGTCTTCCAGCAATGGATTTAGAGCAGAAGAAGAGAGCTAGGCATTTTAGTGTTACGAAACGTCTTGAAAATAATAAAGAACTATTGCCAAGGCAGGAATTTTTAAAAGACAGTTCTTCAGAAACCTCAGACGTGGACGTGGAGCAAGCGGAAAAATTCCATGCCCTGTTGGAACGAAATAAAAAGTATTTGCCGGATGGTGATTCGATTTCAAAAATTGTTGAAGATCGGTCGGGACAGGTGAAAAACCAGCCTTACACTCTGGTTGAAAAACCAAATCCAGTAAATGAGTCCTGGAGTTATAGGAGTCCTGATATTGTAAATTTCATTGATTTGATAAAGAATGATTATTCAGATGTTGTTTCAACAAAAATTGGTTGCATTAAGAATTTTGTAGGTCATATTCATTTGAAAGAAAATAAAACGTTTAAACAGAATCCATTTCCGGTTCCAAGGGATAAATCAAAAATTTTCGATGAACAAACTCAGGAGCTAGTTAGGCAAGATATATTGATAGAAGTAGATCATTCTAATTTTGCAAGTAGCTGCTTCCTTGTGAAAAATAAGAGCAATACTTTCAGGATAGTCGGAAATAATATTAAGGCTAACGAGTTGATAGTAAATGATGCTTTTCCGGCTCCTAATCTTGAAGCTTGTCTTACAGGTTTAGCAGATAAGCTCTTTCATTCAAAAATAGACCTCAAGAAAGCTTATAATCAGATATATCTTGATGAAAAATCGAGAGATATAACGACCATAGTCACCCCGAAGGGTTTATATCAATATACTCGGGTGCCCCTTGGAATCAAAACCGGAAGTAGCCTTCAAGCTCGAGCGATGCAAAATGTACTTGGAGACTTGAAGGAAGAAGGTGTTAAAAGTTATTTTGATGATGTCCTGATTTCTTCCAATAGTATTGACGAACATAAGAAAACGATAATTAAAGTTTTAGAAAGATTTAGAGAACATAATATAACTGTTTCTCCAGACAAGTGTCTGTTTTTTTATAAAAAATAAACTATCTAGGTTATATTATTTCCGGTGACCAAATGGAAATTGACCCTTCAAGAGTGTCTGCTATTAAGAATATTCCTCCTCCTCGGAATAGAAGAGGTTTAATGAAGATTCTGGGATTATTCAGTTACTACGCTAAGTTTGCGTCAGAGATCCAAAAAATTATGGGACCGCTTAGCGAATTAAAGTAATCTAATTCAAAATTTGTTTGGACCGAAGATCATCAAAAAATCCTTGATCGGTTAAAAAATTATTTTGATTAATAATGTGGTCCTTAAGACCCCAGATTTAAACAAACGGTTTGTAGTTAACGTTGACGGAAGCGGGAAAAGTATAGCTGGATGCTTGTCCCAAGAAAATAGCAAAGGGGAGATGCAACCTGTTGCCTATTTTAATAAAAAATTGTCTGAAGCCGATAAGCACAGAAGTATTTACGAGATCGAATTCATAAGTCTTGTAAAGACGATCTCTAGATTTCGTCAGTATTTGATCAACGAATTCGACGTGCTTACCGATAATAAGGCTTTAACTTGGATATTGGGAAATTCCAAAAGGGTGTTGAAATATGGTCCATTAGTAGAGACTCTCTGCCAATTTAATTTTAGAATTAGGCATGTAAGGTCAGCTGACAATCTTGTTGCTGATTTATTGACCCGGGTTCATGACCCTTTTGAATTTAGAATTATTGATGGACCAGTTGGTCTGGCAACATTCAATAAAAATTTAAAAATTGCTCATACTTGGCGTCTACCATTGGTAAAAGAGGCTATTGATGTTTTGCAAAGAGAAGACCCAATGTTAAAGCTTATTATTGATAAAATAGAAAATGGGGAATCTTGTCCCGGGTATGTTTTGAACAAAAGTGTTCTGATGAAAAAAAACTTACTCAGCCATAAATCCCTATAAGGTAGTAATACCGAAAGATTTACGTCGTGTGATGATGGAATATCACCACGATGATAAATTAGTCGGTGGTCATTCTGGAATTTATAAAACGTTAAAGAAGCTGATGAAAAAAATTAATTGGGACAATATATCAGATGATGTCAAGAATTATGTTCGATCTTGCCATCGATGTCAACTATCTAAAGAAGAAAATCAAAAGAAGATTGGTCAGCTAGTATCAGAATACAGCAAACGCATTGGAGCCCACTGGATGTTCGATGTAATCGGAATTATGCCTAATTCAAGAGGATATAGATTCATCTTAATTGGTGTGGACAATGCCAGCAGGTTTGTTGTTCTCGAAAAATTGAGAACTCTTAGTTCTGTAAGGGTTTCTAATAAAAGTTTGGAGATATTTAGTAGATTAGGCTTCCCAGAAGCTATTTCTACTGATAATGCTTCTATCTTCGTTTCGGAGAATTTTAAGGACTTCCTTTTTGGATTAGGTATTAAACACATTAGATTGAGCCCATACCGTCCAGGTGGGAATATTTCTGAACGTTTTATAAAGACCTTAAAATCATCGTTGGGAACGTACTTTTCAGACAAAAAGCATCTTTGGTCTAATCTCATTCCTGATCTTCAATATACCTTAAATCTGAGCGAGCATTCTGGACTCAAGATGTCACCTATCGAAGCCTTTTTCGGACGTCCAAATTACACCCCTCTAGAAATCCGATGGGACATTGTTGAATCAGATCTCGCTGGAAAAACGTCTAATGATATTTGGCGATCTGCATTGTCAAATATGGAAAAAAGTTTGAATCGTAGACGAAAGTTAATGTTGCAACGTCGAAGATATGTTAACCTTAGTATTGGTGATAAGGTCTTGTTAAGGACTCACATAAAATCTTCTTTGAAGGATAAGATAGCCAAGTCACTGAGCGATAAATGGCATGGACCATTTGTTATTAGAAAATTTTTAACACCCAATACTGTTTTGGTCTCAGACGAAAATGATAACTTGGGATCATACCGCAGAAGTCACGTTTCGGAAATTAAAATTTATAGAGAGCCTCGTTACAATTGATTTTGGGAAAGTCTGGTTCTGGAAGGAAAGGAAAATCAATTTATTCTATTACTGTTGGTAATTTATTTGTAAAAATGTAATTATTTCTTTCGATGTTCTTTATAACTATATTATGATTTTCTTAATTGATGGCCATCAATTAAAAATTTTTTGTGTTGTTGCGAGTTTATATTTGTAATATTAAAAAAACTTTTGTTGAGGAATTATATTTTCTCTAACTTGTTATAGAAAATTGTAAATATTGATATTATTTTGCTTGCTTTAACTAAAAGCTTTAAATTTCTAGAATGAATAAATTTTAAATTAATGGTAGTTAGAATGTAAAATTAATAAAATTTTTAAAGTTTATATAGTTAATGTAATTAAATTATTAATTTGAATTTTTGTTAGATGATCTGGAATCATTCTTTGATAATATTAAAATTTGGATAATTACAAAGTAAATATAAAATTCAATATTTGAGGCTGATAAAATTTTATTATAGTAAATTTGTGACATTACTGATAGGATAACTATAATTTGTGAATAACCATTTAAATGCTTATATTTATTGGAATTTTAATATTTATAATATTGTATATCTTTATTTTCAGGTTATCTATGTATAAAAAATTCCCTGTTTAGTGATTTTTTTTCAGCAGGCAGCAGATGTAACGATCTGTTACATAAGTATCTAAGATGTCCTTTTTCAGTTTTGGTTTGAGTCAAAGGGTAATTGTTATTGTAAAGAAATTTACTGTTTTATGTTTTTTTCTGAATTTTTCATAATTGCGGACTCAAAATGTAAAAGATTTCATTACTTGTATATTTAAAATAATATAGCTAAGGTTTTCAAATGTGTTAATCATTTGGAAGCTTTTTAAAAAAAATGTTAGAAAGAACGAGAGAATAAAGTTGGTGTTCAGAGCTGGCAACCTTGTATTCGAATTCAAGCTGTCGTTTGTGGGAGGAAGCTTCCCGGCGATGACTTGACTTTTATATTCCTCGGTGACAACATGTCTTAGCCTTGAGTTCTGTTCTTTTGCTTGTTTCTGCCTCTTGGCTGTGCTTCGTATAGTTGGTTATGGTTGACGTGGATCGACAGTGTAGCGTGGTTTTGAAAGTGAGTGACTTATGAAAGGCAATATCACGTATTTCAGTGCTCCTTAATTTTGTTAAATACGAGTGAAAGATTACAAATTTGTTTTGTGCTTTTTTGTTCTTTCTTTTTAAAAAAGAAGAAAAGTTTAAAATGGTCGGATGTGATTCAAGTGGGCAGCATGGTCTGTGTGACCTATAGTAATGAGCGTGTTACAATCTTATTTTATTGAAGTTTGTGCTTTCATTCTGTGCCTCTTATCGCACAATATTAATGGTTTTTGCTGCTTTGTCTCTTACTCGAATTTTCTTTGTCTTTGTTGAGAGTCCTTTTTGATCAGTAGGCTCGCTTTGACAAAAACGACGTTACACTGCCGTAATTCCATTAATCGGTCAGTAGTGTCAAAAATACAAGTCTACAAAGAGACCAAAGGGTGCAGATTCTGAAGTCCTGGACAGGTAAACGAAAAGGAGAAAAATTGTTAAGTCTATAATATTAATGGTAAGTGACCTATTTTGACTGCATGTGTAGAGGGGTAGAAGTGCTTTACCTAAGAGTGGGTTGTAGATTAGTCCATTTTGGTTGGTCCTTCAGCTTATCTCTTGTGATTTTGTCATTTTTAAAATATCTTTTCTATTTGGAATTCCCCCCCATAAAATGTGTCGAGTCGTGGTTTTATGATCCAGTATTCTTGATCACCTTCCTATCTGCTTAATTTAAGAATATTTTTCCTGTACTTTTTTGTGATAGTTTTGAATTGGTCAGAAAAAGGCGAATTAATGCTCTGAACACCAGTTACTTTATTTGATCGTTTAGGATTTAGAAATTGAACGAGAAAGTTTAGATTCATAACTTTCATTACTTATGTTAAACTATTCCGATTTTATGAATGGAAATTCATGGTATAAGTGATTTTATATTTAAAGGAAATTTAGAACAAATTTAAGGTTGAGTCGAAAGTTCGTACTAAAAATTGAAAAATCATTCATTGCCTTATTTTTGCTTCTAATTAGTTAGAAATGCAGGATATATGACTGTTTAAGGCTGAAACTTAATACAACTTGTGATTTTCTATAAATTTTTGAATTTTGGTAGTATTAACATATTTTTAAAAGTTCAATTTTGCGAGAATTGAATTTCTTTAGACTGATAAATTAGTAAATTGATTGGAAGACTTTTCTTTCTCCCGATTAATTCTATAAATTTTTAGGTTGTTTCAAAAGTTCGTATACCTGGAATTTATGATTTTTTTCAGAGTTTGAATTTTTCTTTGAAATTTACCACGATTAGTAAAAATAAAAGATAGTAAAAGCTCGGATTCAAATATTTTTAGCGAACTACGAGATTATTCTAATTTTGAATTGTTTTTGCCTCTTTTTGAAAAAAAATTTTCGGTATATTCACAGTTGATTAGTATTTGCTTTTTCTCCATCTCATTTTTGCTTTGTTGATCAATTATTGGATTTTGATTACAATCGAAAGTTTTTTGAAATTTTTGAGAGAAAGGTTAGAGCCCGGATTCTCATTTAAAATTTCTACTGAACAGAATTTCTAGTGTATGCTTTCTAGTGTATTTTGTCTGCTTTTTTTAACGGTGTGTATATATGGTCAACTAACGATTGACTGAATATACACCACCCCAGTTTGGTAATAAAATTTATATGAACATCTGAATTGTTGTGGTTTATTTATATTTATTAAAAATATTTATTCAAATTTCTGAATATTGGATCATAGATGTATACCGAAAGAGAACTCGGCTGAGACCTATACTTCCCTCAATGCTCCGTCTGCCTTTAGTTTCCTCGTATGAGTCCGGAGGAATCACTTGTTTTTGATAAATTTGATTTTGTTTGATTGCTTCGGGTTCTTATGCGGAGACGGGTGGATAGGAGCGTTACATATAATAAAAGTCAAGTCCACTTATTATTTTTTTCTTTCTGTATTTGTTCTCATGTTTGTATGTGATATCATAAGTAATTTGGATTATTGGTAATTTGGAAATTAGTTAGTACATCTCTGCCTCTTCTTTAATAATTTGTTGTTAATTTATTAAACTCAATATTAATTGCTGATAAGAATTTTTCTCCTGAGATTTATATTGTTTATTTTTTGTTGTTTTATAAAAAAATCTTCCAGAACTTGATTTGGTTTTGTCACCTTGGTGGTTCAGTTTCCATTTGGCGTAGATATATTGGTTAAATTAATTATAGTAGATATTTCTGAATATTAATCTTTTATTTTAATTTTTTGCTTTTTCTTCCTGTTACCATTATGGAAAGTAGGGAATATCTCAGTATTGAAATACCCGAATCAGATTATGTGACTTTAGATGCAACTGGTCAATTTCAGTTAGACCAACGGTCGAGTTTAGGAACCATGAGTATGGAGTTGACTCCCCCGGCTCAAAATAGTTTTGATGTTAGACGGATTCCTTCCCATGTACAGAATGATTATAATAATTCAATACATTTATCTGATGATACCTTTGGTTATAGTAGAGTTGAAAATGCTCCGAGTTTAGATGAAAATAGTAGAGATCATCGTCAGGTTAGTTTTGCTGAGCCATCTCCAAAGAACTATTATTCTAGACCGCATCAAAATAATGATCCAAATGATAGATTTGCCAGTAGATATTTAAACCTTGGTAATTATTACAGAAGGGTTTCTTGTATTCGGAACAGTACCCCTAAAGCAGGATTACTTATTTTGGTTATTTAAATCCTAATTTTGATTTATATGGTAGGAATCCAAATAATCAAGGACCAAGATTAAATTTAGTAAATCCAGTGTCACATTATATTCCTCAGAGTATGACTTTAGATATGGAACATAAATTTATGGTAAAATATTGTTTTCAACGATCCTCTGAGTACTTGGAAAATAAATTTAGAGAATTTAGGAATGTTGATGGCAATAATAGCTTGCTGATTTTTGAGTTATTATTTAGGATTGAAGAGGTTTTGCTGGAAACAATCTATTCACTAGGAATGATATTAACAGTATTGGTTTCAAAGTGCGAAGGGGTTGTATTACGGAATATTATTTCTGCATTAAATGATAGTATGAATTGGGAAACGCTGAGACGTATTTTGTTAGAGAAGTTTATCACTCCTGTATGTATTCATACCCTTATTTCCGAGCGTATTTACAGAAAACAAATACTTAATGAATTAATGGATCATTATGTTAAATCAATAGTGATATCCATGAATGTTATTGGTATGACGATGGAAGAATCAGAGCTTGTTAAAATCATTTTGAATGGAATGCATCCTAACCAAAGGTTTCGTATGTTGAACTTTTATTTTCCTCGTGATAGAGTTGAACTGATTAGTATTGCTGAACAGTATGTACTTAGAAATAGGGATCAGCTTGAATATAATAAATTTATGGGAAGTAATAAAGGAAAACTAAATGTAGTATTATCTAATAGTCGGGATAACCGAAATTTTGGTCATAAATCCGAAATTAATCAGAAAACTTTTAAGTTATTTCCGAATGAACAATCGAGTCAATTGAAAGGAAAGTCACGAAATCAGACGACTTCAGGTTTCCATTTAGAGAAAAATAAAGACCGACCTAAGAGTGAATTATCGAATTTTGATCGAAGAATCCCATCCGAATTAGATAGAGCTGTGGCGACGTTTGTTAATGGCAAAATTAATGGTGTTTCGGTTTTAATTTGTATTGACGGTGGATCAAGTTTTAATCTCGTCACTTATAACATTGTGAGACGTTGTAATGCCGAGAAATACATTCGAGTAGTTGAAGAACGAGTGATTAATGCTCCTTCGGGACTAAATTTCGTTACGAAAGAAGAAATATCACTCAACGTGAATTTGTCTGGACATTTTGAAAGGGTGAATTTTCGAGTTGTAGAACAACTACAATGCGAGTGTCTTTTGGGAATGTCTTTCTTGAGAGCAACTAGTGCAGTGATTGACTATAATAATAATAGTTTAATTCTTTACAACGGAAAGAAAAGAATTCGCTTGAGTTACCACCGAGGAATGCGAGATTTGGAGTTTAGGACTGGTGATCGTGTCGGCCACAAAAACTGTTCGAGTATGGGTGAAAAGATGGTGGTTCTGATTCTGTTCTTCATTCTGGATTGACTTCTATCTTCATTCGTGCCGATTTGAATTCAGCTGGAAGATCTAATAAAGAAGTGCAATGCGATTTAGACTATGATAATTTCGAATCAAAAATTTTGAAAATCAACGCTCCTAATCCTACTCAATTGTTAGACTTGCGTAATATGATTGAGTGCGATTTAAATAAAGATGTTCCTTTAGTGGTTAGGGGATTTAGTCCATGTAGTGGTGTTGATGAAAATCTATTTTGAACTATGATTGATGAAGATCATATACCAAAGGTGGCTGAGGTTCAGGATAATCGAAAGTGGGGCTTTTTGAAGAGTTCGGTAGAAGATGGTGATGTTAAATTTTCTTCAGAAATGGCTAGGATTTCATCAATGCCTTGTGATGAACAATTAGGTGAGCTTGCTTCTCCGTTAAGTGAAAATTCGAGAAGGACTTTATTGATGAATAAACGAGATGAACAAAAGGTTTCAATGGATCAGTCCAGGAGTGCTCCTCGGAAGTCTTCGGTGGTTGAAGCTTCGTTAATTCCTAGTAATCAGAAGAAGAAAAAGAAGAGGATTAAGAAGAAAAAGAAAAGTTTGGCTGAAAACAAAATCAAGGAAGAAGGCTGTCTTCCAGCAATGGATTTAGAGCAGAAGAAGAGAGCTAGGCATTTTAGTGTTACGAAACGTCTTGAAAATAATAAAGAACTATTGCCAAGGCAGGAATTTTTAAAAGACAGTTCTTCAGAAACCTCAGACGTGGACGTGGAGCAAGCGGAAAAATTCCATGCCCTGTTGGAACGAAATAAAAAGTATTTGCCGGATGGTGATTCGATTTCAAAAATTGTTGAAGATCGGTCGGGACAGGTGAAAAACCAGCCTTACACTCTGGTTGAAAAACCAAATCCAGTAAATGAGTCCTGGAGTTATAGGAGTCCTGATATTGTAAATTTCATTGATTTGATAAAGAATGATTATTCAGATGTTGTTTCAACAAAAATTGGTTGCATTAAGAATTTTGTAGGTCATATTCATTTGAAAGAAAATAAAACGTTTAAACAGAATCCATTTCCGGTTCCAAGGGATAAATCAAAAATTTTCGATGAACAAACTCAGGAGCTAGTTAGGCAAGATATATTGATAGAAGTAGATCATTCTAATTTTGCAAGTAGCTGCTTCCTTGTGAAAAATAAGAGCAATACTTTCAGGATAGTCGGAAATAATATTAAGGCTAACGAGTTGATAGTAAATGATGCTTTTCCGGCTCCTAATCTTGAAGCTTGTCTTACAGGTTTAGCAGATAAGCTCTTTCATTCAAAAATAGACCTCAAGAAAGCTTATAATCAGATATATCTTGATGAAAAATCGAGAGATATAACGACCATAGTCACCCCGAAGGGTTTATATCAATATACTCGGGTGCCCCTTGGAATCAAAACCGGAAGTAGCCTTCAAGCTCGAGCGATGCAAAATGTACTTGGAGACTTGGAAGAAGAAGGTGTTAAAAGTTATTTTGATGATGTCCTGATTTCTTCCAATAGTATTGACGAACATAAGAAAACGATAATTAAAGTTTTAGAAAGATTTAGAGAACATAATATAAGTGTTTCTCCAGACAAGTGTCTGTTTTTTTATAAAAAATAAACTATCTAGGTTATATTATTTCCGGTGACCAAATGGAAATTGACCCTTCAAGAGTGTCTGCTATTAAGAATATTCCTCCTCCTCGGAATAGAAGAGGTTTAATGAAGATTCTGGGATTATTCAGTTACTACGCTAAGTTTGCGTCAGAGATCCAAAAAATTATGGGACCGCTTAGCGAATTAAAGTAATCTAATTCAAAATTTGTTTGGACCGAAGATCATCAAAAAATCCTTGATCGGTTAAAAAATTATTTTGATTAATAATGTGGTCCTTAAGACCCCAGATTTAAACAAACGGTTTGTAGTTAACGTTGACGGAAGCGGGAAAAGTATAGCTGGCTGCTTGTCCCAAGAAAATAGCAAAGGGGAGATGCAACCTGTTGCCTATTTTAATAAAAAATTGTCTGAAGCCGATAAGCACAGAAGTATTTACGAGATCGAATTCATAAGTCTTGTAAAGACGATCTCTAGATTTCGTCAGTATTTGATCAACGAATTCGACGTGCTTACCGATAATAAGGCTTTAACTTGGATATTGGGAAATTCCAAAAGGGTGTTGAAATATGGTCCATTAGTAGAGACTCTCTGCCAATTTAATTTTAGAATTAGGCATGTAAGGTCAGCTGACAATCTTGTTGCTGATTTATTGACCCGGGTTCATGACCCTTTTGAATTTAGAATTATTGATGGACCAGTTGGTCTGGCAACATTCAATAAAAATTTAAAAATTGCTCATACTTGGCGTCTACCATTGGTAAAAGAGGCTATTGATGTTTTGCAAAGAGAAGACCCAATGTTAAAGCTTATTATTGATAAAATAGAAAATGGGGAATCTTGTCCCGGGTATGTTTTGAACAAAAGTGTTCTGATGAAAAAAAACTTACTCAGCCATAAATCCCTATAAGGTAGTAATACCAAAAGATTTACGTCGTGTGATGATGGAATATCACCACGATGATAAATTAGTCGGTGGTCATTCTGGAATTTATAAAACGTTAAAGAAGCTGATGAAAAAAATTAATTGGGACAATATATCAGATGATGTCAAGAATTATGTTCGATCTTGCCATCGATGTCAACTATCTAAAGAAGAAAATCAAAAGAAGATTGGTCAGCTAGTATCAGAATACAGCAAACGCATTGGAGCCCACTGGATGTTCGATGTAATCGGAATTATGCCTAATTCAAGAGGATATAGATTCATCTTAATTGGTGTGGACAATGCCAGCAGGTTTGTTGTTCTCGAAAAATTGAGAACTCTTAGTTCTGTAAGGGTTTCTAATAAAATTTTGGAGATATTTAGTAGATTAGGCTTCCCAGAAGCTATTTCTACTGATAATGCTTCTATCTTCGTTTCGGAGAATTTTAAGGACTTCCTTTTTGGATTAGGTATTAAACACATTAGATTGAGCCCATACCGTCCAGGTGGGAATATTTCTGAACGTTTTATAAAGACCTTAAAATCATCGTTGGGAACGTACTTTTCAGACAAAAAGCATCTTTGGTCTAATCTCATTCCTGATCTTCAATATACCTTAAATCTGAGCGAGCATTCTGGACTCAAGATGTCACCTATCGAAGCCTTTTTCGGACGTCCAAATTACACCCCTCTAGAAATCCGATGGGACATTGTTGAATCAGATCTCGCTGGAAAAACGTCTAATGATATTTGGCGATCTGCATTGTCAAATATGGAAAAAAGTTTGAATCGTAGACGAAAGTTAATGTTGCAACGTCGAAGATATGTTAACCTTAGTATTGGTGATAAGGTCTTGTTAAGGACTCACATAAAATCTTCTTTGAAGGATAAGATAGCCAAGTCACTGAGCGATAAATGGCATGGACCATTTGTTATTAGAAAATTTTTAACACCCAATACTGTTTTGGTCTCAGACGAAAATGATAACTTGGGATCATACCGCAGAAGTCACGTTTCGGAAATTAAAATTTATAGAGAGCCTCGTTACAATTGATTTTGGGAAAGTCTGGTTCTGGAAGGAAAGGAAAATCAATTTATTCTATTACTGTTGGTAATTTATTTGTAAAAATGTAATTATTTCTTTCGATGTTCTTTATAACTATATTATGATTTTCTTAATTGATGGCCATCAATTAAAATTTTTTTGTGTTGTTGCGTAGTGTTGTAAATAGAAAAAAAAACCGTTCGTTTTTTTTCAGAAATGTACGTTTTTTTTAGAAAAAAAAAACATTGCCTCTCGTTTTTTTTCTAAATTTCGTTTTTTTTCAAATAGTCATTTGTAATGTATCTTACGTCATTTAAGTCTGAAGTATTTTTATGTAGGTGTGATTACCACAAAATGCAACATAAATTAAACACTAGATACTGATACGGTACAAATATTTTACAATTTATATGAGTAGCGTACCTACTAATAATCCGTGTTTCTGTACTGTTTCACCAATATCAACGAAGAAATAAAAGTATAAATGCAAATTTGTTTTTTTTTTCGTGAAAGTAGGCCTTTAATAAGTACGAAAATAATATCACGAACAGTATAAAATGCAAATAACTTGTCTAAAGGTAAAAACTAATACTAATTTGCCTACTAATATTTTCTGAATATCATATAAATAATTTGTCGACTAGATATATGATATGCATTGCTGGCTTTACCATATGTGCAACACGTGCATTTGCACTTGGCTGCAATATCTGTCACAAGTGTTTTATTTAAAATAAATATTTCTTGTTGGAGATAGACTTCATGATCATGGTAGCTAAATTTACTAAGCCAGGGGGGCTATGACGCAAATTGCGTCATTGAAATATTTGGGGGGATTAAAAATCTATATAAATATGCTTGAGGGTGTATAAAAATTAATCAAAAAGATTTTTTTTTCATGGAAGAACACCTACGGATAGACAATTGACGGGGGGGGTGCGTCATGGACATGAGGGGGTGGGCACCACTGACTAAGCTGACCTTCTATTTGAATATTACATTCATAAATTATGTTTAGGTCGCATTAGTTTAAGTAACATGATCAGTGCTAAAGCAAATGGTAAAATAAATCCCAGAATAAATTGCTTGATTGTTGTCAAATGCAGGAACTCAATTCTCGAATGCCTGTCCCCTTTGGTTAGTTATCAAAGTTCTGATACGAAAGCTTCTCTTGTCTTTGTCGCAAATAAGATTGTTATCATGGAAAGTGGAAACACGTTTTTTTTAAAAAAAAAATAACAGATGTAGAAGGAAAATAAAGAAATAAAGGTAAAAGAGCTAGTTGCACTATAATTGCAAACTGATATGTTGAGATTGAAACTCGATATTGAATTCTATAAAAATGATTACCATCTTTCAGATGTATTTGCTTTATCTTTCACTAACATAATAGATTAATATTTAAAGAAAAAAACAGACACAACAATATTGTATTTGTAGTAAGTATTTAAGCCTTTCTGAGTGCGAGTGTAGTTTCCCTCCCTTTCGTTGTTCATGCTGGAGTAGCATACTTAAAATCGTGACTTTTAAGATTTGTTCTTTCTGGAGAAAGATTTAGGCGGCAAATTACGCGGGCGACAAATTGCCTGGGGTCGGCCCGATGATATGTACATTCATGTCCACAATGATTGTCGCATATCTATAACTGTCTTCTTGTAAGAATATAATTTGATAATGATTTTGCAGGGTACTTTTAATATTAGGTCTACGTGTATAATCGGAAAATGTATATTTGTTGTAAATTTCAAAGGAAAAGAATTATAAATACGAAAATGAGAAAGAGTAAAAGAAACTGTTGCTAAATGGAAAGAAAGTTTTATTTTTGTTTTATTGTTCTTATTTACTGCTGTTTTGACATGAAATTTGTCACATACATGTCTTTGCCGATTATACACATACTAATATTATAAGAAATACCAGGCGGATTCGTTATCAAATTATATTCCTACAACAACATATTTATAGACATACAACAATAATCTTGGACATGAGTGTACATACAAGACATGAATATAGGATAACATAATTTGAAGTAATGCAGGGTGTTTCAAAATGAATATTAGGGTTTTGAAACTTTGTAGTATCTATTACAATTAACTTACAATTATAAGTATTATCAAATAAAAGAGCAACTCAAACAGTTTTGTACACACGCATGCCATGCATTGTTTCCTCTGTCTGCCGTTAGAAAGAGCAAGTAGCAAAGATGGAGACTAGAGACCAGAAAGCTTTGTGTGTTTTAACTTTGCAAAGACTGAATCTGTAGTTACAGTGCAACCGACTGTGTGAATTGAGTGTTTTGTGCCATATGGCGGAAAGTTTATGGGCCTTTCTCACCTATTGACTCTATGTGTGCCATGTGACGAATGAAGCTCACATCGAACACTTGAAGCAAAAACTGTTTGAGGTGTTCTTTTATTTGATGTATTGTTTATAATTGTGCGTAAAATGTAATAAGTACTGCGAAGACTTAATTCCCCGATATTCATTTTGAAACACCCTGCATTTCTCAGCATTAGTATTGGAACTAAGATGTAAAAAGGAGAGATTGTGATTGTTTACAACAACGATATTGTTATTAGTTAAGACTATAATTAATACAACAACACAAGTTAGTAGTCAAAAAAATGTAATTAAATGTACACTCGTAACCCTTTCGGACCCAGGTGGCCAAAGTGGCACATACGGATATGTCAATTTTTTAATCCGCTCCTGTATGGTCACTAATTAAGATATCGGTATATATATATATTTCTTGCCAAATATGGTTGGTCCATAGTTTATCATTTTAGTTTCTTTTTCTTCTGTGTGTCGAATTTCCCTCTCAAATTTCACCCCAGTCAAAAATTCGAGAATTTTCGAATTTTCTTTATTACTTTTCCCCTGTAGCTTCATTCGTTGTAGAGAGACCTCCTTAAGACTTGTCAGGTAGATACGTCGGATGGATACCTAATTGTTGACATCAATTGGACGGGCTTGCGCGCAGTGTTGCCAACTACGGAAATTAAAATCTCCTTAAATTTGGGCAAAAAATTCGAAATTTTTGTTATAAACCGTACCTATACGTCGGAATGCAAGTCAACTTACGTCAGTCGAACATTTGTTCTTACTGAACAAACTTGGGTACATATCGTTACAGTGGGGTAATTAGGGGAAGCATGAAAAATTCGGATTAAGGTTCTAACTCTTGATTTTCCCCTACTTTTCTCTTCATCGAAATATATTTTTGGTAATTAAAAGCATTGTTTCTTAAATATCGCCATGATACTTGTAGGATATATTAGTAATGTACCAGTGTTTATTTTAAGATAGTTTTCGTCTGTCTGGTAGCAGTGTTGCCACCTACGGAAAATTTTAATTCAATATGTTAGGGGAAAGTTACGTGTTTTGTCTATTATATCCCTCTTGTTGGCTACATAGGAACAAAAGTGCCAGTATCTGAAAGTCTTGTCTTTACCCTTCACAACGCACTATAGAAAGTTTCAATAGGATAGTTAGGGGAAGTACAATTAAGGTTTACAGCAGATCTTGTTCTCTAAGTGGAAAGATAACTGTGATTTTTTTTAGGTAGACTGAAATATTTTTTAATGACCTGCTTACTTTATTAGATATTGTCACAATACTTGTAGGGTATATTATAGGGATACCAAAGCTTCTTTTAAGATAGTTTGTGTGTGTCTGCTAGCACTGTTGCCAGCTACAGAAAATTTTAATTTCCGATTTTAGGGAGAAATTTTGTGAAAAAATCCCTTTTTGTCTCTTATTATTTCCCTCTTGTTGGCTACATTCGAACAAACTTTCCACTGTCTGAAAGCCTCGTCCTTGGCCTACACAGCACACCATAAAAAGTTTCGGTAGAATAATTAGGGGAAGTACAGTTAAGGCTTATAATAAACTATGTTCTGTAAATGTTAAGAAAATTGTGAATTTCTGAGGTAGAATGAGATTTTTTTTTTTAAAAAAAATCATGCTTACTTTGTTAGATATCGCCATGATACTTGTAGGAAGTATTCTTGGGGTATGAAGGTTTACTTTCAGATACTTTACGTCTGTTTTATGACAGTGTTTCCAGCCAAAACAATTAATTTCTGATTTTAAGTTTAAAAAATTTGGCAAATTTCCCTTTCCCCTCTATTATTTCCCTCTTGCTCGCTGCGTTGCAACAAATGTACCACTACCTGAAAGCCTTCTCTTTAGCCTACAGAACGCACCATAAAAAGTTTCAATAGGATAATTAGAGAAGCTGTAGCCCCGGCATATCTGTTGGTTTTTGCTTCTGAGGCGTAAAAAGTGTCAACATTTCATGTGTATGGAAACAGAAAATTTTTTCTTTCTCTCTTTGAATGGAACCCAGCGACTTTAAATTTTCACTGTACCTTGTCAACGCATCAAAGAATTTTTTTTAGGTGACTTAGACATATATGGCATCAGTGGTGCTAGATACAAAAATCTTGAAATTCGGTTAGGGATTTTTTGTAAATTTTCACCCCTACATTTCCCTCAGTAATTTCCCACCCGCTCGCAACACTGCAATGTAATGTACACCAAAAAATAGCCACATTCCTTTTCTAAAAAACAAGGTCTTAACCATATCAATAGGGTAAATGGTTTTTGAGCAGTAAGTCACTAATTGACAAAGTAGGAAAACGCCAAAAATGATCTGGGTCCGAATGGAATAATCACACGATTTTGCTCGTATAGGTACAAGGAAACAAACGATTTGTAAGTTACGAGGGCTTCGATTCAAGTTCTATTGATTATTTCAATAATCTTCAAGATAAATCAATAAATAATAGCTGCCAGAAAAAAAACAGACATTTGAAAAAAAACATGAAAAAGAACGATGTTTTTTATTGAAAAAAAACTTCACAGAAAAAAAACCGTTTTTTTACAACACTATTGTTGCGAGTTTATATTTGTAATATTAAAAAAACTTTTGTTGAGGAATTATATTTTCTCTAACTTGTTATAGAAAATTGTAAATATTGATATTATTTTGCTTGCTTTAACTAAAAGCTTTAAATTTCTAGAATGAATAAATTTTAAATTAATGGTAGTTAGAATGTAAAATTAATAAAATTTTTAAAGTTTATATAGTTAATGTAATTAAATTATTAATTTGAATTTTTGTTAGATGATCTGGAATCATTCTTTGATAATATTAAAATTTGGATAATTACAAAGTAAATATAAAATTCAATATTTGAGGCTGATAAAATTTTATTATAGTAAATTTGTGACATTACTGATAGGATAACTATAATTTGTGAATAACCATTTAAATGCTTATATTTATTGGAATTTTAATATTTATAATATTGTATATCTTTATTTTCAGGTTATCTATGTATAAAAAATTCCCTGTTTAGTGATTTTTTTTCAGCAGGCAGCAGATGTAACGATCTGTTACATAAGTATCTAAGATGTCCTTTTTCAGTTTTGGTTTGAGTCAAAGGGTAATTGTTATTGTAAAGAAATTTACTGTTTTATGTTTTTTTCTGAATTTTTCATAATTGCGGACTCAAAATGTAAAAGATTTCATTACTTGTATATTTAAAATAATATAGCTAAGGTTTTCAAATGTGTTAATCATTTGGAAGCTTTTTAAAAAAAATGTTAGAAAGAACGAGAGAATAAAGTTGGTGTTCAGAGCTGGCAACCTTGTATTCGAATTCAAGCTGTCGTTTGTGGGAGGAAGCTTCCCGGCGATGACTTGACTTTTATATTCCTCGGTGACAACATGTCTTAGCCTTGAGTTCTGTTCTTTTGCTTGTTTCTGCCTCTTGGCTGTGCTTCGTATAGTTGGTTATGGTTGACGTGGATCGACAGTGTAGCGTGGTTTTGAAAGTGAGTGACTTATGAAAGGCAATATCACGTATTTTAGTCCTGCTTAATTCTGTTAAATACGAGTGAAAGATTACGAATTTGTTTTGTGCTTTTTTTGCTCTTTCTTTTTAAAAAAGAAGAAAAGTTTAAAATGGTCGGATGTGATTCAAGTGGGCAGCATGGTCTGTTTGACCTATAGTAATGAGCGTGTTAGAATCTTATTTTTTTGAAGTTTGTGCTTTCATTCTGTGCCTCTTATCGCACAATATTAATGGTTTTTCCTGCTTTGTCTTTTAGTCGAATTTTCTTTGTCTTTGTTGAGAGTCCTTTTTGATCAGTAGGCTCGCTTTGACAAAAACGACGTTATACTGCCGTAATTCCATTAATCGGTCAGTAGTGTCAAAAATACAAGTCTACAAAGAGACCAAAGGGTGCAGATTCTGAAGTCCTGGACAGGTAAACGAAAAGGAGAAAAATTGTTAAGTCTATAATATTAATGGTAAGTGACCTATTTTGACTGCATGTGTAGAGGGGTAGAAATGCTTTACCTAAGAGTGGGTTGTAGATTAGTCCATTTTGTTTGGTCCTTCAGCTTATCTCTTGTGATTTTGTCATTTTTTAAAATATCTTTTCTCTTCGGAATTCCCTTCCCCATAAAATGTGTCGAGTCGTGGTTTTATGATCCAGTATTCTTGATCACGTTCCTATCTGCTTAATTTAAGAATATTTTTCCTGTACTTTTTTGTGATAGTTTTGAATTGGTCAGAAAAAGGCGAATTAATGCTCTGAACACCAGTTACTTTATTTGATCGTTTAGGATTTAGAAATTGAACGAGAAAGTTTAGAATCATAACATTCATTACTTACGTTAAACTATTCCGATTTTATGAATGGAAATTCATGGTATAAGTGATTTTATATTTAAAAGAAATTTAGAACGAATTTAAGGTTGAGTCGAAAGTTCGTACTAAAAATTGAAAAATCATTCATTGCCTTATTTTTGCTTCTAATTAGTTAGAAATGCAGGATATATGACTGTTTAAGGCTGAAACTTAATACAACTTGTGATTTTCTATAAATTTTTTAATTTGTGTAGTATTAACATTTTTTTAAAAAAGTTCAATTTTGCGAGAATTGAATTTCTTTAGACGGATAGATTAGTAAATTGATTGGAAGACTGTTCTTTCTCCCGATTAATTCTATAAATTTTTATGTTGTTTCAAAAGTTCGTATACCTGGAATTTACGATTTTTTCAGAGTTTGAGTTTTTCTTTGAAATTTATCACGATTAGTAAAAATAAAATATAGTAAATCTCAGATTCAAATATTTTTTGCGAACTACGAGATTATTCTAATTTTGAATTGTTTTTTGCCTTTTTTTGAAATATTTTTGGTCGGTATATTCACAGTTGATTAGTATTTGCTTTTTCTCCATCTCATTTTTGCTTTGTTGATCAACTATTGGATTTTGATTACAATCGAAATTTTTTGAAATTTTTGAGAGAAAAGTTAGAGCCCGGATTCTCATTTAAAATTTCTACTGAACAGAATTTCTAGTGTATGCTTTCTAGTGTATTTTGTCTGCTTTTTTTAAAGGTGTGTATATATGGTCAACTAACGATTGACTGAATATACACCACCCCAGTTGGTAATAAAATTTATATGAACATCTGAATTGTTGTGGTTTATTTATATTTATTAAAAATATTTATTCAAATTTCTGAATATTGGATCATAGATGTATACCGAAAGAGAACTCGGCTGAGACCTATACTTCCCTCAATGCTCCGTCTGCCTTTAGTTTCCTCGTATGAGTCCGGAGGAATCACTTGTTTTTGATAAATTTGATTTTGTTTGATTGCTTCGGGTTCTTATGCGGAGACGGGTGGATAGGAGCGTTACAAAACCTAACCAACATAGTACACACGCTACGCACCTACATGGCAAAGGTTAAAGCCCCTTCCCCCAAATCTGCTCAGCAAATTCAGCATCTTCACGGATTACTTCTCTGAACTACAACCGTAGAATCAAGAAGTCTTATCAGCACTCCGTTGCTTATTATAGAAAGCATTTTTCATGTTTTATTTGTACGGTTCTGTATTTTATATTTTGTTATTTTATGTTCAAACAGCCAAAATCAATCAATGAGTGAATCCTGTAACCCATCTTTCAATGCAAGCTTCAAGTAAATAAATATTTATGACCAATAGAAGGCGTTGCCCATCTTCAGATATGAACAAAATTGCAAAAGAAAATATCTAAGCATAGAGTATTAGACAACCTAGTGAAACTTTCATTGGGTATTAAAAAAAAGCCCGCCTTAAACATCTAGAGGTTTAAGCCAGACAGTAAATAAGTTTTCCTTGTCATCTGGAGGTAGATTTTCGATTTAAGGTAACTACATACTATTCTGCAGCCCATTCCACCGCAGCGCAATCCGGAAGTAGTGCTTACGAGTATCATTAACAAAGTTCTGTCGCTTTTTGTGGAGGTCTGTAACAGCCATTGGTAAACTTGATTTGAATTAGGTCGAGAATTTCGATAACGCTTATCAAGCATAAATTTGTATTGTTATTCTTTCTTATAAGACATGACACTCAAATTTCTAGCCACAGGAATTGGAATCACCACAAATAGCAAACGTAGTAGCCGTAATAGGCAAAAAAGATTCCACTAAGTTCACCACATCACCAATATGTAAAAATCTTATGAATTATGCTCCCAGCAGACTTTGAGACCTAAGCTGCTCGAAGGCACAAGCACGAATGATTATCATGCCACCTGCAACAAGAAGCTAAATATTACTTACTTCAGCCTTGATCTTAGGAAGGATCAAGCTTCTTTCTGTAAGGTTATTTTATTTGTACCTAAATGCACAACGAAATTAATTTATTCGACGACCTAGAGAGAAATTATTGCCCACTAATAAAAGAAAACCACATTCAATCCAGGAAAACATATAGAAATAAAAACATATAATGCAGTAATTTCGCCTTGCAAATTCAAAAGTACGCGAGTAATAATAATAATAATAATAATAATAATAATAATAATAATAATAATAATAATAATAGAACCTATGTTCTAAAATTGAAAGTGACTGTGACTTATAGTCTCTTGAACCACCCGACAGATCTCGATCAAATATACAACATTGATAATGTTCGTACCTGGGAGTATTTTTATCTATTCGTTTTGATGGTGTTACTTAGGGGAGGGGGAAGATGGAAAATATAAAAAAATAAAGAAAACTTAATAAGTCTTGAATCAAACGACCGACGTGGATGAAATTTTCAACATAGATTACGTTTGTGCAGTGGAATGTTTTTAATCATTTCACTTTGATGGTGGAATGTAGAGAAATTGGAGGACGGGGAGATATACAAAAATCAATGTAAATAAAAGTAAAAGTGACTGTTAATGAGTTTAAGTCTTGAACCACAGAACACATCTGCATCAAATTTTCAACATGTGTAAATTCAAGCCTGGAGAAGTTTTCATCATATCACTTTGACGGTATAGCTTTAGGTTTGGGGAGGGGACGGGAAATATATATATATATATATATATATATATATATATATATATATATATATATATATAAAACTTAATAACTCTTGAACCACGCAAAATATCTCGATCAATTTTTGACATAGATGAGATTCGGGCTTGATACGGTTTTTATTATTTCACTTTGACGCTAGAACTTAGAGAAGGGGAATGGGAAAGGGGGATATCTAAACATAAATAGAATTTAATAAGTCTTGAACCACGGTATCAATCTCGATAAAATTTTCAACCTAGTTGAAGATCGACCCCGAGATGGTTTTTCTCATATTATTTTGATGGTGTAACTAAAAAAAGGGGGAAGGATAGCAACATTTAAAACAGAACGAAAAATGTAGATATTAGTATGGAATGTATAATTTTTGGAGTCGTTGAGATGAACAGTGACACATCTGATGCCGTTTAAATCCAAATTCAACCCGCAAAATGGAGGTGTGGGAGACATATAAAAATGATCAAAATAACCAATATCATTGTGCAATTCATAGTTTTCCGGTTGCTGACAAGGAGAAGGCATACTTTGCTAAGAGAACTTCGGGGCCACTTTTTGCGAGGTGGTAGTGCATATTTAAAGAGTTAATATTACAAACTGGAAGAGCGCAATGGGAAAAAATGACGGAGAGAAACCAACTTAAATTTTCTACTCTCCACATATATCATACGACGCGCAAATTTGTCAAGTTTCTGCGTGTCAGAGTGGGAAGAATCAGCGACTCAAGTGCAAAGGGTCCCAGGTTCGATTCTTCTTCGAGTCAAACTCTTTTCTTGTTTTTTGCTTCAACCAATAAAGTGGGCATTTGTAACTATAAGTAAAATATTAATTCACCATATGTTTATAATGAATAAAACAATAGAAATTTTCATTCACTTGTGAATTCTTTTGATGTTCCATGTTACCTAGGAACAACATTTAATCTCTTCCGTAAATATTATTGTTACTGCAGTCGTTGTTGTAAAAAAATGTTCTTGAAGCTTCGTGTCTACATCTGTTGACAGTGTGATTATCACAAGGGAAATGAGGGGGAAATCTGCTTTGGTTATAGCAACATCCAGTATTAGCAAAGGCGATTTCCTCCCTCAACTCCTTTTTAAATCGCACACTGTCAACAGATGTAGACACGAAGCGTCAAGAACACTTATTACACAACGACTGTCGTCAAGGGCGCCGATCATGGTGGGCCGGAGGCACATCCCCCCAAGCTCATGTGGGCCCCTTGTATTTTTATGAATATTTATTTTCATATGCATTTTTATTTTTTACTTGTCTTGTTGTATGATATTTTTATGAAAGCCCCTCCCGAAATTTACAGAGAAATCAGCGCCGTTGACTGTCGTAACCATAATACAACTCGTGATATCAGTATATTTACGGAATAGATTAAATTTTCTTGTTAGTTAACATGAAAGATTTTAGAAGCGATTTTAAAATTTCTATTGTTTATTCATTATAAACATATGGTGAATTAATATTTTATTTATAGTTTCAAATGGTTACTTAATTAGTTGAAGCAAAAAAACAAAACAAGGATTAAATCGAAAGGGAATCGAACCTGTGATCCTTTGCATATCAGTTGCACAGTTTGTTCCCTCTACCACGCCGGAATTTGATAAGTTTAAGCGCCGAACAACATATGTGGCGAGCAAAAAACTTTTGAAGACGGTTTTTCTCCCTTAGTTTTGCCCATTGCGCTCTCCCAATTTGTAATATTAACTCTTTAAATGTGCACTCCTCCTTGCAAAAAATGGCCAAGAAGTTCACTTACCAAAGTCTGCCTTCTCCTTGTGAGATGAACAATGACACTGAAGATGCCACGCTCCGCAACATGGGAAGAGTTATATAAAACTCATCAAGAATGACCGATATCAAAGTGCGCTTTAGTAATAGTAAAAAGTGACTGAATAACGGAGCATATTATTATTTTTTTCTCAATTTAGCCCAGCAAAGCGGCCAATTGGTGCTAGTTATTATTATTATTATTATTATTATTATTATTATTATTATTATTATTATTATTATTATTATTATTATTATTATTATTGGCGTACTTTTTCAACTTGCAGAGCAAAATTAATTCATAATATGTTTTTATTTCTCTAATTTGTCCTGGATTGTGTGTCGTTTCCTTTATTAGTGGGCACTAAATTATCATCAGGTCGTCGTGTAAATGAAATTTGTTGTGCACTTAGGTGCAAATAACCTTACAGGAAGAAGCTTGATAGTTCCAAAGATCAAGGATAAAGTTAGTAATATTTGACCTCTAGTTTAAGGGCGCATCATAGTATAGCGGTAACGTAATGGACTTGCGGTTAATAGAGTTGTCCAACATAGGTTCAGACCGAAGTTGCATTTTTTTTACAATGTGATAGTGAAGAATCGATTTCTCATATTCGACATGCAATGCTTAAGTCAGATTATTGGGGGGACAGTCCCCCCAGATCCAAGATTGGGGGGACATGTCCGCCTCGTCCCCCCGGGATTTGCGCCAGATTAACATAGACAATGGTCCCAAATGATTTTTCAAAATATTGCTTAAATCTGATGTTATGTCTTTCCCCCCCTTTTTCATAAGAAAGTTTCTAGCGGAAGAAAGACGTTATAATATATACATGCAAGATGACGCATACATGCATGCATGCGTGATAATAAAAGAAGAATATAATATATGCATTCCAAGCGTCAGAAGTCAATATCGTCACCTGAAATGAGGTAGCTAGAATTTTCGAAGTTACAGAAGCAGATTGCAACTCTGACATTCATTATTTCTGTTTTTTTTTTCTTTCGGTGGAAGTAAACGCCTTTATCGTGATAGAGACGATTTACGAATGTTGGTTGGGAAAGGGCAAAATATTTACCAGGACATTGGAAACACTTCATTCATCTGCAGTAAACAAGTTTCGTGTTATCGTTCTCAAAAAGAAATATTAAAGCATTTGTTGAAAAAAAGATTGAGTAAACGAATCGGTGGTGTAGTGGTAAAATACCAGACTAACAAGCGATAAATCTGGGTTCGATTCCTCGTCAGGTAGTATAATTTTTAGCATAAAATAATGGCTGCAAAGACAGATTTATCTTCTTTTGGAGACCTTACAAAGCATCACTAGCGAGAATTTGAATAAACAATGTGTGCATTTCTCATCATACGCTGTAATGATAAGTATGTTTCATATTTCTATTCGTCCTTCTCTCTCTCTCTCTCTTTCTTGACGGTTCCCTATCCTGTCGCTGCATCTTTCACTTCTCCCCTCTCTCACACATACACTCGAAATTTATGTGCGTGTGCGCGTTCCAAAGTTAAAACGGAGCAAGTGAGCGATACACCTGGTCTGGAGAATGTAATTAACTGGCAACTTCAGTGTCGAGTTTTTCGAGCTCTGGGCATAACATCTCCAGTCCTGGTCATTAATGTAAGAAATACTGTTTAAACGAAAGAGAATAAACAAAATATCTTTTTAATTATCTGGGTTACCAAGTCTCAGTCGAATTACCGAATCACTACCGGTTTGAATCCTCGACCGAGTAGTGGTCCATAAGCTAACCAACATTATCCGTTTGAGCTCTAGCGTGTTCATTCTCTCTGTTCAAATTACAACGTTATATTCACAAGAGATGAAAGGGATGCTGGACATTCGGAACAGATAAATCTTCGGAAAAGACTAGAAAATGGCAAGCTCTTTGGTTATTTTGAAACAAAACTTTATTTATACTAGTTCGACACAAATATGTTTCCATCTTATAATTCAATGTGATTTATTCACGTTGAAATTTGAAACATGCAAGGTCTGCTACATCTATAAGGAACATCCAATTTGCCATTTGAACATTTCTAACTTTTCATTATTATACGGTTTGGACTTTTAAGGCGGATCACCACCCGGAAATCAATACATAGTTTAGCTCATTCCCTTAACCACTGCACAATGAAACGTTACATATTAGAAATATTGTATTATAAGATAAAGTTATGTTTCAGCTACAACATAAGACACTGATTCATTTGGTTGTGTCTTCTGATATTGAAAAAGTTAACAAATAGAAGAAAAGTTTTGATTCGTTTTACAATGAGAACACAAAATGGCACTTGCTGTTAGATCTTACTAGAAGTGCTCAATTTTATGAAATGTTTATTTGAATGTGTAAAGTAATTTAAAGGTTACGATCTTATTACGAAATAGATATATTGTTTGGCCATTTTTCGTGTTATGATTCACATTTTATTTAAATATTAATTTACATTTAAGGAAATAGACTTTGAGAAGAAACTTGCGCAGAACGCCATAATGCATTGTTGCCAAATTTGTACGTTTAATTTCTGGATTCTAGCGTTGCAGTTCGAGAAGCGGAACTTAGCTGTGAATTGCAGTAAGGGTCGAAAACTAATTTCTCCAGAAAGTATCCAAGCAGAATTCCACGATTACGTCCTTTATTATCTGGCACCAGTACACACTCGACACTACTTGGCAACGCCGCACTATTCAAGCAGTGTTTAGCATAGCACGGAGAACACCTAGTGGTCCACCTCAATATAGGATATTTCTGATAATTTACCAGTAAAATAGCACTCTTTCAATTTTATCTTTCTTTCTCTCTTCCTTTTTTTCGTTTTTTTTTTTTTTGTTCATTTTGCATTAGTAGTCTGGAATGGAAGATATGACTTACGCTACCTACTGGGTTTATTAGAATGTAGTTTGCATCGATACGTCCAATGCACACTACCGAATTTACAGCCGAACAACGCGAAAACAAAGCATGGGTTAAACCTTTGACATTATCTTAGATGTGGCTGTGAGATCTACAGTTCTACTGGAAATTGAGTATGTTATCCTTTATGAAATAGACTTCATGAATGTTTCAAGCATCCTCTATATATTCGAACAGTTCTCTTGCTCTCTCTCTATCTCTCTCTATCTATCTATCTATTTATCTATCTATCTATCTATCTATAGCTGCTCGAGGTCTATTTCGGTCCCAATAATAGATATTGCTTTTCTTTTCAGATATTCGACATTTAGCTGTAATTTTGAGTCTATCATAAGATTCTACTTATGATTAAAAGTAAAAATTAATAAAACAATATAATACTTTTCATATACACTCTTTGTTAAAACATTTTGCTTCATGAAATATTTACAGAGTTTACATATTTTCTGTAAAATGGCTCTTATTTCAAAGGGAGTGAGATTTTTTTCCACCATTTTACATTAAAATAGTTATAAAAAGGTTTATCTACTATATTATCGATTCACAAATAAAGAATTTTGCGTTTTTTGAGCAATAAAGTCTCTTTGAATCAGTAAAACCCACCAAAGCTTCTTTCTGTGAAGTCAAAAAATCGAAGAACCAAAAAAGTTTTTGTTTTGGGTCAATTCCGGTTCAGAATAATAATATATTACAAGATGTATTATCATAGAGAATTTTGTTAATATATTATTTAAAAATGTTATATCTATACCATATCTATCGTTTTGGAAGGTTTATTACGGTCCTCATTTCCAGATAATTTTCGAAAAATATTTAATAATTGATAGGTTTTTGATCGAATTTTAGTAAAATTTTATCAATTTACGCTAACCGTTCATAGAAATGTTATTACAAAGTAACATAGTAAATAAACGAAAAATAAAGAATTAATACGCAATTAATTTTTTTGGTCATGAGGTCTAGTGTGAACTTTTTCTAGTTATTTCATAGTATTACAACTCATTAAATTTCATACTTAAGAACTTAACCAAAGCAAATCGTACCACTACCATATGAAGGTTGTCTCCTCTTAAACATTTCTTAAATATTGTAGTTGGAACATTGAAGTTTGTCATGGCTACCAACATTATGGATAACATTTTGACATAAAGAGACAATAGACAAACCACACGCTTCTTGTTGTAATCTTTTCGTCGGAGGAGCAGAGGAGAGGGGAGTATTTGTTGCCGTACGGAGAAGAGGGGGAGTATTAGTTTCTTTACGAACTGGCCAAACTACCGCGTACCATTCATATCTCGGTTGAATGGTTGATTGACAGTTCAATACACAATGACAGAGAAAATGGTTTAGTGCTGTGATGATGTGCGTGTATTAGTAAACAAAAGAACTGAGACTAGAGTTTAAAACATCACCTCGTGGGCGGTACAACGAGGAGTTAACCTTATAAACATATATTTTCTTGTATATACATTCTTTTTGTCGTAACTTCCTTAGTACCCAACCGAATTTCTTCAAATTTTCACCAAAGAAAGCTTACACTTTTTTTTATTTGTTAGTACAAGTAAAATCAGGAACATACATTAACATTATTTTTTAACCGAAAATATAATTTCACTTCTGGCACTTCGAGCAATTAAAATAAAAAAGAAAGGTAAAAAGAAATCTCTCGGGGAAAGTGTATCTGGTAAGAATTTTAGGAATCGTTACAGCGGTTAAGGTCTATATTAGCGTTTGTATATCTATTACACTCAAACTATATAAATACATTAAGCAAAATCCTTTTAAGATATTTAATAATCTCGTGAAAATCATATTGCTGTTATACCTACAGAGTAATCATTTCCTACTCGTCTATATATAATAGGAGTAAGCTTTTACGATCAGAGCCAGGAGAGAGAGAGAGAATGAGAGCAAGTTTAAAAAAATGAAATTAAATCTTTCAGTTTAACGTCTCATGATTATGCCCGTTAGGCTAAGAGAGACAATGACTAAGGCAAGTGAATGATGATGGAAGAATTGGTGAAATGAGATTTCGAAGGAAACGGGAGTATCCCGAGAAAACCCACAGACATGATGTTGTTCATCAAAATCTTACTTGGCCGGGGATCGAACCAAGGGCCCCTCGCACCAGAAGGAAGCGCTCTATTACTGGGCCACCATGTTCCCCTTAGAATAGGTTGAGAAGAGAAACGGAGGGAATGATGTGAATGAAATTGAATAGAAAAAAAGCTGGCAGTGTTCGATTAATCACGAATACACGAACAGTGCATCTGCAAAACCATCGACTTCGTCTTGTTTGACTGTATTTTATCAACAGTATGTTTGCTGCTTTCTTGCTTTCTACCTGTAATTTGCTGGGAACACGAGCAACAAACTGTGACGTCGCAGAGCATCCAGTTGAAAGTGATTGCTATAGAAGGATAAATTCTATCACAATCCGAAACTGTCTGCATGAAAAATTCTTAATTTATGTTTGATTGACACGAAATGCTCCACTCGGGACCATAGGCGTCAATACGTGGATGTTCCAGGACTCAGCGCCCATTTGAGATTCTTAAGGGTACTTAGCACAAATTGGATTTCTGCGTTGAAATTAATATCGAATGTTACATTTTTATACCAATAAAATAATTAGGTAATATAAAATGAGCTTCAGCAGTGAGTATAATTAATCTAATTACACGTTACAATTTTAAAAGTTAAGACAATGACCAATGCTGCTTACACATTTAATATGGGAAAATAAAATTTTAATGTTCAGTCCAAGTTCAATAAAAAAATAATAATAAAAATAGGTAATGGTGGTGTGAAAAAAAAAAAATTGACGACTTTGCAGTTTGAAACTAATTTCACAGTTCATTTGATTTCAGAGGCCAGTGTCCCTCCGTTGATAGTCTTTCATGCATCTCAAAGGGGAACCTTAGATTGATAATCACTAATCTATTGAATCTGTTGAAAAAATTAGAATGAAAAACGTTGTAACTTTTCTTCAAAAACCGCAGATGAGCACCCACTGAAAACAATAATAAGTGAGTTTCGTTTCATAATGAGAAAGTACGGTAGACTTCCAAACTCTAGGAATTCAGTACTCAAACTTGAAGTAGTACATCTTTAACTATGGTCCTAATAGATTAATTAATACGATCACAGATAGAATATATACCTTGGACAATGAATCCATATCAAAAAGTCATTACTCGTTGTGCTTGGGGAATGGTTGAAACTGGAAATCGTTGATTTGAATCACTTTCGGATTGAGCAGCCGGTTATTGGAGAAGATAGAACAAACTCTTAGGGGGCTGAATCTGTTGCAGAACTCTGCATCTAGATATATATCTCTTATCGTTTTTCCTCTACGGAAATCAGTATTGAAACGGGAAGTAGTAGTAAATTCCGGCTTTGGTAGAGTGTTGTGGGCTATGAAGATATGTTCTCTTGACGCCCTGAATCGTTTGCAGAAAACAGTTTGTCGCTACATAGACCTAGTACCACTTTTATTCTATGGCGATCAATGTTGAAACTAGAAGTGGTTAATTTGAATCACTTCCGGTTTGAATACATGGTTAATGAAGGAGATAGGACCTATTCCTGGGATGCTGATTCAATTGCAACAAAGAACATCTTCAGATCTCTTACAGTTTTTGTCCTATGAAAATCTGTACTCAAACCAGAAATAATAGTAAATTTGAACCACTTCCGGTTTTGGTAGTGTTGCGTGTTGCGAATATATGCTTTCCTGAGACACTGAATCTATTGCAGAGCACAATATACCGTTATCTATTACCACTTTTATTGTATGACTAAATTTTAAAACCGGAAATGATTATTTGAACCACTTCCGATTTGAGTAGAGTTTTAATGAAGAAGGTGAGACCTATTCTTTGTACAATAAATCGATTCAGAAAACCGCATCTCGATATCTCCTAACATTTTTTCTCTGTGGAAATCAGTATTGAAATCGGAAGCAATAGTAACTTGGAACAACTTCTGGTTTGGGATAGTTATTGCATGTTGCCCGTTTTCGTTCTATGGCGATAAACGTTGAAACATGGAATAATTAATTTGAACCAGTTGAATGGAGAGTTAATGGAGGAGATAGTACCTATTCTTGAGACACTGATTCGATTTCGAGAAAGCGCACCTCGATATCTCTTACATGACCTGATTCCTGTCGACAGACGGTCACGGAGAAAGCTGTTCTATAAGTCTTCTGACACTTACGCTTAGCATAGTTTGGAAGTATAATAAAAATCGACGCTTATACTCAAGAAACAAATGTGATGACGAAAATCTTCATGTTAAATAAAAAAGTGTCAGTATCTCGAAATGTGTGGAAATGAATTTTGAAATTACATACTAGAAAAACACTTTTAACTTCCGAGGTTGGATTAAAGTTTAGCGTCTAATTTTAGCAACAAACGTGGATCCATAGCTTATTGTGGTATCCATACCACATGAGCTCTCACCAAAAATCGAACCAGGACGTTCCGTGCCGAAAGCGTGTACGCTACCCATATGGCTAAAAAGGAAGAGCTCATGTGGAAGTAGTGTATTATTATTATTATTATTATTATTATTATTATTATTATTATTATTATTATTATTATTATTATTATTATTATTATTATTATTATTATTATTACCAGAACGTTATATTTGAACTAGAGAAAGATACAGAAAGCTATAGAGATTAACACTTGAGCCTTCCACATTTTTTTTTTTTTTTTACTAGATCGATCCAGGCGTGGTTGTTGCTACATGGTACTGCGAGAAGCGATTTGGGAGAGTCTTGAGTCGAAGTGGTGTCCTTAAAATGTTTTTGTCTCGAAAAATGTACCTTTGTCTATTGGAAGACCTTTTTCTCGCCTAATATGTCATCAAGAACATCGTGTATCTCTCGTCTCGTGGACAACACTACTCCTATATGTTACATGATTGTGCAACCACTTATTTTTAACCACAAACAGTGGCGGCGTAAGGGCGGGGCGAGCGGTGCCCTCGCCCCGGGCCCCACTTCGTGGAGGGTCCCGGACGGTAGTTAAAAACTAATTGCTAAAGAACTTTGTTAGTATGAGCCGTACAAAGGCCGTCAAAGTTTATAATCCTTCCCTAAAAGTAAACGCAATTAATTGTCGATCGAAATTACACCAAATAACTGATGAAACAACAGAAATATCTGTCTAATAAAACTAATCAGTGCCGAATTATGTGTAAGCTAAACAAGCTATAGCTTAGGTTCTCACTCTCTTGGGGACCTGGAAAGAAATTTAAAGAAAAAACTGAATGTAGATTAAAAATAAATAAAATAAACGTTCCACGCTCTTTGGGGGGGGGTAAGAAATTTAAAGGAAGAGGTTGAATGTAGGTGAAAAGCCAACTTTTTTTTTTTTTTACTTTGCCAACTTTGTGCAGCAGCTAGATGATGAGAGCGAGGAAAGACTAAAAGCATGTTACTCTGGTTTGGCTTTGTTCTACCCGAATGACCTGGACGGCGTAGAATTATTTCAGGATTGTAAGTATATAATCCATTCTCTAAGGTGTGCTCAGATAGCTGAAGAACAACTTGACTTTTCTCCACAAGGCATACTGAAATATGTATCTTCAATGAGGATTGAAGCTACAAAAGTTTTGCAACCGCTCTTCAGAGTTTGATAACACTGCTCGTATCTGTCGCATCATGTGAACGGTCTTTCACCAAATTAAGAGGGACAAGGAGTGAGCCACAGCGGCCGGAATATTGGTGTTCAATTTAACATGGGATCTCAACCATTTTTTAGGGAAATCATGGTTTCATTTCGTTCTTTCGCAAAAATGTCTCAATAGCTCACTCAACATGATGCATCTCATTTTAAAGGTGCAATTTGAACTCTGTGCGTGATATTTTCTTCTTATAAATACAGATAATTATAATCCAAATTCCCATAAGAAAATGATCAAAATTAGAGGGAAAAGTCTTCTGTTTTTTTACAGTAAGGAAAAGAGCTAAAAACTTCGGACTTTTTTGAGAATGGAGTACTATCTTTGTATTTGTGCGCTACTGTACTACTTTTTCGCTGTTTCCAAATACATCCATTACACAATCGATGAGAAATTATATCCCTCATCATTGAATCTACAGAAATCAGAAATCAGATTTTTTCGTGTTCACGTACTTGGCCATCTAACTGCTAGATGGCACTGTAGTCATTCCTCATCCCACTTTCCTTCTCAGCGGGAGCCAGTCCTTTTGAAAACCTACTTTGAACTTCTTAACAGGGGCGGGAGGAAGGAAATCATTGTGAAGAACGGGAACTTCAAACACGAGGAATGGCAAAATTTATGACCTCTTTAGTTGATGGTTTCTGTTTCAGCAGTACAGTGTATTTCTAGACGGTTTCTATGAGAAGAAGTAATTTAGGAAGTCAACTTTTCGAGAAAGATTTGTGAAGAAGCCGAACCAAAGTCTTCGTTTATGTATTCCAAGAAAGAAATGGGAACTTCCTGCAGGACTGAGAATATACATGCAAGAGAAAAGATAAGAAACATTATTATAATCTTTAGGGTAGATTAATCCCCGAAATATTCTTTGTTTACCTGTTAAAAAAAAATCAAGAATAATATAGAGCTCATTGATCAGCTTCCATCGTACAATACTAGACACACACATATTATATACATCAAGGCCGGCTTTAGATGGTGCGGGGCCCGATTGGGAACATTTTGTGGGGCACCGGGTTTATAACTAATTTGCACCAAGGTCTGTAGAGCCTATATATATGTATATGTATACTATTTACAGTGCCGGATTTACGTATAAGATAAACAAGCTATAGCTTAGGGCCCCGCTCTCTTGGGGGCTCCAAAATCTAAGGAAAAACTGGATATACATTTCTACAATATAAGAAAATTAAAAATAAATAAATTTAAATATACGTAGCAACAGTGCTTCCTACTGTGTAGCCTACATTCATGTAATTAATGGGGCTCCTTCTGCTAGTCTTCTTCCTAAATTATCTCTAATTTCTTTATTTCTGTATGTAGGGTGCCTATGTTCATCTGAACACATAAAGGGCCGCATTACCTTAAACAGCTTGGGACCCCACTAAACCTAAATCCGACCCTGACTATCTCTTTATGCATGTTTGCTCTCTCTCTTTTTGAAGCAGTGTTTCTTTGATATTGCTTCCAATTCTGGCAGGTTTTACCAAGGGGGGAAGAATCCTTACTCATTCCAGGCATTCAAACTAGAGACTGGACTACTTGCTTCCAACATTCCGTTCCCCATGTATCCCGGTCTGAATCAATTGTCTAAAGCCCATAAAACATTCAAATTCAAATGTAGATGTTGCTCATCAGTATCGACACCTAAATATTTCTCAATCAACGGTAGGGGTGTTTGGTACCTTCAATCTGTCTCCCTCTTATTAGCGGAGAAATACTCTACATTCGGTAGTAATTAAAAAAAAGTGCTGTTTAATGTATGTAGTAACGCATAGGAAACTAAATTTTAATATACCCTAGTAGTATAGAAACGCATCATACGGTACCTTACCAAAATAAACACCCTATGCCAAGGATGGAAACATTAACAATAATATAAAATATAATAATAAACATTTTAAAGAAATTCTTTCATCAATCAAGTCGCACTTAAAAGTAAAAAAAAAAAAAAATGTTTATGCATGACTTAAAAAGAAATGAGATGCACTCTAATATAGGCTTAAAGTTACTTTATAAATTCTTAAAATGACGCGCCCCATTCTTTTTATTTAGTCTTGCATAAACAAAATTATTTTTAACTTTTTAGTGCGAATTGATTAACAAAAGAATGTCTTTAAAAGGTGTTTTATCATTTTTTTATTCGTTGGACACATTTTCCAAATCCTAAACTGATATGCAACAGGCACGTAGCCTAGGGAAGGGGTCCAGGGGGTCCGTACCCCCCCTTAGAGACCAGAAATGAAAAAATCTAAGGAAGGATTAAACAAAATAAAATGAGAAAAAGAAGGATAACGTTAAAAATAATAAAAAAAACTACAGGAAGCCTTTGGTTACTCTTTCTTATGAGGAGATTTGTATTATTTGCAATACATAGTGGCGAGCTATGCGAGATATACTGGAAGAGTCAGGGAATTTGAAATTTCTAGAAAAGTTACGGAATTCTCAGAATTTCTGCTACTATTCAGGGAGATTTCAAGCTTCCGAAAGCTGTCGTTGTGTAACAGCGTGGACATTTTTTATCATAATTTTTCGTCATCGCATCCTTTCAGTATCAAACATGTTATTTCAAGAAAAATTTTCTACTGCTCCTTTAATCTGTCATTTGGAACCGACAGTAGTTGGCGGAATAATAAAAACAAAATTTTTCGTTTGGAATGTTCTGTTAGCATTTGATTCAACAGAGAAAGGAACACAGATATTGTAAAATAGTTTACAAGACATTATTGAGTATGTAGTTTTTATAATAGTGTATATGTACTTTTTATAATAGTTGGGGTCATAATGAAAAGAAAATTGTTATATTTGAATAAACTGAGGAAGAACGTAAATATTGTAAAATCTTCAATACGTTTTTTTATTTTTACTCGAGATTTCTTCACAGTCTTTTATTAAAATACTTGCCAACATATCCTCATTTTATTGTCCTAACAAACCAATATATGTTGATAGTAAAGTAGTTTAGATTGATCAAGCTCCTGGGCCTTCTGAATTTTTTCACCCTCCCCCTCCCCCCCGCCGTTACGAAATCCTGGCTAAACGAACCAATATATTTTTCAGTAGAATAGTTTAGAATGATCGAGCCCCTGGTGTGATGACCACAGTATTTCATGTCAGGACCCCCCCCCCCCTTCACGAAATCCTGGCTACGTGCCTGTATGCAACCAGGGAAACCAGGGGTGGTTAAAGACTATTATTTATTTTAGGATAAAGAAGTTGAAAATTAAAACATATTAAAATTTCCTTTTAAAATAGATATATTGCAAAGTATGAAAGTAACAATGGAATGTTGTATTGTCACCGGACTTACGTCCTCTGCAACAGTTCTTAGTTCTATGACGTTAGGAAATAAGTTCAATTTATACGAACACTTATTCAATGTTTGAAACAAACACCTGTTACGTCATTGTACACTCATGTCCAAAATGATTGTCGCATATCTATAACTGTCTTCTTGTAAGAATATAATGTAATAATGATTTTGCTGGGTACTTTAATACTGATACTATGTGTATATACAATTGGGAAATATATATGTGGTAAATTTCATAGGAAAATATTTATAAATACGAAAATTAGAATGAGTAAAACAAAATGTTGCTAAATGGACACGAAAGTTTTATTTTCGTTTTATTGTTCTTATTTACTGCTCGTTTGACATGAAATTTACCACATGTCTCTGCCGATTGTACACATACTAACATTATAAGAAATATCGGATGAATTCGTTATCAAATTATATTCCTACAACAACATATTTATAGATATGCGACAATAATTTTGGACATGAGTGTACCTTCCTCAAGAAGGTGACACATCTTTTAATTCTATTGTTATTGAAGTGGTCTATTTCCCCAAGTAAAAACCAACACCAAGCAGGGCATATGCTCCCTCCTGTCCTTCTAAGCCGGTCCCCAAGGCTGAATGTAACATTGCGGCCCTTTCCTGTTGTAATAGGGAAAAAAAACTCAGGATGGTCAGCCACTGGTATCGAATCTAGAACCATTCGAATGTGAAGGTGACAGGGGAAATCTGGTTGTCATATTTTGAAAAGAAAATAAGGAAATGAATTCCACTAAAAAAGAGTCACATTGTCAATACATTTCAGATCTTTGCCTGGGTTTTCTGCCTTTCAATTCTAAGTTTGTTTTTTTTTTAACCACGAAGGCTCTAAATAAATTAGAATATCGACTCTCCCGTTTTTTTTTTTAAATAATGGCATGGTTCTTCATTTTATATCAGACTCTTCCCGCACTATTCTGTTATTTACCATAGGTAGAATCCATTGAGAAAGAGAGAGGCGACAAGTGCTTTAGTTCTCTATGGTATGTTTGTGATCGTTGTAGATATTTGAGTGGCTCTCTAGACACGGGGCTGAGGGTTGATATCATGTTGGTCCCTCTTTACTTTTTCTTCAGTTTTGTTTCTCTTTTAGCCAAAACAAGGAATTTCACTCTTCTGTCCCATTTGCAGCCGTGATCACCCCCCTCCTGCGCTGTCCAACTTTGACCACATGCAGGGGAAAAGAAGGAAAAGGAGGGGTGCCATTTGCTTTGACGGAATTTCAGCAACAACCCCATCTGTTGCCAAAATAAGGAAACACTTTGTACTGTAAGGAAAAGATATCTTCGATTTGTCAAGGTCACTTGAGTCCCTCCGACTCTTAAGCTGATAAAATCATACTTGCACTCCACAATTGGTCAAGAAAGACTCACGAATCTGGCCATTCTTTCTATTGAAAATGAAATAAAATCTAATATAGTTGAGATTTCAGCAACCAAATCAAGAAAGGTAACATTCTGAATGCTGGTGGAACACAGGCTACTAAGGTAGTGGAAATATCATTGAAAGTAGTTTCATGTTTCAACTTAAGACAATAAAAATATAAAAGTACCAAAAGAATAATAAAAAGCCGTCAAGATCTGTCAATTGACTGGTGATGGGTGGTACAACCCATAGTAGAATTCTGTGTTCACATATTCAATTCTATGATATATATCCCAATTATTCAATATATTCAGGATTTTTTGTTATAATATATTCTAATACTAAGGATGTTAGTAAATGGTAATAGAAAGTCATAAGTGACAGAATATAAATATGAGTGAATTATTAAACACAAAATGATGCATCATAATACAAGTGTGAAATATGGAAACAATAGTAAAAAAGACAAGCAGGAGAGAAACATACAGTGCTTAATTATTCACTGATATTTCAGCAAAAGCAGTGGGACTAAATAGATCGTATATTATCACTGAAGAGAAACCTAGTAAAAGATAAATGATGACAGGCAGGAGAGAAATCTATTCTAGCCATTATTTACTGATACTTCGGTAAAATAAATAAATAAATAAATAAATAAAAACAAAAAAATAAAAAAGTTTAAGTATCGTGTGTGATCACTGGAGAGAAACCGAATGTTAAAGTGAATGGGGCTAATTGCAGGAATAAAATCTAATTAAATAAAACCCATGTAGTGTAAACTCAGACAGGTAAGAAACCATGAATAAACTTAGCCATATAAGAAATTGTACAGGAGGAACATCAAAGGCGAGAACCGAACAAGAAAATTCTAGAAAACTTGCTTACATTTACAGCTTACATTTAAAAATCGCGCCGGTTATATTATTATTTGCGATTTTTTCAATATCAGCTCATTGTTACATTTTGCACATAAATTTGTCTCTAAATATATTATTAGGAGCATTACTCCTACTATTCTATCTAATTACAGTACACGTTTAAACTAGGATAACTTAGATGTAGGATAAATTTTGGATTCTTTGTAGCTTCCGTTAAACTTGTATCTCTAACCCTTTTTCTATCGTGTCCCTTGTTTAAAAATGAATAAAAAATATATGTAACGATAGCTCTGGTCCGGTTTTATTTTTAGATACCAGCCTGAAGGCGGTTCTTAGCGTTAATAAAATAGACAGGGATGCTGAATGTCACCCAAATTAAGTGGTTTAAACACACACACCAATGGGAAAGGGGGGAGTAGTAAACAGAAAGAATGATTATGTAAATGAATGTCAAAAATAGAAGTTTATAAATCACGATTACTTGAAAAGGGGCCCCGATCTACTTCACTGGCCCCGGGCCCCAGTTTGCCTTACGCCGCCACTGACCACAGACATGCTTTTAACGTGTTTGTGTAAATGATAAATATATGCTCTCGAGCGCAAATTTGTTTCAAATATTAATATAAATAAAACTGAACAAGAAAGTACAGTTTACGTTTTTGGAAGATGCATGCTGTAATATTGAGTATACGGCAGAGAGTTTCAATTTCTTAACATGGATAAGCCCATTTATTTTTGTGGCTCTTCTACTCCTCCCATTGTTTTCAAGTTGCTGCAGCCCACTTCACAATTACAAGCAGTATACTTCCATAATACTGTAGTTACAAATAGTGACGACGCATACTTGCTCTTTATTTACATATTTCTTTTTTCTAGGGGGGAGGGGTCAGTAAAACAAAGAAGTTTGAGGGTGTTAGTTACTTGTCTAAATACAAAAGAGGATATTGTATACTTCTAGACCTACATTACAATACATATCTGGGAAACCAGCCGTGGGACAGCTACGAGGGGCGTGGTGCACTCGGCCTTCTTAACCCTTCTGGTGTTGTTAATGCTTACAAATATCTCCATTTAAAGTGTTTGACTCAACCCTAATAGCATGTTGGTTTGCAGCAAGTCTTTCACTATATTTGATATTAACTTGCTAGACTTTCCGTGCACTGTACACCTGCTGCAGGCGTTTTGAAAGAGTTACCTGCAAATGTCGTAATTAGATTTTCAGTTGCTAGATTTTACTTGCCTTGGAGGCTTGCTGCAACTTTGTAGCAAGTGTGTCAATTGTAGTTTCTACCAACAGGTGGCACAAAAGTCTAATCTTAGAAATCTCACCGCCAGGCCGCCATTTGTAGTAGGTGCAAAGTGTATGAAGCATTGAAACATGTGGATAATTACGATAATTACGTAAGTATCCAGTATGTAGAGAAAATTTATATTTTAAACGTGTATTGTTTGACAAAGTTGTTGACTGTGTGATTGTTCGTATACAGTAAATGTTCAGTTTGTAAAAGGCATGCAATGCAATGCAAGTATATACCTGCAGAAGACTTACTACACTCACTTGCTGAAGACCTGCTGTAGTCTTGCATTGCAAGTATACACTTGCAGAAGACTTACTACAAACTTGCTGTGGACTTGCAGTGGAAGTGGTATCCTTGCACAGACTTGCGTCAAACCTGCACTAACTTGCTGCCGACTTGCTGTGCACTTGTAGAGCAAGTGGAAACTTGCAGTATGCTTGCTGTGCAAGTAAACCCCTTGCATAACCTTGCTTTGCAAACTTACCATACACTTGCATTGCAGGCGTGCTGCAAGTTCGAAGAGCGTCTACTAGGAAGTTTGCATTAAACTTCCATCAAACTTGCAGACTTACATTACAAGTCTGCTGCAAGTTTGCCAGACTTGAATTGCAAATCTGCTGCAAGTTTGTTGCAAGTCATTTTTGCTATCTGGGAAATATTTTTATCTCTCGTGAGTGACGGAAGAGTGAGAAGAAAGGGGAGAGTTAGAGGCTGACAGAAACGTTTTACAAAAATACACAAGTATGAGCATGATGGTAGTGTATACAATAGTATTCGAGTTATTTGCACGAGGTCAGGGAGGATGCTGTATAATATATTCGGAATTTGTTTCAATCAATACCATAAATTTATATCTTATTTTATTACTAGTATGCCAAGAGATTGTTGGAGTGGTTTCCAGTCCTTAAATACGATGAAGCACACGTAACAATACATTTTATGCCTTGCACTATATGATATATCTCATTCAACTAGTGCATAATAAGGTCAAAGTAAAGCTTTTGTTTAAAAGAAACTTACGTTGAATAGTAATACTTCAATATAATGCGTTCAGTGCACGAGGAAATCAAGTCTATTTCTAGTCATTTTGGACATATTTCGTAAATGAAATATCTACTTGAAGCTCCTTTCAGAGCTTAAAGGAATCTTTTCCAAATGTTATATATAGCTCTAATAATAATAATAATAATAATAATAATAATAATAATAATAATAATAATAATAATAATAATAATAATAATATAACAATATTGACCTTTTCATGTACTTACATATAGGGCTGTAGGCGGTATACGCTATACACCTTCTGTTTAATCTTAGTCGTTAAAATATACTTTTTGCATCAAGGCGTAGCTTGCTTGCATATAAGCTTGTTTGAGATTGTACAAAATTGAAAAATGTAAACAAATCCTTATCTCTGACTAGCAGCGTTCACCCCGCTTCGCTGGGGTCACCCCGGAACGCAATAAACTTTGTTACTTAGATAATTTTTACTTTTTCGCTTTCAAGTGATATGATAAAAACCATAGAAGATTGCAGTAAATGTTAACATTATATCGCCTGTCATTTATGTTAACCCGCCGAGTGACACGGTCATGTGGGTTGCATATAAATACGGTTAGATTTAGCTATGATGAGCTAACAAAGGATTTGTACGTTATGGACACTTGAATGGTCAATTATCTCAAGACACTGGTAATTGAAAATTAAAGTGATATGATAAAAACCATCTAGGGTCCAAATCTTAATAACCCCCCAAAAATGAAAGAAATTGGTTCAGCCGTATTAGCGTGATGAGCTAACAAAGGATTTGTACGTTCTCTTTTATATATATAGATTAGTGGAATGTCTATTCACGACATTAAAATGAAACTTGTAGACATATTTGTATTTTTTTATGTAATTTTATTTTCTTAACAGTTTTCCAATAACTAATGAAGTTAGTCAGAGTTGGAATATAACATTCTTTTTTCTTCGTGTTCGATCCCAGCCCCCGCCAAGTGAACTTTGTGGTGGACAAACACCGTGTGCGTGGGTTTCCTCGGGGTTTTCCCGTTTCCTCCCACTTTCTTCATTCCACCATTTCTTTCATATCTCATCATCATAGTCTCCTTTAGCCTACCCGGCATAATCGTGGGACGTAAAACTCATTTCATTTCATTTTTCTTCGTTAGTAACATATTGGGTCATGTCCCCCTATAGAACAACTTGCTATCTACATCCCTGAATGAATGTGTGTTGGTCTCTGCATACTTCGTGTGTTGCTTTGCATTGAATTAGTCCCAGAAGCGACAGCCCTATTAGCGACAGGAACTGTTATCTGTCCTATGAGCGACCGATTCATTTACAATGATATGATGGAAGATGACATGATTCCATCTCGTAAAACATGTTTGCCTCTGGCGTTATTAGCACCCGAACAACCTTGGTATGAAATATGTACGTGCCAGTGATACTATTCGTCAAATAAATAACTAGACGAACTGTAAAATCCTGCGAGGGATTTGTAACTTGTGTAATAATTTCTTCGAATACACCGTGTTTTTAGATTTCTTTGATATTCTCAAATGGTGAACACTTTTTCCATGGGCACCCGATAGGAAGGCAGGGGTCGCCCCCCTGGCTCACAAAAATGTATACGTAGTATGGCAAACCACGCATATTAAATACCAGATATACCAGACGTGATACAGCAAACATGGAGATGCCCCTCCCTAGAAAATTTCTTCGGACGCCCATACCTCTTTCTGATTTCCTTCTTATGCCATAAACATATTCAAGCTAAACTTATGCTCCGTATCATTTTAACATGAAAATTTTAATTATATTAGAATCAAAGACGGAGCTACTCTAAATATTTAGTTAGTTTTCCTTTTGATAGAGTCAATGTATTCATACAAATAAATTCAAAAATATAATATTAGGAAAAACGTATAAAAGATTGTTAATATAATGAGAGCATTCTCACGTATTAAATTCAGGTAGAGCGAAATTTTTCATAGTACATTTTGTTAGGTTTTAATCACACTAGCATAAAACAAGTTAAAGAAGAGAGAACCTTATCTTCTTCCATTATCTTAGTATGAACGAATCGGTGACTCATAGGGCAGTTAATACATCGAATCGGTCGCTCATAGGACAGTTAACAGTTCCTGTCTCTAATAGGACTGTCGCAAGTGGGAAGACACCCTTTACATTAGTAGTCTAGCAATGTATGTTGAATTTCTTCTTTTTTCTTTTCTTATGCATATTGATTCTATTACAATATACTCCAAATGGAATCTAGAACGTTTTCGTGTGAGATTGTTTGGTTGTAAGGGATGTTTCGTTATAAAAGATATTTGAGAGCATTAATTATATACTCGTAATGAGAAAAAGGGAGAATTAGTTCACATAGAAAATATAAAATAAAAGTTGATTAAAAAAAAAAAAAGGATTTTGAATTTTGTGATTTTATACTTGAACACACCGAAACTTTACACCAAACCAGCTTCACACCAGCTTCGCGTCCTTATATCGAAATGTCTTACCCGAAACGCCCTACACTGAAACAGCCGTGTCTCACTCCAAATTATTGAGTATGATTGACATGATTACGTAATGGATGACATACCTTCTTCAGAGTCTATTCCAGTATTAGAAATATATTCAATGTTTATCTTGATAATCAGCCTTAGTGTACAGTTGAGTGTGATTTGCGCCCATGAAGAAAAAAAAAAACCTGTTCAAGGGCTTCAGATGCGGCTATTGATAGTTGCGTCCAAAAGTTCTTTAGGTAGACACGTTATTTGCGGCCGTGTGGAACTGTTAGGCTCGATTCGATTCCATTCGATTAATCCTGAATTACACAAGTTGAATGTACTTTGTTGTAATAAGGATGGTATTTTTGTGGAAGGTTATTTTTCAAGGAGTATTAAAATATCGAACTTGAAGAAATGCGTTTGTTTCGAAGAAAACCACTCGCTAAACTATTAGTTGTAACGTTAGATTCAAAGTAAAATCAATCCTAAGGAGTCGTACACTATGATGGAATACCTATAATGGGCTATACATATTTCCCTTACGTTACTAACACCAAGGACAGTAAATTATGTTTGAAATTCAGAGTAAATGGTGTACCTGTCATAGTGGAAAGCCATTAGAGTTCTACGTAATTTATAGATCAGTTCTAATTTAAAATGTGGAGGAATATCTGGCCTATTGCATGCAAGAAATCGTTGACTTTCAGTTTACTCGCCGAAGTAGCTCTAAACAGCAACCTTCTGATTGGCCGAAACTAGATATCAACTAATTCTTGAAAGTAATTGGCTAATCATTTTTCCATATTGTTTATTTCAAATAAGAGGCATTATAGGCCTTAGTTTCAGTTGTACTAGCTGCCAAACGCTACAAAAATTGAATTATTTATATTATATTATTTAATCGGAGCTATTTTATAAATAATAGGACATTACTTTTTAAATAGCTTTCCATAATAAAGTACATGCAAATTTAGTTGCATATCAAATAGAATTTACCTTTTTGTTGATAGTCTTATATAAGAAAAATCTTTGTTATGCTATAGTTTTCTACTTAATGGTCATAAAATGAATAAAATGAGAGACATAAGCCATGAGAAAAATCTTACTGAATATGAGTTGGTATAAGATAATATAGTAGAATTTGAAATAAAGCAAAGTCTAGATTTATTATCTTACACTCATAGCACACTATAGGTACTGCACCATACTATACGACTCATTAAGATTCTTTTTACTGCAAAATTTATGTTCAATAAACAGTATTGAGGGTGTTCTTCCACGGGAGGTTTATGTTAAAGATAGAGCTTATGGGAAGTAAAGTTTTTGAACATGACTCCATGACTTGTTTTTTCGTAATGAATTACAGTATGTATATTCCTATTTCAGAAAATTTAATTTAAATTGTTCTGGAATGGCATTTGAAACTCCTTTAGGAGATCGAGCTAAATGTTAACTATGTTTACCATAATTACTTAAAATTAGTATGGGTTCTTTCCGATCTTGTTTTCCCTTAAAAAGAAAAGTTATTTGTTAATTTGTATTTCTCTGACTACTTCTAAATATTGACATAAAGAAGCAACTTACTTAGTGCAGGCTGAATTTTATATAAATTAGTTTTCAAAAATAAGTAAATTAAAACTTGTAACAATATTATAAAAGACAACTAAGTGACTTCAGATCTATGCACACAGATCCTACAAACCAGAAATACATACCTACAAGAGGGTTATGATGCAGGTGAGTCATAAAAATGAAATGAAATCTTTCCGTTTAACGTAACACAATTATGTCCTTTAGGCTAAGGGAGGCGACGATTAAGGCAAGTGAAAGACGATGGAAGAACTGGTAGAATGAAATTGTGAAAGGAAACGGGAGTACCTGCAGAAATACTAAGGACACGATATTGTCCACAGCGAATCTCGCTCACGAGAGGTAAACGTTCTACCACTGAGCCACAGTGCCTTCCCCCCCCCCCACGTGGCTCATTGGAAAAAGAGATAATAATAATAATAATAATAATAATAATAATAATAATAATAATAATAATAATAATAATAATAATAATAATAATAATATTAATAATAGAGCACTTAACAGCAGAAAACAATTATTTATCTTTATGTATTAAAAAATTAAGTCTGTGCTGTCCCCTCAAAAAATAATACCTAATGAAAAATTTCCTATAATACAAATGCAAGAAAGATTAAAAAGAAAGATAAACGAAGAAGACAAAAAGAAAAGAGAAACTTACGAAAGAAATTTTCAGGGAAAAAAGAAAACTCTTACAGATATTAATTCATTAGATCAGCTACTTCTAACCTGCTTAGAGCGAAAATATTATATCTAACGAAAAAAGCCCCTGCCACATAAATTATTCCATAGTAGCTCGTTTCGGTCCGAAATCGGACTTCGAACTGACACGTTTGAGAAGAGAGATAGTTATCCTGAAGTGCCATCTGAAGTTCGAAAATTCGGTTGGTACTTACACTAATTTTCCGAAAGCATAAGTTCGCACCGGGAATCGAAACTGGGTCTCCTATGCCAAACTCGCATACTCAACTCTCAAAAGTAACCTATTGTTGTGGTAGGTATACTTTGGACACAGTATAATAAACTATAGCTTGCTTTTAGTTTCCTTTGATTTTCTTTACCAGCAGCACAGAGTAGTCATCGTATTAAGGTATAACTGTTGGAATTAATATGCATAGGCCTATACTCGTCCCGGTTTCAGATTAAAAAGGCAGAAGTAGGATAAAAATAGAAGACTGTCCCGACAAAATCGGGTCATTTGGTAGCCCTGAGGTTGGATTCTAGTTTAAACTGCGTTATGTGAACGTCTTATATGGCTTCAGTAGCGAAAATAGATGTTAGGCCTGAATATTGAAAAGTTCGGCAACTATGACCAATCTCAAACCAAGAGATGTGACCGTATTATCAACCGGGCAGTCGGATTAACCAAGGATTATATCGCATTACAAGTGCAAAACTTTAACGAAGTAAGCGAAAGATTATCTATTATTATTATTATTATTATTATTATTATTATTATTATTATTATTATTATTATTATTATTATTATTATTATTATTATTCACTTATAATCAGTTTGTGAGCTGACGGAGGGATCTTAGGGACTTCCCCCTTCACAAGAAATTCCATCCCCCTGGAGAACTAAATTTTAATCCTTGACAGGAATAACTTCTCCCCTTTCTAGATTTTTTTTTGAAATCAATTTGTGAAACATCTCATTTCTCAACATTCTTGTAATCATTAGAATCATGCATTTTTGTTTCTTGAAATATTTATCTCCTTATGAAGAAAATGCATTATTTTTACCATGAGCAAGCTAGAAAGCCTCGAAGAAGGTGGAAAGAAAAAAAAATTGGAATATTTAAGTTTTACGTCCCACGATTATGATGAGTAACGAATGAAATGGTGGAATACCACAAAACTCACTTGACGCTAGCTGGAATCGAACCAAGGACCGCTTGCACCACAGGTGAACGCTCTACCACTGAGCCACCGCATTCATGGGAGCTTGAAAGGTCACCAATTGTTTAAATATGCAAAATAATAATAATAACATGTAGACACTATAGCTATTGTTTGTGTGTGTGATGGCTAGGTGTGTATACAGGTTAAATTCATTCTTTCTGGAGAGAACTATTACCTCATACACTGCTTATAATGGCTGAAAACATGAAAATAAATTATCAAAAAAGGAAAAATGTTTAAATTAAGGAATGTGGGAATCATTCTTATAGTCAACTGTAAGAAAAGATTTGTAATTTTTAACCATAATAGACTTACGGATAATTAAAAAGTAATAATAAGATTCGCAACGAAATGGCTCATATAATGCTCTCTAGCCAAGTGGTTAGTATGCGTGCGCATGGTTCTGGATTCGATTCTTGATTATATCCTCAGGTTTTTCGGTTCAACCCTAGCATCGTGAAACAATTGGATATGTATATACAGGGTGTTTCAAAACAACACCGACAACGTTTGGGAGGTGATTCCTGATCCCAAGATAAGCCAAAAAATATAGACCAACCTGGGTGCACAAATGCTTCCTTTCGGAGTTATAGGCTGTCGAAAAAATGAAAAATTCAACTTTAAAGGTCCATAGCTCCAATACTATGGGACCTACCGTAGTCGACTAAAGACTTCACTTAGGAACTAATATGTACCCTATCCAAATATCCATACTTCAGAATTCTGCGGAAGTTCCCCAACAATTTTTATAGAGGTAGTTGGTGAGTACTTCAACTCATACGCCCGTGAGTACCTAGGATTCTGAAACACGTATTTTTGGATAGTGTACATATTAGTTCCTAAGTGAAGTCTGGACCCGACTACGGTAGGTCAAATAGCTTTTGAGCTATGAACCTTTAAAGTTCAATTTTTCATGTTTTCGGCAGCTTATAACTCCGACAGGAAGCATTTGTGCACCCAGTTTTGTCTATACTTTATGTCTTATCTTGGTGTCAGGAATCATCTCCCAAACGTTGTCGGTGTTGTTTTGAAATACCCTGTATATTGCTTCCACACATCTATGCCAATATGGATGTATATTTAATTTTCAACTGTTCATTGCTTTAGTAAATCATAGGTCGCGAAATTTCAAGGCATTAATTGCTCCAATATATTCATTCAAAAATACATTATTATTCACATTTCATTTTAGTTCAATTTTTCTTGTTTTACTTATTATTTACAGTCTTTCTTCAGGATCTGTTACGTATACTAAAAATATTAATTGGGTGTATAGCAGAATACCTGCACAACGAAGCCTTAGGTACTGATTAACAGCATACGTGGTATCGCTTATTATAATTCTTAATCTATCCCTTTGGCTCCGTGCTTATTCCCTCTTTGTGATTTTTTAAAATTTTTTTTAAGAAGATTGTCGTCCTGGCATTCGACCGAAGAGAAAAGGTTTTTCTCATTGATACAAAATCAACTATGAGTGAATGAAAATAGATATACTAGCATGACATATCAGTCATTATTACACTACTGTTCCATATCTAAAGTACTGTAAATACAAGTCCCTACTTAGGCACTCCACAATTGTTTCAATAAAGAAGGATGAACAATAATATACAAAAATATGAATTTTACCTCCTCGCTCGCCTAATGGTTATTGCACTCGACTTTGATGAGCTTGATTGTGGGTTCGATTTCCTGTGCCTGAACGTTGAACGCATTACGGTGATTTGAATTTGACGGTAGTGCCACCTTAAACTTTAGGTTCACATCATACGGTATCTGCACTGAAGAGGGACGCTTCTTTTTTCAATACTAAACTAAACTTTCTCTTAGTCTTTACTAAGGCTTTAGGCAGTAAAATTGCGCTCTCATTTCGTAACCTGGCAGAAGATAGTTTCATTTCATCCCCTGAACCTGTTTGAACACCTAGAGTATTTCATGCATTTTCTTACCACTATCCGTCGCAGGCTATTAAATTCATTTTTAACCATGGCCACGCGTCACTGAGCACGTATTTATAATTAAATTGTAAATAGTTTTCTGTAGCTATATTTGATTTACTGTGGGCCTATAAGTCTACATGCATTGTTTTGTGTGCTTATCACGATACGCTTTGATAAGTATTTTTTTTTTTTTTTTTTTTTTTTTTAGAAAAAAGAAAATTGATTTATACTATGTGCATAAATGATTCATATAAATCTACATCTATGAATTACCAGCTAATAGAAAGATGCAATTTACAATTAAATAATATAGGCGATAGCTATTGGGACTGAATTCTAGGTTTCTGCCTCGATGGTAACTCGTAACTGTGACTACAACAAACTTTTGAACATTGCAACAAACCCAATTATTTAATTAAAACTAGGTTTTATCGTATAAAATAAATAAAAGATAAATAAATACGTATGTACTTCTCCACACTATATGTTATAAACTTAATATTAAGCTAAATTAAAATGCAATGTTATTCCATATCCTTTGCTTCTTTTTGTCATTTTTATATAATAATTGACACTTCATCTTTGAAAGAAAGGAAAAACAAACTTTATACTATTTTTATTATGTGAATAAAGATAGAGTTTAGCTCAAAATATTGCTAGAAGCTGGATGAAAGTGCAAAGCTGAGTTAACTAATTCAGGTTTAACATCCCCCTTAATTCTGAAGCTGTATGCAACACGAAAGCATAACTTAACATAGGATGCTAGCTATATACTATGTGCTTCGGATGAGAATGGAGTTAAGAAGAATCACTAAGAATCACTTTTTAGTTTAACGTTTCACGTTTTATGCACCGAAGGCAAAGGAGACGGTGATCATAAGATCAATAATGATGATTGAAATAGGAGGAAACAGGATACCTCGAGAAAACCCACTCGCATGGTATTTGTTCACTACAAGGCCCACTTGGCTGAGTGTGAGCTCGGATCAAACCAGAGATCGCTCTACCAGTGAACCACCAGGGTCCTGAGAACCATTTCTGTTGGGGGTTCTCCTGAGTATAAGAAGAACCATAGTCTGATCTCATTCTCATATATGAACTCCCTCGTGGCTACAGGGTTAACATACGCGTCTTCGGTGCTTGAGGCCTGGGTTAGATTCCCAGAGGGAGTTATGTAGTTCGGATCCCACGTTAAGCTGTAGGATAGGGTTGCCATATGTATGTGAAGTTGCCCCCCCCCCCACTGTCAAATTTCGATTCGAAACCGAAGCCAATCGTTTGTTTTTTGTTTGTTATTGATTCTTATGAAGAAAAATTCGTTTGTTCCGAAAAACGTACGGACATATTCACTTCATTAGTGTAGGAACTACAAGTAAAAACCCCTTTGGGCCTAGCGTGAATTTGACTCCCCCATTTTGAGCACTAACGAAAAGATTAATGCCATTCGTTAGTGCATAGTTAGTCACGAAACTCCCATAACAAACGCATAGGGGATTTTTCATTGTGTTAAATTACCGCCAAATTCAAAAGCACTAATGATCTCTTTCAGTGTAATCGTTAGTGCATCGCTAGTGCTTCTTCGTGCACCAACCCTAACATTAGTGCTTCATTAGTGTAGGAACTACAAGTAAAAAGCCTTTGGACCTAGCGTGAACTTACCCCCCTCCACTTTGAGCACTAACGAAAAGATTAGTGGCATTCGTTAGTGTATCGTTAGTGCTTGTAGAAAATACCAATAGTTTCGTTAGTGCTTCACTATTAGTGTAGATATAGCCAATTATAAGTCACGAAACTCCCAAAAGAACTGGATGGGGAATTTTTCATAGCCTTAAATTACCGCCAAATTCAAAAGCACTAATGATCTCTTTTAGTGCAATCGTTAGTGCATCGCCAGTGCTTCTTAGTGCACCAACCTAACGTTAGTGCTTCATTAGTGTAGGAACTACAAGTAAAAACCCGTTTGGGCCTAGCGTGAATTTGGCCCCCACTTTGAGCACTAACGAAGAGATTAGTGCCATTCGTTAGTGTATCGTTAGTGCTTCTAGAAAATACTAATAGTTTCGTTAGTGCTTCACTATTAGTGTTGATATAGCCAATTGTAAGTCACGAAACTCCCATAAGAAATGCATGAGTATTTTTCATTGCGTTAAATTCCCGTACGTAATAGTAACCATTACACACATGATTAGCCATATGATTAATAGTAACCATAGTAGCCATATGATAGTAATAGTAGCCATATGATTATTAGTGTTTTTAAATTTGGGGGAAGGATTTTACAAAATGGAAAATGCTACGTGTCAAAATTTAGCCCCGCACGCATCTCAAATATTAAAAAAAAAAAAAACATTTCACATGGTTAGTGCTTCGTTAGTGGCCGTTAGTGAATATCATTTGCCAGACTAAATTGATTTTTTTTCTAATTTTACAATTATTGTCCTACAAAGGTGAGATAGACGTCAAAAATTAGTGCATCGTTATTGCTTCCCGAAGCACGAAGCATTAGCGTTAATTTCTATTATAGTTTAAGAGTTATAAGTGAATAACTCACTCTGTGCTAAATTTAATTTTAGCAAATTTTACAATAATTGTCCCACAAAAGTTGAATAAACGTCAAAAATTAGTGCATCGTTAGTGCTCCGAAAGACACTAAGCATTAACGTTACTGCTATCGTAGGTTAGGAGTTAAAATGAATAACTCGGGGGGGGGGGAGCTACTTTAGATCTTTACATTTTATACAATTTTACGCTAATTGTCGGACGGAAATTGGACAAAACCAGCGTTTAGTCGTCCGCTGACTAAGCACTAATGTTAGTGTTTTTTTTTTAAATTTAAGTGTTATTAACGAATAACACGCACGAGGCTAAATTTAAATTTATCGACTTTTAAAATAATTGTTCATCAAAAGGTAGGATAATCGCTAAAAGTTCGTGGTTTTTTAGTGCTTCAAAAATACTAAACACTGATGATAGTGCTATCATAGTTTAAGAGTTATCAGTGAATAACTCGGGCGGAACTCAATTAAAATTTATCAAATTTTACACTAATTGTGTAAAAATTGAAAAACCTGAAGTTAGCCCCGCTCGAGTTATTTGTTAAAACTCCTAAACTGTGACGGCACTGAAGTTAAGAGATTAGTGTTTATGGAGCACTAACAGCGAACTAATCTTTGGTGGTTATCTTACCTTTGTGGGACAATTAGTGTGAAGTTCGATAAATTTAAATTCAATCCTATCCGGATTATTCATGAAATCACTAATGACAATGCTTAGTGTTTTATAGAGCTCTAGGAATTCATTAAACACTTGCGTTTGTCCCACTTTTGTTGGACAATTAGTGTAAAATTGTTTAAGTTGAAAAATCTAAAGTTAGACAGGGTTGAGTTATTCATTAATGAGTACTAAAATATGATAGCACTAACGTTAGTACTTATTATTTTTTGAAGATTTAAGGATGCACTAACCTTTAGCGTTTGTCCGACCTTTGTGAGAAAATTAGTGTTAATTCGATAATTTTAAATTCAGTCTCGTCCGAGTTATTCATTAATAATTCCCAAACTACGATTTCACTAACGTTAGAGCTAAGATAACATTAACGTTAGAGCTAAGGTAGTATTAACATTAGAGCCTTTTGGACTATTAACGTTCTACTAACCTTTGACGTTTATTAAGCCTTTGTGAGACAATTATTTTAAACTTTGATAAGTTTAAATTTAGCCCGAGTGTGTTATTCACTTATAACTCCTAAACTATGACAGCACTCAGTGTTTTATAGAGCTCTATTAATGCACTAACCACTGGTGTTAGTCCCACTTTTCTGGCACAATTACTAAAAAATTGTGTAAAAGTAGAAAAATCTAGTTAGCCCCGCCCGAGTTATTCATTAATAACTTCTAAAGTATGATAGTACTAACGTTAGAGTTTAGTTCACTAATGTGCAATAACGAAGCACTAAATATGTAAATAGTTTTCATAGCACTTGAGAAGCGTGCGGGGCTAAATTTAGACACACGACATTTTTCATTTTGTAAAATTCCCCCTTATTTAAAAGCACTAATAACCATATATAGTGTAATAGTTATAGTATAGTGTAGTGTTAGTAGCTCTTGTTGCAGAACTTCTAACATTAATGCCTCAACAGTACGGACGGTAGAAAATAAAACTTAGGGGAAGCTAATTATACGCTAGCCCATAAAAGCATTCACGATGGGAAGCATTAATATTCGGTCTTGGTGCAGTAGCAAGCAATAACGAAACACTAACGATGCTACTAGAAGAGACCACTACTGCTTTTGAATTTCGTGAGAATTTGACCTAATGAAAAATTCTCCATATTTTTCTTATGGGAGATTCGTGACTTATAATTGGCTATATCAACACTAATAGTGAATCACTAACAGAACTATCAGTATTTTGTAGAAGCGCTAAAGCTTCAATAACGAATGGCACTAATCATTTCGTTAGTGCTCAAATTCTGGGGGGGGGGAGGGGCAAGTTCATGCTAGGCACAAAGTTTTTTTACTTGTAGTTCCTAAACTAATGAAGCACTAACGATAGGGTTGGTGCGCTAAGAGGCACTAATGATACACTAACGATTGCACTAGAAGAAGTCATTAGTGCTTTCGAATTTGGTGGGAATTTAACGCAAAGAAAACTTCCTCATGCGTATCTAATGGGAGTTTCGTGACTTATAATTGGCTATATCTACACTAATAGTGAAACACTAGGGAAACTGTTAGTATTTTCTAGAAGCACTAACGATACACAAAAGAATGACACTAATCACTTTGTTAGTGTTTAAGTGGGGGACCAACTTCATGCTAGGCCCAAAGAGTTTTTACTCGTAGTTCCTATACTAACGAAGCACTAACGTTAGGGTTGGTGCAATAAAAAGAACTAACGATGCACTAACGATTGCACTAAAAGATATCGTTAGTGCTTTTGAATTTGGTGGTAAGTTAACGCAATGAAAAATTCCCCATGCATTTCTTATGGGAGTTTCGTGACTTATAAATGGCTATATCTACACTAATAGTGAAACACTAAGGAAACTGTTACTATTTCCTAGAAGCAATAACGATACACTAACGAATGGCATTAATCTTTTCGTTAGTACTCAAAGTGGGGGGCCAACTTCACGCTAGGCCCAAACGGTTTCTTACTTGTAGTTCCTACACTAATGAAGCACTAACATCAGGGTTGGTGCTCTAAGAAGCACTAACGATGCACTAACGATTGCATTAAAAGATATCATTAGTATTTTTGAATTTGGCGGTAATTCGACGCAATGAAAAATTCCCTATGCATTTTTTATGGGAGTTTCGTCACATGTAATTAGCCATAACCACACCAATATTAAAGCACTAACGAAACTAAGTGTTTTCTAGAAGCACTATCAATGCACAAACGAATGGTACTAATTTTATCGTTAGTGCTTGAAGTGGCGGGCAGCGTGAACTTGGCCCCCAAATGTTTTTTACTTATAGTACCTACACTAATGAAGCACTCACGTTCGCGGTTGGTGCAATAGGAAGCACTGGCGATGCACTAACGAATGCAGTAGAAGAGGTCATTAGTGCTTTTGAATTTGGCGGTAATTTGACGCAATGAAAAATTCCCCATGCATTTCTTATGGGAGATTCGTGACTTATAATTGGCTATATCTACACTAATAATGAAGCACTAACGAAACTATTAGTATTTTCTAGAAGCACTAACGATACACTAACGAATGCCACTAATCTTTTCGTTAGTGCTCAAAGTGGGGGGAAGTTCACGCTAGGCCCAAAGGGTTTTTTACTTGAAATCCCTACACTAATGAAGCACTAATGTTAGTGTTGGTGCACTGAGAAGCACTAGCGATTCAAGAGATCATTAGTGCTTTTGAATTGGGCGGGAATTTAACGCAATGAAAAATTCCCATGCATTTCTTATGGGAGTTTCGTGACTTAAAATTGGTTATATCAACACTAATTGTGAAGCACTAACGGAACTATTTGTATTTTCTAGAGGCACTAACGATACACTAACGCATGGCACTAATCTTTTCGTTAGTGATCAAAGTGTGGGCCAAGTTCACGCTAGGCCCAAAGAGTTTTTTACTTGTAGTTCCTACACTAATGAAGCAGTAATGTTAGTGTTGGTGCACTAAGAAGCATTAGCGATGCACTAACGATTGCACTAATAGAGATCATTAGTGCTAATGAATTTGGCAGTAATTTGAGGTAGTGAAAAATTTCCCATGCATTTCTTATGGGAGTTTCGTGACTTATAATTGGCTATATTTGCTCTAATAGTGAAGCACTAATGAAACTATTAGTATTTTCTTGAAGCGCTAACGAACGGCACTATTTTTTCCTTATTGCTTGAAGTGGGGGAGACAGCGTGTACCATTGTTTTGGCTGTAGAGTCTAAACTAATGAAACACTAACGTCAGGGGTTAGTGCACTAGGAAGCACTAACGATGCACTAACGAATGGCACTAGGTATTTCGTTAGTGCTTGAAGTGGTGGGGGCATCGTGAACTTGACCCCCAAAAGTTTTTACTTGGAGCTTCTAGACTAATGAAGCACTGACGTTAGGGGTTGGTGCACTAAGAAGCACTAACGATGCACTAACGATTGACAATAATTTTATCGTTAGTGCGTCAAGTGTGGGGGGAGGCAAGTTCACGCACCTAAATAACACACTAATTAGAATTTTATTGTGGTTAACTAAGAAGAAATCTTGTCTTCTGTGATAACTCATAAGATTCATATTTCACGTCAATATGTAGAACTCCGTATTATATATTTTCCTACGGGGTGTTAGGCTAGACCCTGGATGCAACTTTCCATTGCATAACGATTGATAGCAAGACGGATACCAAAAGTTTATATTATAGCGCTGTGTTGTGTAAATACTGTTTTAATCTGAATAATTGAATTTGACAATTGTGATTTTACACAATCCGAAAAATGGAAACTATGAGAAAACCGTTTGTTAGATTTCTCTGATAAATTTAAATCTCTTTCGTACGTTTATTAAGCACTAGCAGCGTTCACCCCGCTTCGCTGCGGTCACCCCGGAACGCAATAAACTTTGTTACTTAGATAATTTTTACTTTTTCGCTTTCAAGTGAAATGATAAAAACCATAGTAGATTGCAGTAAATGTTAACATTATATCGCCTGTCATTTATGTTAACCCGCCGAGTGACACGGTCATGCGGGTTGCATATAAATACGTTTATTTTTACCTATGATGAACTAACAAAGGATTTGTACGTTATGGACACTTGAATGGTCAATTATCTCAAGACACTGGTAATTAAAAATTAAAGTGATATGATAAAAACCATCTAGGGTCCAAATCCTAATAACCCCCCAAAAATGAAAGAAATTGGTTCAGCCGTATTAGCGTGATGAGGGAACAAAGGATTTGTGCGTTCTCTTTTATATATATAGATAGTATTCAACAGTCTCGCAAATGTGTGCATAATTCTGAAGTTTCGGATGGGGATTAGGATGCACTGGCTCCCGTTTTTAGTGCTCGCCTCTGTTACGGAAGCACAAATATAGTCAGTCTTTCTTCAAAATTTTAAAATATTATTATTATTAAAAAAAAAGTTTCCGAAGGTAAAGTATCAATCGAAAAATCTTATGGAACTGGGCAAAATAGTATGCCTGAGGTAAAAAGCTCATATCTATTTTTTTTTTTTTTTTTTGGTAAAAAACTTTGTAAACTTAAAAATTGCTATAGGAGAAACATGATACTTATTGAGATGAATGTGATACTGAAATATACATTTATTAAACTCTTCATTACGACCTTAGCAAGATGACAGTACATAGTATGATTAATGAGATTTATATCCCAAAATTATTATTAACATGAACTTTAACATATGTTTCTTTGTAATATTGTGCATTTCATATAAAATATACGAGTCAATAGACTATATCGACCTAAATAAAATCACATGTCAATGGTAAGTTCTCATTCGTAGTTTTCAAGGTAAACGAAAAGAGGATTTACGACTCTAGAAATTGTGTCGTTTATTTCCAATAACAACTGATTTTTATTTTCTGACATAAATTTTTATTGAATTACGTATTACATGCGTAGTAAAATGAACTCTTAACTACGAAATTATAGATCTATTTATTAATGTTTGTCTTTTACAAACAGTGACACAGACACTCCTTTACACATATATTACTTGCAACTCGACCTTACAATTCAACTGTGTTACATGTTCTTATTTTTTATTATAATTGTTCATTCTTAGTATCCAGTTCCTGACAAGAATATTGTCTTTCCATAGTTTTTGATATTCTTCCGCGTTTGTTGATTTAAGCCAATCTGAGCCAATGCCAGCCATTTTTTTTATTTCTGAGAAGGCCAAAGAACTTTCTTCTAATGCCACTGAATAACATCCTCAGTCAATAGGCGCGGTTGATCCGAGTTTGATTCCTGATGGTAATTCATGTAGTTCGGATCTCACGGTAGGTCCACGTCTCATATAGCCTTGCTGCTAAAAGGGTAGCTTAACTCAAATGAAATCAATAATTTACAAGGTTATGTAAATAAGGTTCGAATAATCAGTATATTGAGAAGATTTACTACCCAAATAGGGGCATTCGCAACGAGTGTTTCCTGGAGTTCTGATTCCTCCGAAATCCCCACTTTTCGAAAATTTAGTCTAAATTTAGAAGTGACTTGATAACTTTTAATGTAATTTGTAGTCATATTGAATTTGGACCCTTTCTAAAATAAGTTTATGCGTACATCCCTGTATTCAATGGTTTAAAATAAGTTCCCATTTATTTACTATATATAAAATTATAATATTCAGATATGCACTGTACATTTCGTAACCCTACATGTTATTAGAAACTGTGTATTTATAACTGTGGATTTGGAAACCCTAGAAAGCGTACTGTAAAGATAATTTCGGGATTTAGTAGACCATGACCAAGCGTAACCACTTTACGATGAATAATACAGTAAATATGTTAAACGTAAGGTAGGAGATGCAACGATTGGAAGTCGAAATTTGACGGGAAACGAAATGTAAAGATACATTGTAAATGAGTTTGAAGACGACACTGATAATACATTCGGTTGGAAATCACACAGCTGATATATAATTCGTTCAAAATGGATGATCGTGCTAAAAATCCAGACGTCTAGCAATCCTATAGAGAAGGGAATACACTTTTGTAAGCTAATTTTCAATTTTCTTCGACGTTAATTCTCTGTCATTATCAACATAAAGTAGAAATTCCTTATACGTAATAAATGAAAAGTCTATGTCCACTTGCGCCACACTTTTACGCATTTGTACAATATGTTGGAAAGATGCGTAGAACGTCTCTCTCTCTCTCTCTCTCTCTCTCTCTCTCTCTCTCTTGTATCTCTGAATTATCTCGTAAGACAGGTAGCTAAGGAGATATGATGATCATAAGTTTTATTTGGAGATCTATCTCTCATTTAATTTATTTAGAAGACTGTTTACTTTGTAACGATACTACATACAAAGAGAGATTTTTCTTTTAAGAAAGAAAATAGACAACTATAGAAGAGTATTTCTCGAGTTAAATAAAAAGCAATGAATCCAGCATTTCATACATATGAAACTTGAAACAAACTGCATTAGTTCTAACTATTTTCACAGCTACCTACACCAAAATAAAATTTTAAAAAATAACTTAATTTAGTCTCACGTAATATGTAGTTTTAATTCTCTACTACCTATCAGTCACTGAAAACTGAATATGTAGAACTTGCCTATAACTTCTTGAAAAAGGCCTATCAGTCACTGAAAACTGAATATGTAGAACTTGCCTATAACTTCTTTTATAAATAATGCCATTTACTAATGAAAGCATATTTTGAAGCCACTTTTATAATATGCATGTAATCTATATTGAAGTTTACATTATTAAAACACTTACTTACTTAATCCATAGCAAATAATAATAATGAAAAAAATTTTGCTACTAATAATAGAATTGCGTCTTAAATATTTTACAATCCGAATCCATGGAAAACTTTTTTATTTAATGTTTAGTGTAAGATATTTTGCAGATTGCATAAGTATTAAAATCAAATTATATTGTATTTTCAAATACTAAGTAAACAGTATTTCGAAAATCCATAATTCTACGAGGTCACTTCAATTTATTTATTTATTTATTTATTTATTTATTTATTTATTTATTTATTCGTACGAGGCTCTTGAACCTCTTAACCCATTTTTCTTCGTTTACTCAAAGACAAGTTTACACCAGATTTAATGAAAATCGATAGTACTATTTTCTAGATCAAATTTAAAAGATAACGCCAATCAATAATTGCTTGCTTTCGAGTATAGTACTGGGAATCCCAAGCTACGTATGTGTCACATCTTTCTCCGAGTAATCGTGTTTTAAAAAAAGCAAAGAAAAGAACTTCTCATATATGGTAAACCCCATTATGTAAAATTTGAATATTTGTTACATTTTTAGGAATACTTGAAAGGACTCCATGTGAGAATCGAACTACATTTATCACCGATATATCTAACCAATCTTTTTTTAAGTATTATCCAGTTCTGTGTTATTTGTTCCTTTCTTTTAATTTTATATTTATAGAAATCAGGAACCGGTAGTACTTTCTTTTTAAAATGAACCATTAAATCAAATACGTCATTTGTTTTACTTTGCATACGACTGCGTCGCATGGAGAAAGTAAGATGCGAAGGACAACACTGTATTCCGCATATCTGAATTTTCTCACATACAGTTATTAAAAATTGTATTATCTTTCATATTCAATATCTTACCTTACAGGCCTGTGTACAGTACATAAAAACAAGTAGCACTGTCACGTGTACACCACGTGAAGGAATTTGGATTTTATAGCATGATTTTTTCAATTAATATTGAAACCCGAAGTGGTAGTAGATATGTACCACTTTCGGCTGAAACAGAGAAACTAAGAGTGGAAATGAAATATATTATTAGGACGCCTAATTAAGGAAACTACTGGGAACTGCTTCTCGCTCTCTTTTACGTTTTTACTCCATAGCGATCAACGTTAAAACCGGACGTGGTTGACTTCTGCCACTTCTTGTTAGAAAAGAGGGTTAAGAGAGAAAACAGTACCTATTCTTAGAACACTAAATCTATTTCAGAAACCACTTCTCGCTATATCTTATCCGTTGCTCAATGTTTATCAATATTGAAACGGACATTGTCATATATGTATTTATATCACTTTTGGTTTTAGTAGAGACTTAAGGAGGGAGATAAAATGAATTCTTGAGACGCTTTATCGGTTGCAGGGAACTGTTTCTAGCCATCTATTCGCCCCCTTTTTTAGCTGTATAGTGATCAATGTTAAAATCGAAACTGACTAATCTCTTATCATTTTCGGTTTAAACATCACCTCAACGAACTCGATTGCTAATTTTCGAACCTCTACATCCCGGCCAAAGTTCGTGGTGATCCATCAAGTAGCTAATGAGTTTTTATTTTTTATTCTTATTTTTATTCATTCTTTTCGTCTTCCGTACGGATGAACGCACAAACGAACAGGGTAATATACGTATGAAGGAGTTTTGGAAAACCAAATTTCTTAATAGAACAGTCTGTTCTAATTTTATAGACTCTTTTTATTAGAAAATATTGTGTTCACCAATTGCTCGGTAGTATGTATTCAACTTTGAATAATTCATTTCTGTTTCTTTCCTTGGTTGGTTTTCATTTGAATGAGAATACAGCCTATTAAATATAACAGAATATCTACGATATTGGAAAGTAAATACTATGAAGAACGTCTTTAATGAAGAGACAGTGTAACCGTCTCCAAAAGTTGAAGGGAAAATAAATGAAGAATCATCCAAAAAGCAGCTTTCATATGACGATTCATCAATTGCGCAGAAGCAACAATGAAAAATAATAAATGTATGCGCATAAATAACATGGTAACTGGCGAGTAGTGCCAGGTCTATAGTACTAATACCTGTATAATTATATCTAGCATTCTCAATCTCAATATTGCAAAAGAAGGCCATAATAGCTATGTACTACCGAAATAAAGGGTTAGTTTGTGGAATCAAATATACTGCTATTTGAGTTGAGTTGAGTTGACTTTGAGTTAAACGTTCCTTTCAGCAGCGAAGCTATATGAGACGGGACCTACTGATTAACGTGGAATCCGAACCACATGGGCTACCGCAGGGAATCGAACCCGGGTCTTCCACACCAAGGGCGCGTACGCTAACCGCTTAACCGCTAACTGCTGTTTGAGTCACTAATAATAATTCATCCTTGTATGTATGTGCACAATGTACATACACGTAATATACATAGTAATTTACATCTGATAATTAGTAAAGATCTCCATAATTATAATACGAGAAAAAAGAAACTGAAATAAACAATGTTACTTCAACAACCTATTGTATAGATGAAGTTAAGTATAATATCACTCAAACTTATAATATACTGCCTTCAAAGTTGAAGGTCACAAAGTTGATTTTTAGGATATTTCTTGAAAATTGGGAAAAGTTATTTTTGCCTCCTTAGCACTCGAACATCTATCAAAACTGTTCGTTATGTTTTTTTTAATTTCCTTTTTGAAATGAAACACAAATTTTATTTCGTTTTCCATATGTTCGTAGATCCTGTCAATATCAGGACCTACTCAGAAAGATCCAAAGGTCCATGTCCCTTCCTCAAAATATTATATAATTTAAAATTGTTTTATTCAATGTCCAAGAACACTCACTAACATAAATTAAAAACAAGTTTTAATTAACATAAATTAAGAGCAAGAAGTATGCCCTCGGCGTTGATGAGTAAGTGATAATCATTTCAGAGACAAACTCTCAGATGCGAGGGCACCATGATCATTTTTGATGTACATGAAGGTTTGCAGATGTTAGATAGGCTTTACATTTGTCGTATTGCGGCCGCAGTGGCTTATTGGTAGAGCGCTCACCTTTGGTGCTTCTAGTCCGTGGTTTGATCCTAGCTCTTCCAAGTTGACTTTGTGATATACAAACACCTCGTGCGTGGTTCTTTAGGATTTTCGTGTTTTTATTCACTTTCGTCATTCTATTATTATTTATTTATTTATACATATTCTCCACGTCACTGGTATCTAAAGCCTTGAACCCATCACATGTGAGGATAACGTCCCTCGGCGAGTACATTATCCGATGAAATAAGGAAGATAGGAAGAAAGCGGCCTGGGACTCGTAAGTTAGGTACTATTCCGGTTTGGTGTGAATGAGGAAACACGAGGAAGTACTTCACCCAGGACTGGTCTGAAAAAGCTCTTGCACCTTTTCGATCGAGTGCACCCGCAAGGCATCGAACTCGGGACCGCTGGCGACAAAGCCGATAGCATTAGCAACTACGCTACGCGGGACAACTCCACCATTATTATCTATCTCATCATCACCGTCTCCCTTAGATTCGGTGCATAAAATTGTGACATTGAAAAAGAAAAGTTGTATCCACATTTGCTCTAAAAACTTTATATCTTCTAACGAGGAAAATATATTCTAAAATTTGATAACAACAGTATATTAATACGCTGGAGTAATTTCTATTTTCCATAAAACATTGAAAAGTCAGGGAAAAAATGTCTATCCCGCTTTTGCTATATTCGCTCCTACTTACATTAGGTAAATAGATTGGAGCCTGCATTTGGGTTTTGGGTAGAACTTTCACGAAATGCAACAAGTAGAATCTTAATAACTGTTGCTAATCAAGCTCACTGTTAACAATTTGTACATTAATAGTAATAATATATGATAGATTCTAATAATAATATCTTATTTGTTATTATTTCGCTATATTTATCGGAATAGTTTATTTCATAAAATAACAATAGTAATAAACTTCAGTTTACATTTCTGCGATCATCTGTAAAAAACTTCGGACGATGATATTAATTATATTGGGATAGATATAAATTGTTTAGGTGAGTTTCGTTTCCCCCTTTCGTGACCTTGTTAGAAAAATATTGTCTACAAAATAATAATAATAATAATAATAAAATTAATTGCAAATCATCATTAATGCAGAATATTATTTGACCAATCTTTATCATTTGACAAATTCACAAGTTGAAAAAAAAAAGAAAAAAAAGAAAACAAGAAAAAATTCCACGAAATGAAGAAAGAATCGAAGTCTTCCTTCCAGATAAAAAAGTAGAGGCACAAAAAGAGGTACCGCTGATGAGTAAAGCTCTGAAAACTATTAGAATTGGATGCGTGTAAGCGGGTACACGTATTTCATCAGAAGCAACCTATCGGTTATAAGAAAATCGATGGTCTTGTAGGTACCGCCAAAGGTGCATCAAAAGCTCAAACTTAAGAAGGAGGAGGAGAGAACGCGGTAGCTCAGTGGTAAAACGCTCACATCTGGTCCGAGAGGCCCTTCGATCCCAAATCGTATGAATTTCTGGTGGGCAACATCGTTTTCTCATGAGTTTTCTCAGGGCTTTCCCCGTCTCCTTCCAGCTTTCATAAAAATTCACTTTCAAATTATCGAATTTTAAATTGGAAATTCCATTTTATTCTATTTTTAAATATCTGTATTGTATCTATCTGTATAAAATTGATTGTTTTTAAAGTTTTGATTATTTTTATTACTATTGTGTACATAAAAATCTGAAAACTATGTAAAGCTAAACAAATTGAATTAGTGTACATACTGTAATTTTTGTAGTTACAGCACACTTATGTAAAATTAAGCCCAACTTACTTATTAGTGAGAAGCTAAAATAGGAATAATTATAATTAAATTGTAATATTTTCTTGCCATGTTGAACCTGTATCTGCAAGATCTAGGATTCAAAACGCTTATAGCAGGGGCGCCTGTCTCTGGTAGGCCCATCATGCTCCCCTGAATTCTCGCGTCATCCTACAAGAAAGAGAAAAAAAGCTCTAGCAATGACCTTCAATACCGATAAGATAGGAGGGAAACGAAGAGAATTTAGGGCTGTATCAAGAACCTAAATGGGAGGTGAACGTGTCTACTCCAAATTATATTGAATACTGCAGTAAGTCGCACGAGTACATGTTCTACAAGCAAGAAAATATTACATCTCCTCTTCTTTCTAGGTAAGGCATAGATTGAAACATTTGACTTTTGTTTAATTTATGCATTTTTTAAATGTAAACTTCATCTATTCGTTTGTTTGTTTTTTAATCATCTATGTTTCAGTACTACCTCTTAACCTTTCACTGCGTCTAATCAAATTTCGACTGCTTATCGGCATTCAACCTCTGGGTTCCATAGGCTATAGAGTTAGTTAGTAGTTTTTATTTTTTATTTATTATTTTTTTTATCATTGCGTCTCGTACCCTACGCACAACATATAGATGATTCATTTTAAAGTGGTTAAGCTTGCTCATGTTCCAGTAACTACAGAATTTCTCATCATAGTACCCTTTCTTAGAGTTGCCAATTATTCAAATTAACACAATCATATTTTAAAAAAATACTTCGTAATAACATGTAAGTTTACGAAATGTATAGTGGTGCATATTTGAACATTATAATTTTATACATAGTACATAAAGGGAAATCAAGGTTATTGAGTAATAAATCTTTAAAGATATGTTGATTGTGCTTAACTTATTTACATAGTCGTATAAACTGTTGAAACCAAACTTCCGAAAACAAAGTGCTCCTACATGGTAACGTCTTTTCGGCTTTATTAAGAAAGTCACATAAGGATCCTTTTTCTTCCTGTTACTGTGTTTCTATAAAAATAAGAACCAACCAGGAAATAAGCCCTGGCATAACTTGTCAGATTGCTAGTAATATATGCCATTCTCCAATAATACGGCACACAGCAACGATAATATCGGTTCAAGCGCCGATAATATCGGCGGTGAAATCGACTTCAACGTACTCAAATCGTAGCCTGCACACGCCACCGACATTATCGGCCGATCCTCCGACACCCAGATGCTATCGGCCAAGCCCCTGATATTGTCGGCGGTATCGCCGATACCGATTTTGTCGGGGGCAATGTTTTTTTATGATTGGATGCACATGCGGCCGATAATGTCGGCCGGCCAGTGGGTTAGATGAAGAGAGTGAGTGACAAGGTGCTGTGTATTCTTGTTTCGTTTCTTATCTTTGGAATTTTGATGTTTCCATTTTTTTCTATTACAATTGTATAATAATAATAATAATATTATCTTGTCCTATAAACAACTTTGGAACAGCTTATTATTTTTTTGCAGTCTCTATTTTGGGGTAGCTAATTCCTTTTATTAAATAAGTATAAAATGTGGGAAGTCTGAAGAGTACTGGTTTCCCTCTAAATAGCTATTACCATATAGAATATAGGAAATTTAGATAACCAATTTCTTGATTATTTTCCACTCTTTCTCTCTCTCTCTCACACACACACACACACACACACGCACACTTTGATGGTATATTTTTAAATCTATTAATGCATTTAAATTTTAATACATTTTGGAAATTAATTTAAGCGTAATTTTCAAAGTTTGATACACTGTGAACCAGGCACGTAGCCAGGGGGGCTCCGAGGGGTCCGGACCCCCCCCCCTTCGAGACCAGAAATGAAAAAAAATTAAGGAAGGATGAAACAAAATGAAATGAGAAAAAGAAGGATTAGCGTTAAAAAAAAAAAAAAAAAAAACATGCAGGAACCTTTTGGTTACTCTTTCTTATGAGGAGATTTGTATTTCTTGCAATACATGGTGGCGAGGTAAGCGAGGTATTCTGGAAGAGTCAGGGAATTTGAAATTTCTAGAAAAGTTACGGAATTCTCAGATTCTGCTACTAGTCAGGGAGATTTTAAGCTTCCAAAAGCATAGTGCCGTTGTGTGACAGTGTGGCCATTTTTTTTAAAAATCATAGTTTTTCGTTATCGCATCCTTGCAGTATCAAACATGTTATTTCAAGAACAATTTTCTACTGCTCCTTTAATAACCTGTCATTTGGAACCGACAGTAGCTGACGGAATAATAAAAACAAAAAATTATGTGGAAAGAAATTTCTGTTAGAATTTAATTCAACAGAGAAAGGAATGCACACATTCTAAAATAGTTTATAAGACATTGTTGAGTATGTACATTTTATAATAGTTGAGGTCATAATGAAAGGAAAATTGTTATATTTGAATAAACAGAGGAAGGACGTACATATTGTAAAATCTTTTTCAATACTTTTTTTTATTATTATTTTACTCGAGATTTCTTCATAGTTTATTAAAATACTTACCAACATATCCTCATTTTATTGTCCTAACAAACCAATACATGTTGATAATAAAGTAGTTTAGATTGATCGATCTCCTGGGCCTTCAGAATTTCATATCCTCCCCAACCCCCTGTTACGAAATCCTGGCTAAAAGAACCAATATATGTTCCAGAAAATAGTTTAGAATAATCAAGCCCCTGGTGTGATGACCACAGTATTTCATGTCGCGGACCCCCCCCCCTTCACGAAATCCTAGCTACGTGCCTGTGTGAACATAAGCATATGGAAAAAATCCTGATTATTATTACTTCCTTTTATTTTCATCAGAATTGTGTGCAAGATCACTTTTCCCGGTCCCACTCAATAAGCAATGATTGAATAGAATATTTGTTGACAAGTCAAAGTAGAATTATTATTATTTTGTAACGAAACCAGCACAATCAAACACTCTTAGCAAAGCTTCAAGGACAAGTGACTCATTTGGCATTTTCTTGATTGTGATCTCAACAATAGGGATGTAACTTCATGCTCCACTTGTTGCAGATTTTTTCCTCACTCCCAAAACTATCCCAAATTCTCCATTTTTTAAAAGAATTTGTGGAATGGCAATTGAAAACAAAGACCAAAACTATGTATCCACTCTCCTTTGCACCGGGATCAACCCCCTCATAGAGTTCTGCAGTTTAGCTACAGTGACTGGATTAAAAGGTTGTGTATTATTGCATTCTTACCTTTCTAGATTTGCTTAGATTTTTAGAGATGGCAAGAATTTTTCCATTCCATATTTTAACCCACATTAAACTTGTGTAATGTAGACCTTGCATATGGGATAAGATAACATACTCTTTCAAGGACAGAATTGAAAAACAAAAAGCATGGCGAGAAGTTTATGCAAGCCTTGCCCAGGATTTTGAGTTCATGGACAAAAAGAAACGAGAAACGGCAGGTATGTATGCAACAGCGCAAATCTGTCTTCAACATTGGGGAGGGGGACGGGTAAGATCAGTCGAGAAACAATGCTATGAAGGATCAGGGGAGCAGAGTTGTCTTCAACATTGGGAGGCGGGCACTTTTGAGGCTTATTCTGAGTGGACATTAATTTCATCTCACTTTCCTTTCTGGCGACCGGACACAAATAATGAAATTTCTCCCTCAAAAAACACATTTCTAATCGGATTATTGGGGGCGCAATCTCCCCAGTTCCAAGATTGGAGGGGACACGTTTCCTTCATCCCCCCGGAATTTGCACCACTATGTATGGAGCAATGTAAAACAAAATCACTAATTCGAATCTTATAATTTAATCTACTATGACATTAGTGTTAATTGCATGGAAAACAAAATAATATACATACATACAATATATAACAGTGTTTCAACAAAAATTAAAAACTAATATAGTTTGCAATGTACCGCAGCATCAATTCTCATCGAAACAAAAATAGTATGTTTACGACATATATTTAAAACGGCACTGTTAAATCTAAACATGTTTAGGCATAGGCCTATTTTTTCTGTTTTGTACCGTTCTCCACACTTCTTCAGAACAGTTTCTGTAATCCTTGTTTTAAAAAATATTTTTCCCGATTATTATTATATTTATTTGTTTTCATATATGGAGAAGATTTTTAGAAGCAGTGCAAAATATATTGTGTGTGTCGCTTACTTCACTCATCACCGGTAACGATATTGTCGGGGCTTCCACCGATATTGTCGGCGACGTGTGCAAAGTACGCCGACACCGACACCGATATTATCGGGGCTTCCTCCGATTTTGTCGGTATCGTGTGCAAACACGCTAAGTCATACTCTGGCCCAGTAGTTGCAGAACTCAAAATGGCTGATTTACTCATAATACATGTAGAAAGATACTATATTTATATTTGTATAAATAGATAAAACCCAAATTTATCTTTTGGGTATATAAAAGCCTCGATATTTGTATAAATTGATAAAAACCGGAATGCGTCCTTTGGTTACCTAAAAATAGGTTCGATCTTATTTTAGAGGAAACGCGATACTGCTATTATTGATTTGGTTTGTGTTTAGCGTCTCTTTGAGTATTGAGGCTACATAAAACGTGAACTTATTGTGGGATCCAAACCGCATGAACTTCCACCAGGGATCGAAAAAAAATGAAATTTTTGAGTTTTACGTCCCACAGTTATGCCGGTTAGGCAAAAGGGGACGGTGATTGTGAGAAATGAATGAAATGGTGGAATAAAGAAAGTAGGAGGAAACGGAAGAACCCCGAGAAAACCCATGCACACGGTGTTTGTCCACCACAAAGTTCACTTAGCGGGAGCAGAATTTGAACCCGTGACCCCATGCACCAGAGGTGAACGCTCTACCACTGAGCCATCGCAGCCCCCCACCGGAGATCGAACTCGAATCTCCCACGCCTATTGACTGATTGGAGATGCCATTAATTTATTTTCTCTGTTTGGGAGACAACTGTTTCGTCTTGTCTGGAATTTAAAAGATGCACGTCCTTGATTCAGATTGGCTAAAATCAACACATTAGAAAGAATATCAGAAACTAGTATCCTAGTATCGTTTTCGAGAACTGGATTATGACCTAAAGAATGAGCAAGTATAATAGAAAATAAAAGCATATGGCATAGTTGAATTGTAAGGTTAAGTTATAAGTAGTAATCCTATGTGTATAAAAGAGTGTGTGTGTCACTTCGAAAAATACGAAGATCTACAATTTGCTAGTTAACAGTGCATTAAACTACTCATACATTACGCAAGCCAAGAACTATCTCTTTCAGTAAAATTAAACATTGTCATTTTGGTTAAAGAACCGCATAGTTTTCATCACTACAAGAGCATTTTTCTCGATTTTCTAGATACTACGCATAAGAATTTACCTTCAAACATGTGGTTTTGTTCAGCTCAATGCATTATATTGATGCATACATATAACTAGTTAGGTATATCTCATTTTTGTGCAATGGTACACTAAAACATATTTTTAAACATTAATAACACTAGTTAACAAATTTAAACTTTTTGTTTGTTACATGAGAATAATCACCTGATCTTAAAGGAACTTTTTGCGCTGAATTCGAATATGCACTCGGTTTCTCTCCATCACGTACAGTTTTCCCGTAACAGAGGGATTTTCGGGAAATTCACTCAAAAATTTCCCTTTTATCAGATATTTTATTCCCCTAGCTCCTGTCCCCTTACATATAGTAACATAGAAATTATACCTAAGTATACCTTGATTTATATTTAATAAACCCTAAAAATTTCGTAAAAATCGCTTTGTTCTTTCTAGAGAAATAAATATATTTGTATGTATACTGTGTGCACTGTTTATTGCACATGACAGTAATGCTTTCAGATCTCCTGAGTTGGGGTAAAAACGATTTGCTTTATTACTACAAACACAGACATAAAAATGAATATTTACAATAGTCAACAACACACTTGTATTGCTCTCTGTAAATTAGAAACGTGTATAAAAATAGAATGTACTTCCAACGTATATATTTTTTAAACGTACAGCATATGTATATCTTAATACATATATATACAATTCTCCAAGTTTTTTCGTTTTGTTCATGAAATGGTTATCAATATTTGTTATCAAATGTAACAGAATGCAAAAGAAAGAAAGAATGGAATACAGACTCATTGTTGACAACAATGAACTAATGCAGTCTGAATTTTCCACTACGGTATCGTTTCCCCCCTCCCCCCGCGCATTTCTATCTTTCTTGTGTTCTTGACACCTGGTGAGGGAGTTTTGTACATTTTTATATTGACGTGTGGTTTAACACTACTTCACTTTCAAAGTTGTCTTTGCTGCTAAGAGTGCTTTCATGTTTGATCTTAACGGCATTATACCCAACTAAGACCAGAAGTTTAGTTTGTGATCAGTACAATGGCGTCAAGAGGACGGCGTTCGTGTGTTAACTCACCAAATAGTTTTTGTTATGTGTGTGGCCAGTTTGTAGTTAAAGGACAGTGTAGATCCATTACGCCATCGGTGAAACTAGCATATTATATATAATTCGAATGTCGTGTGGGAGATCAGGACAAAACTTGGGCACCCAACATAATTTGTGCGTCGTGCTACGTCACTTTACTTGCATGGGCCAAAGGGAAACGGAGGTTCATGAAATTTGCTGTACCAATGGTGTGGAGAGAACCCACCAACCATCTGGATGATTGTTATTTTTGTCTCACAGTAGTTAAGGGACATTCTAAAAAAAAGCAAATACACAATAAGTTATCCCAAGTTAAATCCACAATTAGACCTATTCCGCACGGGGATGAACTTCCACTTCCCGAGTCCCCTACCAACTGGGAAGAGATATGGCCAAAAGACTCTGATGATGATCATGACCTTGATGAACCATCGACATCAACATGTACATCCAAGGATCCAACGTTCATCCCTGACTGTGTTCGCGAGCCACATTTCATCCGGCAATGTGAACTTAATGACCTAGTCCGTGATTTGCACCTGACAAAACAAGAGGCGGAACTTCTGGGATCAAGGCTCCAGCAGTGGAACTTATTGGATGCAGAAACGAACATATCAATGTACAGGAAAAGGCATGTTCAATTTTCAAGCTATTTCTCAATGCAAGATAATGTGTGCGTATGTACGGATATAAATGGGTTGATGGCGGAGCTAGGAATTCCTTACGTTCCAGAAGAATGGAGGTTATTTATCGACGCGTCAAAAGTCAGCCTTAAAGCTGTCCTTTTACATAATGGAAATAAAAAACCTTCTATACCACTTGCGCACTCAGTGAAGATTAAGGAATCCTATGACACCATGTCAACTTTGCTAAATCTTATAAATTACAAGGACCATTGTTGGCAAATATGTTGTGATCTCAAGGTAGTTGGTATTTTATTAGGACTGCAGTGCGGTTACACGAAGTACCAATGTTTTTTATGTTTATGGGATAGCCGAGCTGATGACAAACATTATGAAGTGAAGGAATGGGAACCTAGAGTGAATTACGTACCTGGAGAATGCAACGTCAAATACGCTCCTTTGGTAGATCCTAATAAGATATTACTACCGCCACTTTATATTAAGTTAGGACTTATGAAAAACTTTGTCAAAGCCATGGACACATCTGGTGAAGGTTTCAAGTATTTGCGAGATAAGTTCCCTAACCTGAGTGATGCTAAGATTTCAGCGGGAGTGTTTATTGGTCCCCAAATTAGGAAATTAATGCTTGATGATAGCTTTGACAGCAAGTTAAAGAGTGCTGAGCTAGCTGCCTGGACAGCATTTAAGTGTGTTGTGCGCAACTTTCTGGGCAATAACAAAGCTGAGAGTTACACAGAAATCGTACAGGACATGATACAGAAATACAAAGAGTTGGGTTGTAGGATGTCTTTAAAAATCCACTTTTTGCACTCCCACCTCAGCTTCTTTCCTGCTAACCTAGGTGCTCTCAGCGACGAACAGGGGGAAAGATTCCACCAAGATATAATGGCAATGGAGAAAAGGGACCAGGGACGATGGGATCCTTCAATGATGGGGGACTATTGTTGGGGTCTTGTTAGAGAATGCAACATTTCTTACAAAAGAAGGAAGTAGTGTACGTTTTTGTAACCCAATGGAAGTTTCATATATTGTGATAGTTTTGATTGTCTTTTCATGACCTTTTGGTACATTTGTATTATTGTTTATTGTAAATTGTCACACTTGTAAATTATATTGTATTATATTTTATATATGTGTTTGTGGTAATAAAGCAAAACGTTTTACCTCAACTTAAGAGATCTGAAAGCATTACTATAAGGTGCAATAAACAGTACACACAGTATACATACAAACATATTTATTTCTCTAGAAAGAATAAAGCGATTATTACGAAACTTGGAGGGTTTGTTAAATATGAATCAAAGTATACTTAGGTATAATTTCTATGTTAGTATATGCAAGGGGACAAGATCTTGGGGTGTAAAATAAACGAAAAGGGAAATTTTGGAGGGATTTTCCCGAAAATCCCTCTGTTACGGGAAAATCGTACGTGATGGAGAAAAACCGAGTGCATATTCGAATTCAGCGCAAAAAGTTCCTTTAAGAACAGGTATTTCCTTTTATGTAACAAAACCTTTGTTAAGTAGTGTAATCATTTTGGTATATATTTTGGAGAGAGAGTAGAAGGGGGTAATTGGGCGGAAAACTTTTTAATAATTTATATAAATATTTTGCATTTCAGTATATTTCTATGGAATTTAATGACACAAATTTTGGGTAGGTAGATGTTGATTAGAAAAAAAAAAAGCTTAGGTGAATTTTGAGAGGGTGTAATAATGACCAAAAACCAAAAACTGATTTGTTGAGAAATGACATATTTGGAACCGAGTTTCAGGTGTGTATGTGTTTTGGTTTGAGTTACAATAAATCGCTCATCTATTAATGTTTTGAGCCAGAATTTTTCCTGCTGCTTAAAAACTTCCTAAGGATGGTGCCGTGAAGAGCAGAAATCTTGAATCCTCACTGTGAGGCAGTTAAAATTTTGTTAAAATTTGTTCCTTCCAAATACCTCCACGAGGTTAATTGGGCGCATGGTGCGGGGGTAAATGGGAGGAATGCCTTAAGTGAACATTTTTTGCTAAGAATTCATTTAAATGCTGTGCTATCTTTGTCTTTTATGGTGTACACTTTTGTTTCATAGTGCATTGTGTTTATTAAGCTATTTTGTTCAACTTAAGCCTCTAGTGGCCGTTGCGTATGCCAATAGTGCTGATGCTGTAAATAGGATCTGTTTATCTATCCAGAGTTCCAACACTTGTTCTGTTGCAATAGATTATAGTTATTTAGTGTTAGTCTTATTACCTTCTCCTATGTTTGTTTGAATATCAGGGCCTGATCTCTTGGCTTTTCTATTTATTTTATTTTATTTTATTTTTTTACATTTTCGGCTAAAGTTTTGACCGCTTATAGTTTTTTCGTATGTGATACATTTTGGATTAAATTCACAGGACAATCTGCTATGCTATAAACAATGACGGGAAGGCTTGAAAAGGCATTCAAATATCATTCAGATTTAGAAATAAGTTACTTCTTATTTTGCGTAAACAAAGGTATATTTTTTTCTAAGCCACATAAAACTGTTAGTTTTTAAGTGGAATACAAGTTATTTACACCAAAGGAAAGCTTTAGTTTTCTTTATTTACACCCAATCACCCCCATGGTATATATTTACTGCTTACGGACCACCGCACTGAACTTTTTCGCTCTGATTTCTTAAACAAAAATATGCTACCGGTATTATTGAAACATTTGTGAAAAATTCTTTCTTTCTTTCCTGACATTTCTTTCTTTCCTTTTCTTTCTTTCTTTTCTTTATCAAAACTTTGTTCGAAGAAAACAGCCTCAAATCAGACTACCGTATGTAGACTTTGTAATTACAAATGATTAGCAAGTAGTAGAGTTATTTATGGAATTTGTTAATGTAATGTCAGTAAAATCGCATGAGTCATATTTGACGATATAGTAAATATTAACAATAAATAGGAACCCTGTTAAACATTTTCCTAACGAGTGATTAGTACAACATTGTAGAGTTATAAATGCCATATAAACAAAATCTTAGTTGTTTTACGATCACCATACTTTCTTTTCTCCTATCGACACTTGTAAGTAAAAATGGAGAAGAACCGAAGAAAAGGATAAGATCACTCTCGTATAGTTATGCGATAGTAAACTGTCTGCATCACTTAAAAAGAAGGTGGGTGTTTATTTTTCTTTAAAAATAATATTATTATTTAGATCTAGTTTAACTTCATTGTTAGTGAATTAAGAGGTGGCGAACTGTGATCTAGAAAGCCACAAATAATGGCGCCTGGGAACCGATACACTGTCACTCCTCACCCAGTTGAATGTGAGCCATGTGGCTAGTCATAGTCTTTCATGGCTGTAGCGTCAGGAAGTTTAATTTATTATTTACCAAAGTTCATCAGCATTTCAACACTGTGTAACTACAGAAAACTGGAAACAATTTAACTTCTTTCTTATCTGTCTCACCTGCAATTTGCCTCACCTCTATATGATGAAATACAATACTAAAATTCGTGTCACAAAAGCCCATGAAGCACTCTGGCTGACCATATGTCCCACATTTCAACCGATAGCGTCACATAATGTTTGCTATATGTGTACGTGTACGCGCGCGTGTGTGTGTGTAAGCGTTTTTTTTTTCGTTATACAATAATTAGTACTTTCTTTGGTATAGTATATTTATGGCTATGCCACTGATCAGTATTGTACTAATTATTGAATTTGGGAAATTCATAATTGTTATGAGTTGAAGTTGTTTAGATGTTTTTCCTTCAGATCAATATTATTAAATACGATAGTATAAGTAATTCACTCATTAACATAAAGGAATACTTATAGGTAGAAAAAAAATTTGGACACGTGACTCCATCACGAAAACAAGTCATAAGAAGGCATTTTTAAAAATATGTATATAAGGGGTTCAAATCTTTTTCAAAGAATGAAGAATCTGACATTAGGAAAAACAAAACCTGGCATTTGAGCTCTCCATTAAAATTAACTGAAGTTGAATTTCCGTTCTTTCAGAAAATTCCGCTCTGAAATAGCGAAAGTAGGGTAAATTCTATTTTACGAACTTCGACTCTTTATTGTGAAACTGCTAAATGTGAGATAGAGGAGAGGGATTAGATATTTAAACTTTTAATCAAAAATAGGAGAATACATGTTTCGAGTGTTCAGGTTACATTGGGGAAAGGGAATAATTTCTATAATATTCAAATTTCCAATTTTTTATTAATAAAGCTTTATGTGAGTATTTGTTAAGTTAGAGGTAAGAAGTCTGGTACATAAGCTTTTAATTGAAATTAACCAAAAACGTATTTCAGCCCTTCCAAAACTTCGGCAGTTTCTATAGTGAGGCAGTGTCTATAACATTCAAATTTCCACTTTTATGTTCGTTTAAACCTTATTCTTCCCATGTGAAGAATTGGCACTTCTATTTGTTCTATTATATGCATTATTTTGCTTTAATAAACATGTTGAAGTAAAGATCTAACAGTCGAACTTCATTTGGGAAACAGGAAGTCATGTGGGAGGTCGAGCCCCAATTTGTCCCCGTGGGTGTATCCCTGCCCTCAACTAAAGGTTTATGGGTAACGAAAAATGTCAAATTTTAAGTCTGGTTCGTAAATAGATGTAGATAAATACCCACATGAGGTCTAGACGGGACGTTATAGGCCCGTTTCGACCTCTTTTCCAAGGCATTCAAATACCATGGGGTCTATAGAGAACTGGAGGTATTTTTTACATTTATTTTTTAAAAAATAGCATAATTGGAAAACATAATTAGAAATTTTTCCAAACGTGGGTATTTTACACTATTGACATGATCGTTATTTCTTTAATGCCCACTTTCTGAGGTGAACCATATATGTCAATTTTTAATTGAACGCTTTCGGTCCACATGATAAATGGATTGTTTTCATACGTGTTTGAGAATGTACCTGCAGATATTATATTACTCTATTCGTAATATCAAGAGTTCTACATATTTTTTGACTTCTTGGGCCTGAAAGCGTTAGTTTGATACCAGACTGCGCAATTACGTATATGGTTACATTATATGTGCATAAACTTCCTTAAAAAACTAACGTTTATTTACACTTTCTAAATCACTTTTCTTTTCACTATCTTGTACAGCTTATAATTACTCGCATAACATCAGGAGGTAAAAGTTTTTCTCTCGCTTCATGTACACACACACACACACACACACACACACACATATATATATATATATATATATATATATATATATATATATATATATATATATATATATATATATATATATATATATACACTCGTGCTCATAAATTAAGGATAATGCGGATACATGGTGAAACAATGCTCTGGTGGGCGGTTTTCGGTTGGATATCAAATCGGGGTATGACCATGCCGTGCATTTGACCATTCGGTGTGGTGCATGCGGTGCGGTCGTCGCACGGTGGCGCTGGCAGCAGTCCAAATACGCAGAGGTGTGTTGGTGCACTTCAGAGTACGGTGCAGCGTGTAAGTTTGCAGATGTTGTCAGACGTGCTAATGGTGAATGTGTGTTGAAAATGGCACAAAGAACACATATTAATGACGTTATGAGGGGTAGAGTAATAGGGCGACTGGAAGCTGGTCATACACAGCAGGTCGTAGCATGGGCCCTCCGTGTACCACAAAGTGTGATCTCAAGATTATGGCAATGATTCCAGCAGACAGGAAACGTGTCCAGACGCTACAATATGGGACGTCCACAGTGTACAACACAACAAGAAGACCGATATGTCACCATCAGTGCCCGCAGACGGCCAAGGAGTACAGCAGATAGCCTTGTTCGGAACCTTGCCACAGCCACTGAAACAGTTGTCTCCCGTCACATGGTCTACAGACAACTGAACAGAAATGGTTTATTCGCCCGGAAACCTGCAAGGTGCATTTCACTGGCCCCTGTTCACAGGAGAGCCCGTAAAGCCTGGTGTCAAGAACACAGAACATGGTCAATGGAACAGTGGTCCCAGGTTATGTTCACGGACGAGTCCAGGTATAGTCTGAGCAGTGATTCTCGCCGTGTTATCATCTGGCGTGAACCACGAACCAGATACCAACCCCATAATGTCGTTGAAAGGGACCTGTATGAAGGTAATGGTTTGATGGTGTGGGGTGAGATTATGATTGGTTCACGTACACCCCTGCATGTCTTTGAGAGAGAAACTGTAAGAGGTCAGGTGTATCGGGACGTCATTTTGCATCAGCATGTTCGCCTTTTCAGGAGTGCAGTGGGTCCCACCTTACCCCTGATGGATGATAACGCACGGCCAGGGTGCGAATTACTGGAGAACGAGAGAGAGATTCCCCCTCAAGCCCATTTGAATGATCTTCAAAGAAACTAACTGAAGGAATGTTTGCTTTCTTCTCGCCTCAAATCGTGTTTAGTGGTTTCAAGTTCGAAAAAATTCCACTGGATTTGTTTTTTTTTTAATATATAATTTTAATCTGATAGTTGTATTTCAGGACGGAATATGTAAACTTTTGACTTCTAATTTTAACTCAAAACTAACTACAATTTATTATATTTTCTTTTTTTTTTCTTTTTTTTTATCGTTGCCCACTTGAAGTATTGTATAGTCCCTATAGTTGTAACTGTGTTCTTAAATCCTTCAGTTTGTCATCGTAAGTGAATTTGTATGACGATGTTATATTAACTCTTTTAACGAAGTCATTTATGGATTTGAAGATGTCTGACATTGTACATATCTTGTTAGACACATTCAATACTTTACTCGAATGTTCGGAAAGATTACTTGTAGGTATCCCACAAAATACGTCATTAATTTAGTTGTTGTCAAAATTATTAATTTAAAAGTTTTATTTTCACGTCTGTTACCAGAGCGGGAGAGGTTAAGAAAACGATGTATCATTTTGAATAATTGCATCTTTAGAAGTCTGTATCATGTTGAGCGTTATTTTACTTACCCACAATGTCGAAAAACGAATTCAAACATTGTATATAACAACGAACGAGCTCCCTTGTTTTACATAGTTAGCATACGCGTCTTTGGGACGAAAAAGCCCCGGCGAAAGCTCTTGAGGTTCAGAGTCTACGTTAAACGGTAGGTCTCCGTCTCAAACAGGCTCGCTGTTGAATAGGGTGCTCAACTTCAATCGTTGAGCAAAAATAGTGATGTCTCCTAAGTATTATTATGATATATGTCTTGAATGCCGCAGCATCTTTGAAGTTCTTTTCCTTCTTTCTGGCTTGAACGTCCCAGACAAGTCTAAAGGAGACACTAGTGACGAGACCGAACAAACTTGTGAAATGAAGAAATTAGCAGAAAACGGAAGAATACCTAGAAAACTCATACACAAAACTTTCCCTCCACAATTCCCACTTGGGTAGGAGCTAGGATCGAACTTGGAATCTCATACACCGGAAGTGAGCGCTCTACCACCTACCATTAAGGGCCTCGTTACTAACTTTGGTTGAATATACACAATTTTAGGTTTGTGCTGGAATACTCAGTTACGTATGTGTTAACACCTTTTAACTTGTATCTTCATGCAAATAGGGTTCCTCACGAGACGGGACGATACAGAGTATTCGTGACGTGATACGAGACGAGACAGCACTCCTCCAAATGGAAATAGTACCTTTTCCGAAACAAGACATCCTTTCCACAACACCTTCTAGAGACGAGACAGCTTTAACTCTTATCACGCAGTCAACTCTAAAATAAAAACAAGTTACAAGGAAGGGTAAAAGAAAGATACATTAATTTAAAAAAATGCACGACTTTACAAGAATAGATAATATATTCTCAAAGTGTTGATTTCATCTGTCTCTTCCTACATTTCATTTTGTTCTTGAAGCCTATGCTACATGAAAATACAAGAAAGTTTTTGCAGTTTGTATTAAATGTGTTTGTGACTTGTAACTTTTTTTTCTAACATCGATGTTTTGGAAGAACTGGATCGAATGCTGGTTTCAACCAATAATTGAAATGTTTATTTTGTTTACGACGTAGAAAATGAAGTCGATGGAAAATTACGAATTGCGGTATCGTTTCATTAATGCGTTAAAACTATTAAATGAAGGGAATTCATGTTCAAAGTACAGTATTGTACGATATTATATCAAACATGTTTTATTTCTTATAGCCGCTTTGGAAAATACTACGTTCAATCATATATTTTTTAAATGGATATAAAGATCATAATGTAGTATAGAGCAATTTGATATCTCAAATTGTTCCGGAGATATGATAAATAATGGAGATAAGCTTGCAACAATGCTAAGAGTTATGTAATTCCGAAAATTTTCTGTAGTTAATTTTAACCAATTCGTGTTATAATAATAATAATAATAATAATAATAATAATAATAATAATAATAATAATAATAATAATAATAATAATAATAATAATAATAGTCGAAGCCTTATAGCCAAGTACACTTTATCACTAAGATTGTTATGATGTAATTGCTTATAATATAAGAGATACAATAGCTACAACATAAACTGTTAACAAAATTGCCTGGACATGAATCCGAATAGCTTGGTCTTAAGTTTAAAATAAGAAATTGTGGTAAATAAACTTTGCCGATGACGCCAGATAAATTGAATTTTTTCTAAATAACATAAAGATCATACCAAAGTAAAAATAATCTAAAATTGAAATAGTTAGTAGAAACTATAAAAATCTTTAAAAACTATGAGTTTTTTAAGCTCGTGTACTAATCTGGCGACCATCATCTTCTTGCTCAATTTGTTATAAATACAATCTTCAAAAACAATCGATATAATGTCATGGAAGCAAAGGAAACCAACAATGTTTTAAAAGGTTCCTACAGATACGCCATTTTATGCAATACAACAATCTTTAACAACGTTCTTTCATATGTAAGTACGGATTGATTTATCAAATTGTTGTAAACGGCATTATAATCTGTGTGTCTATTGAAAACTATTATGCGCTTGGTTGTTATAGTTAGTACCTTTTTCAAAATAAAGAATTTGATGTATCATTGTTTCCATTTCTTCGTATTGTCATCGCAGTATTCGATACTAAGGTACTTCCAATATGCATTTTCCCTTGCAATTCACTTGCCATATTATTGTAGTAGAGACCTTTGAAATTTGAATGTTTTCGATACTGCAACGCCTTCGGTTTGCAGCATTAAACAATAAAGGCAGTAAGTTTTCGTTTAACATGCAAATTTGAAATATAGAAAAACATTGCTTAGTGTTATTTGAAAAATCTTGTTATTGGGATGGCAACACTGTTAATTTTGTTGCACTAAATAATACATCAAACAATATCTCCCTGTTAATATTTCCATGGTACGAAATTTCAGCGATTTTTGTTTGTGTAAAATGCAAAATAATTTAATATGTTGCATTTTACACAATATCTTTATTTTGATTCTTGAAGTTGTTTTAAAGTATGTTGGCAGCCCTGAAGTCATATTTAGACCTCAAAGGACCTACTTAGACCTCGCGAGGACCGCGTTAGACCTCACGAGGACCGAAATAGACCAGTGAAGTTCGGCATAGACCTCATAGGTATTTGAGTGCTTGGAAAAACCGGTCTTAGCAGGACCTTTTTGGCATGAATAAACCTCATGCATCTATCTATCTATCTATCTATCTATCTATCTATCTATCTATCTATCTATCTATCTATCTCTGGCTCATATCTGAACCTCGGTGTAATAGACATCCATGGGTTTCAATTTTCCATTGTGTTTGTTTCAGTTTCTCCCTAAATAAACTTATGAATCTTGTTTCGTCTCGTTTTGTTATTTCATTTTATCGATACTAATACATGTACAGTTTGAAATTAGAATTGCGTTCATGTTGTTAGCTAATTTTAGTATGGGAGAGAAGAAAGGAGGAGAGAGAGTGGGTCTCTTTACCAGACACGATTATGGGATAAGAAGGTGTATACTGGGTGGCCTAGCTGCACGGCGTTAACTGGCGCTTTTTTTTTTTGATGCGGAGTGTACACACTACAGCATGATGTGCCTTCGGAATTCTAAACAAGTAACATTTATTCTCTCGCTCTGCAACGACGTTGACATGGGCATTTCTGAAAGGTAAAAACACAAATTACACTATGAATTTGAAGCTCTCAGGAGGACATAACAAAGTTTTGCATTCAGAAGTTATGTAGCAACCCATGTCTACTTTGATACTATCTATCTCTTTTCCATCCAGAAGTAAAATGTATCTTTGCTATAAAGGAGATTAAAATATATATTGAAACTTGATATGCATCAATTGAAATCTGTAGAGGTTTTCAACTTTACTGTAGTACATAGATTACTTCATTTCATAAATTATTTTATCTTGACTCGAAAAATATCTCAGTAAATCATGGAAACAAATATCGTTATGAGTACAATAAAAATATTAAGAAAATAAATTATTTAGAAAATGTTTACCTACTGTGATGAAATTTAGTTAAGACAGCCGACTAGATGCTTTCATAATGTTTTTACAGTAAATTATAAGTATTATTTTACAGTATTTTACAGTATTTATGAGTAAATTTGAGTATAAGAAATGCATAATGTAACAAAGAAATGAAGTGTGGTTTGTGATACAATCCTACCTCATTCCGGGATATTACCTTTTACTATTTAAATAAAGTGGCCGCAATGGCTCAGTGATAGAGTGCTCACCTCTTGTTCGTTGGGGTCCTTAATTTGATCCTAGTATCCACCAAGGGGACTTAGTGGTGAACGAATACCATATGCGTGGATTTCTTCGGGGATTTTCCGTTTTCTCCCACTTTCATCTTTCCACTGCCATGATCTATTTTAATCTCATCGTCTCCATTAGCTTTGGTGCATGAATGTGTGACGTGAAACTAAAGAAAAATCTATTTAAAGGGAATCCAGAGAACTACTGGGAGCTTACAGTTTGCAATGTTGTGGTTTCCAATCTAGATTGAAAGAATTTGCGAATACCCAGTAAGACAGTGGCTGATCTAACCCGAGGCCGTGGGGCCTAGGCTCCTCAGGTATTTGAGTGACAAAAGTAATTGAAACTATTACTTACATCCTTTTCAAATTTTATATTTGGTCTAGGAATTAATTCGTGCGGTTGGCACGCACACATTGAAGCTGTAGTACAAACACAAAATACATAAATACCTTAAAAAAAATATTGTCCATCGCTAGGAACCACTTTCGCCCATCTGTCAGGCAATGTACGGATTCCGTGGCGAAAGAAGTCCTCATCCTTGGAAGCGATCCAGTCAGAGACCCATGTTTCGATATCTTCTGAAGAAGTAAACCGCTGTGCAATCAAATCGTTGTTCATGCAATCGAACAAGTAGTAGTCCGAAGGAGCAACGTCTGGTGAATACGGCGGGTGGGGTAAAACTTCCCATCCGACATTTTCTAAATAGGTTTTGACCGGTTTTGCGACATGTGGGCGAGCGTTATCATGTTGAACAATAAGTTTATCATGTCTGTTCTCCCATTCTGGTCGTGTTCTGGCCAGAGCTTGCTTCAAACGCATTAATTGTCGTCGATAACGTTCTCCATTCATAGTTTCACCCGGTTGCAGCAGCTCATAGTACACCACACCTTTCATATCCCACCATATGCACAGCATAACCGTTGCACAGTGAATATCTCGTTTTGGTTGTGATGGACCTGGTTCACCTGGTTTCACCCAGGCCTTTTTTCGTTTAGGGTTCTCGTATCCACTTCTCATCACCCGTAATAATTCGATGCAAAAACCCCTTTCTGCTCTGTCGTTGAAGCAGCAATTCGCAAATGTTTTTTCGTCTTTCAACGTCTCTGTCTTTCAATTCATGTGGAACCCAATGTGACATCTTTTGAATCATTCCCATGGCTTTCAAGCGTTTGGAGACTGTTGTTTGATCAACGCCTAATGCTGCTGCAAGTTGTTCCTGCGTTTGACACGAATCCTGCTCGAGCAATGCTGTCAATTCTTCGTCTTGAAATTTTTTTGGCTGTCCAGCTCGCTCTTGGTCTGCCAAGCCGAAATCACCACTTCTAAACCGTGCAAACCACTTCTGACACGTTCGCTCAGCTAGAGCATGGTCACCATACACTTCCACCAAAATACGATGACTTTCAGTCGCACTTTTCTGCATGTTAAAGTAATGCAGCAGGACACCTCGCAAAAACACTTTATCAGGCACAAATTGCGCCATGTTCACGTAACTACAAACTGGTGTTGTTGACGCTTTAATCCACTGCCCTATACTACGAACGATACGCAATGACAGGGGTTTGCAACACATGTGTGGATACAAGGAACTGTGGGACGCTCCGTTCGTTGCGCCATCTCTTGTCCACCCGCACGAATTAATTCCTAGACCAAATAGTAATCTAATGATATAACAATCATAGTCTGGGTTCTGATTGGTTCCACCAGTTTTTACCTTCTAAATGCGCCACTGTAATAAGAATGGGAGATTCAACATGAAGCTAAGAAAGAGTCCTATCTAAAATTGTTCTTCAAAAATGAACACTGAATTATCTACCAGAAGAAATAAGGGAGTTGATCTAAATTATTCTAGCTTAGGAGGATAAAGAGTACAATACATATTATAAATTTTCTCAATTCCCAATTGATGGAAGAAATATACAAAAGATGACAAAATGCACAATAGATGTGAAGTGTTCAATTCTTTAAAAACGCTTTTGGTTGGGTGCACTCGACAATTTTGTTACATTCCTGCAGAAAGTTGACATGGAATGAAAGAAAATCCAAGGGTGTAGGAGTCAACCTTAATGCTGCTGGATATTTTAGTATAAAATAATATTTGTGGATGAATAGTAACTTAATGAGTGCGTTTCAATAATTAGATAGTATTATTAGTGATGTAGTGAAGTGTGAATGTGAAATAAAATTAAGGAAAGGAATTTCGAAAGAAGCCTTTAGGATGAAGAAAAGATTATTTTGTGGAACTTTGAATAAAGAGTTGAGAAAAACACTCATATAATGCTTCTTGTGGAGTATTTTACTGTATGGGATGAATATTACGCGAAAATAATGAAAAAGACCGGAAGCTTTCGAAATGTGGGTGTGGAGGAGAATTGGGAGAATTACAGGCTCGGGGGGAAAACGAATTAGAAGGCGTTAAAGGTTGTAAGAATAAAGGAACAGTTTTAGATATAATTAAGAAGAGGAAGAGAAACGGTTTGGAACATTGGCTAAGAAGGAACTGTATCATGCGGAACGTGCTAGAAGATATTGTGGCAGAAAAGAAGAATTGGATGAAGGAAACTACAATTGATGAACGAAGCATGGAGCTCCTCAGATGCGGCAGTGATCTGCGAATAATGGTAAAATACCTATGATAATGATTATGATGATATGAGAGGAAAATACTAACACCAATAAAACAAAACTGATAGGTAAAAATATATTACGTGGTTTCCACTTAAGATTATATCATCTTTCGTTGCCAAATTTTCGGATAGCCTCAAGAGCTAAAATATTGTTTTTGAAATTGGATGCCGGTGTCAAACTATTTCTCACTTACAGAACGGACCAAAATAAACATAGAAATGTTAATTATGGAAACCTTTTATTCCAGGAAACGATATTCTAAAACAGTGAAAAAATATTTTCTACTATAAGTATTTTTTTTTTTTGCTTTTTTTAATCCAAAAATTAGAGAAAAGCTGCACTTCAATGTATTCAAAAGGTGGTTCAGTGTGTTCCTGCTTCAATCCCCTGCCAAATGAGTTTGTGGGGGACAACATCGCATACGTAGGTTTTCTCGAGGTACTCCCATTTCCTTCCACTCTCTATTTCCACCTGTTTAATCATCGTCTTCCTTAGCCTACAGTACATAATCATGGGACGTTAAACTGAAATATTTCATTTTAGATTCTTTATTTATTTCTTTTCTTATACTTTTGGGCTTTTTACTACTCCAATCTTTAATTATTTTCTTCTCTTTGTTAGGAGTCACAGACTGAGGGCTAAAATAACACAAAAAAGTGCAAAAAGGAACAACAAGTGAACTTTATGAATAAAAGTTATGGAAATAATGTTAATGGTAAATGTGCAACAACACTACAGAGGTATTGGAAAAGTCGTATATGTATGTGTTTATTTGCATACTCAAATATCTTTATAAACTGACGGAAAATGAAATGAAATATTTCAGTTTAACATTCCACGATTATGTCCTTTAGGCAAATGGAGACGGGTGACTAAAGCACGTGTATGACGTTGGAAGAATTTGTGGTATGAAAATGTGGGTGAAAACGGGAGAACCGCAAGAAAACCCACGGATGCGATGTAGTCCGCAACAAACTTACTTGGGCGGGGATTGAACCAGATACCCCATGAACTAGGAGCCACCGTTTCTCCTGTATGGGCTGAGGGAAACCTGTTCACAAAACGTTTTTTTTTTCGTGAACCAGTTTGTTTATGAAGAGAGAGTTTTGTGATGTATGGGTACAGCGTACAAAATTAGAAACTGATAAATTTCCCTTTACTTAATCTAATGGCAGAATATTCGAATAAAGAGAGACAAAGAGAAAGAAAGAAAGAAAGAAAGAAAGAAAGATAAGTTTTTGGTGGCGGGTTTAATTAACAACTTCTTCAGTTGAAGTTTCTTCGAGATGAAGTTTGGCAGACTCCCAGATGGATTTTTTTTTCTTTCATCTGCAGAAGCACCAAACCAGCTGCCAATATTGAACTCCAGTCTTCTGTTCTGAATATGAGAAAGAAATTATGACAGAGTGATACCTATACAGACAAACATACAAGGTGTGGATTAAATTAGGCAGCTCGAGGGCTAAAACCGTATTTACTGGGAACCTTGATAAAAAAATATGAAAATTTTTATTGTTTTATGTTATAATATATTTCATAACTTTAAGGTATGTTTTCTTATCTGAATATCTTGGCTATACTTTTCAATAATTCTGAATAGTATTGACCAAAAGATGCAGAAAACAAGAAAGAAGGAAATGGAGGTACTAGTGGTAGTAATATTTTGCCTATGTACTAGACGAATGTTTTGATTAATCAAGTAGCTTGTTAACTCCTAACAAGGGGAGAAAAATCTGTAGGTCTCCATTTTTAATTTGCAAATTTAGTAGCAGGATATGAATTAGTGATACGCCGAATACACTTAGTAGTATTATGAATAGGTCTCATACTGAATATTAGAAAATGTAAATACTTCTTTCATTAACACAAATGTAGTTTCTGTGTTGTAATCTGCAGCATGAACTTACTTACACTTAAGTAATTATTCTCCATTTCTGATACTAATTACGAAATTACGAACAATGGATAATGGAATATTTTTTCCACCTGAATTAAGTCGTTTTTTGTTCCCTCTATTCTCTCTTTGTAGAAGGAAAGATAGAATAATTTATATTATAGATAAGCTTACATAATGATCAGCCAACTGCTTCGTACTCAAGACTGATTGCAGTTCATAACCCAGGAAAATAATACAGAATATTACGTCGTTTATATTTTTGATATTGTACCGTACAAGGATGTAAGGTAAAGTCAATGAAAATCAACCAATGGCTGAGTAGATTGATTGTTAAAAAGCATCATTTTGAAAGATTTCTTCTACCTGATAGAAATAACATATAAAACACAAAGAAACATGTAAAATGAAACATGGTTCCATTCTGACAGTTTGCGATGGTGGCCTGTAGATGTATTCAGTATGAAGACTCCAATATTATTTACCTTAGAGAAATTAATACATGTTATTAATTTATTTAAGAATTATTAACCTTAGAGAAATTATAATAAAAGTATTCAAAACATCCGGGACTGTTGATACTATTTTTGAATAGAAGAAAAGAGTTTTGATTTCATCCGAAGAACCAGGGCGTCGTTTCTCAGTTTAATGAATTACTGGTCATTCGCTTTGTACCTTCACATATTAAGTCTTTGTTTGATGTTATCCCTTATCTTAGTTATCCTAAGCAAATTTCAACTAATGCATTAGATGACTAGAAGTCACATTTAACGATATCTCGGAAGAAGGATAATACGCATGTATTTTTGCACAGTGAATTGGATTTGACTTTTAAAAAATACTTTAGCCATCAAACACATACAGAGATAATCATCTCAAGAAAGAAAATTGTTTGATTTCATACGGAAATAAAATAAAGCCAGAGGCTGTAATAATTTCAGAAATAAAATTAAAAAAAAACATTAAATCATCCAGGCTGGTACTTCTTTAGATTAAAGTAGCGGGATAGTGTAGTTTGCAGATTGACGCCTTACACGTACCGCTAATAACAATTCATAAATTATAATATTATGAAGCTGTCAGTCATAAAAAAAATACTAAATCGAACATAAAAATGTTTTACTAATGTGTCTGCGAAAAGTTGTAAAACAACTAAAATCTTTCTCTTCAAATACCATCCATTCCAATATAGAAGCTGTCAAATCCAAAAGAATAACATTAGAAAGGTGTGGATATGCGAGCAATGTGATGGTGATAGTAACTAAAACAGAGTCGTCTGCAACGGACTATATATAAGAAAGAGTATATCGTAAAATGGGATAGTTTTTCGAAAATATTATATTCCTCTTGGCAAGTTTCCATACCCTGTAGTAATTTCAGTTTTGCTTCAAATAGCACCATTTAGCACCTCTCGTAAACCTTTCACGTTTCATATCTCGTTTTCAGGAATAGTAGGTATAAGTATAAACAATAATTTCAAACATAAATGTTAACTTCAGCTAAAAGAAAGTGTTCTTTGACAAAATCTTGCTGCGTTTCTCACGTCGAAAATAGATTTGGTTGTGTTCAGTGGTAAAATCTGAAACTCGTAAAGAGTGCTCGATGATTTTTTAAGGAAATATGAAAAGACAAAATATTTTCTCTTTGATTCTACTGGTGAAATGTCCTTCACTTGTGTCACATATTCAATTGAAGAAAAGAATATAAACAACGTATTTTCCAAGAGACTAGTGTATATAAGGGATCAATTAAAAGATAGCTCATAAACACAGAATAAGAATTAGAGAATAATTAACAATTTTCTCATTTATCTCCTTTCGGAGATATAGGGATTTTACGTAAATTATTCTAATGTTACACTTGGTTCTGATTTCCTTTTGTTTCGTAACATCCAGTGCATAATAAAAGTATCCTTAAAACGCAATTATATATATACACACATACCAAGGCCTACCGAATATCAAATTCATCTTAGATCTAAAAGTTCTCAACTTTAAAGTTGATAAATGTAGCATTTAAAGAATCTTTAAAAATTATAGTATAGTACTTGGAGCAAACGAAAGAAGAAATTAAATTAAAAGAAATCTCTCTTTTAGAAGTCATCAAGTGAATAATGTTTGTAGAAAGGAACTTTGAAAAAAAGAAAAAAAAGAAAGAAAGAAAATTAAATATTTCAGCAGTTTTAATCACCAGCTGAAAGCCCACATCATGTACTAGTTACAATGTAATCTCGGAAGACAATTTGTTAGACAATTTGCTTTTATAAAATAGAGAAAAATGTGAGAGGCAACAGAAGCTATAACAGTTTTAAAAAAGACAAAAAGAAGTGTATATATTTTCATGAATATTGTTCTTATGAGAGAATGAACTTTAAGGGAAAGAATAATTTCATTAGAGAATACATTCTGTTGGTGCTATTTGCTTTCTGATTTATCAAAGTACATATTTCTTTTCCTCTTACAAAACACTACAGCTTTATTATTTAATTTTATGCCTGAGAATGGGTGAGAGAAAATTTAAGAACCGTCTTATCAAAAAGACTGTCTAAGTTAGTCCTATTTTTAATTATTCTACGTTTCATGGAAGTCTTTCGCGAGGAAATTTTCTTTCATTTTATTTCAATTTCCTTAATTCTTTTCCTAATATAAATGGTACGACTCGATGCAACTAAACTTTCGTGTTGTTTTTCTGTTGTTTCTTAGCATCAAAAGCCATGTTTCGGAAACATTTTGATTGACTCTTAAGAAGGCCGGGATTACAAAATTATAGACTCTTTTAATGTTAATAGACGTTAAGAAAACCCAACTATATTAACTGCAGAACATTAGAAAGGAACATTGCATTCATTTTCTGCTACACTTCTGAAGTATTCGCTCTTTCTCCAGTATATAATAAAGTCTACAAGTACCGTATTTTATTATTTTAAATTTAACACTATTGCCCTGGTAGAAATTCTTCTCTTTGGAACATGTTGCATGTCGTTTGTTACAGCACTAAACTAACATTGATGACTAGCACATAGTCTTTTTTTCTTTTAATTTTGTGGTGTGCAGCGAATACATTTGCCTACATCGAATTTGTTTATTTTCTTCTGGTTCTGGGATCATGATGGCTCAGTGATAGAACGCTTACTTCTGGTACGTGGAGTCCCTGTCTCGATCCCTGGCCAAGTAAGTTTGTGGTGTCCATGGGTATTTTCTCGGGAAAATCATTCTTTTCAATATTCTCATTCCACCAAATCTTCCATCATCATTCGCTTGCCTTAACTCCTTCAGTGTGGGTTGCGAGTTAACTCGTGTCTTCAAAACGCACCTGCTGTGCGGATGGCGTATATATACGCTTTCATTTTGCTTTGGCTATTTTGTATTGCGTATGGCGAATATACTTGCCCATAGTATGATTAATGTTATCCCGACAATATTTAGCGAGCTTGCGCTCAGCTGGTTTCAATTGTTCCTTAATTTAAAGAAGAAGAGGAAAAAGAAATAAATTAAAATAAAGTTTGGGCTTCGTCAAATATAGTTTTCATTCTTTGTTTTCTTTGAGAGCAAACAGCACAGTAATGACTTCAAAACGATATTTCAACGATGCTGACATCGAGGAAGAGTTATTAATAAGTGATTCTGATGTAAGTGATTTCGAAACAGATTTAGAATCAATATCCAAAGTTCTCAAAAAAAAAAAACTTTTTACAGCGGTTCGCATCTGAAAATTACGCACTGAAGGGGTTAATAATCGTTTCCATTAGCCTAACGAGCATAATCATGGGATGTTAAATTGGAATATTTTATTTTCTTCTGGTTTTATGGCACTTCCGCATTCTGATTTCCATGACATTGAGTTGTTTTATTGAGCCCAAGAACTGGTCAATCGGCATTAATTCAATGATGATTGACTGAAAATACATACACTTTTTAATGAAAATTCATTCCTCCATTTAAATTCTATAAGAGCTCAGACTCACGGCTTCTAGTTGCACTGGTACAGTGAAATGCAAATAAATAATAGGCGAATGGAAACCACTATTACATAACTATATATAAATAAATCGAGATGTAATAGTATAAAACAGACGAATGTAAAAAATATAACAGATTGTTGTCAACGCTGGTTGTTCCTAAAGACCCTATTATTATGAATCTTGTCCATTAAGACTTTAGACAACTAAACTCCCAAAGTTCATTGATTTTGCTGTATTGCGATTGAAGTTTCTTTCTACCATTGACACGTTAATAACATATTCATCTTAGGACAGTTCGTAGATTATGTTTTCGAGAACTGTCGTTTGCATCTTCTTCAGTAACGGGTAGATTAAATTTCCAAAATCTAAAACACAATGAACCCTATGCACAGTTGAAAAGCCATCTGACAACCAATTCCGATATATTCATGCATGCGTCATAAGAGTGTGATTTTTATGTGTTATATTCGCACTACGAACGCTTTTACGATGCGACAAGAAAACATTGTCTGATTCTACAATTTTTATTAAAAAGGCACTGCAACTGTCCTGCCTCATTGTCTGAAATACAAAGAAAAATTTAGCCTCTCCACAAGATCCATATGCATTGTACTTATTAACACATTTTGAGTTATTTTTCTGCGGATACCCGTCCCTGAGGTTTCGATAGAGGCGCGCACTATACTTTCCAGAGAATTCCTCCCGAATTTATGGTTAAAGAAACAAATGTGTAGCGTGGTTCAGTGGTAGACCGTTCACCTCTGGTGCGTGGTGTCCCTCGCGCAAAGTGAACCTTGTGGTGGACAAACACCGTGTGCGTGGGATTTCTAAGGTTTTCCCACTTTCTCCATTCCAGAATTTCATTCATTTCTCATCATCAACGTCTGCTTTTGCCCACAGAGTGTAATCGTGGCACGTAAAACTCAACGATTTCATTTCATTTTCATTTAAAAATGTGTGGTATCATTCAAAAGTATACTTTGTTCTAAGGTCAATGACGTAAAATCATCCATCTAAGTTTTTATGGTAGATCAGAAGTTCAGAAACAATTCTTTTTATTTCTCAATATGGCGGAATATGAATTGAACTCATTTTCATATCTTCATACCTTCTTATAATATTTCAATAAAACTTCAGAGAAATATATCCTATTGCATGCATTATTTTTGAAGCAATATATATATATATATAGATAGATAGATAGATAGATAGATAGATAGATAGATATATAGATATATGGCAGTCTGGTATGTGGCCTCTATAAGATCGCGCAAAAAGGCACTGTTTTAGAAACATTTTGGAAAAATTTTCACAATGACACATTCATGAGATATTTCAGAAAGCCTGCATTGTAGTAAAGAAAATGGCGTAAAAACCATGAAACTATGATAACTAAAGTGCGAGCAGAAGCTTCTAAAGTGATTATTTTATTACTCGAAATATCCTAATTAACTTCCAACAAACCATTTCTGGATGCATATCAACTAATTATATGTAAGTGAAACTTAGTAACTTGGACAAAAATATAACCTGGAATGTGTAATATATGTCCGGGCACACTTCTTGCAAGTGTCGAATTCTGAAGACCAGAAGAAAATATTTACAAGAAATAATATTGTAGTGTAGCCTCCCTGATAATTTGATTCCAACCCTTCTCCTTTGAATAATTGATTCTATTATCAGTGTGGAAACATAATTTTCGGTGCTTTCGCAGCAATTTGGTATTAAAACTAAAATATAGTGAAATATTTTGTAGAAGAAAAAATAATAATACTGGTGCTTTGTTCCTCTACCATTTATCTCAAAGTCAACTTGCTAACCATAATTCTTCTGACTTATAAGCAGGGCCGGATTGAGAGGAAGCTTACGGGGGCTGTAGACCAGGGCCTCCACTCTGATCAAAATCTCATCTGGCTGTCTAAAAAGAACCATACAAAATACAATCATCATCATAGAATAAAATATGACCAACAATATTAAACAAATTTCTTTGTTTGTTACATCCAGCGTCTTAGTGAATTAGCATACATAAGATTTTAAAAACATCAAATATAGTGCATGAAAATCGTGATTCATATTTTCTCGTTGAATAGAAGTATTTATTTATTTATTTATTTATTTCAGAAAACAACAGACGGATGCCTAATTACAGTTTTCCATTATGATAATATAATTTAAAATACACATATGATAACAAAATAATACGATAGCAAATTACTTTAAAATACATATGACATGATCTACACCTTACTTATTTAGAGTAAAATTCTGTCTATAGCTAAAACTCTCTATCTCTGGGTGCTTTTCTGACATCTTATCATGCAATAAACATATTTTTCTGACAGGCGATACACCCAATGCATTAGTCCTTTGCGCTGAGAGCTGGAATATGCTATTATGGGGTCTTTTTGCTCTATGTGTGACGTGAAGTTTGATTTCTGATAGTAAATATTCTGAATCTACTGTACTATGAATTATTTTATGTAAGAAAGATAAAATGAAGTAAGTCCTCCTGCTTTCAAGTGATTGTAATGAATATTTGCTTCGAAGATCTTCATACTTCTCAAATTTCGGATATATCCCTGTTTCTTTATATGTTAAAAAGCGCACAAATTTATTTTGAATCTTTTCGATTTTATTTGTATACTCGCTAAAGCTCGCTGGGGGCTCCGCCCCCAGGCCCCCGGTCAGGCGTTTGCCATGAGTTGTCATGTTCTAGAAAACTATTCCTTCAGGAATTCACTTCCCTTTACAGCAGACACCTGTTACCAACACATACTTCAATTCAACCGGTATTATTCCTTCCATGTAACTTTGAAAACCAAACACAATTTATTAGAAAGAACTCTATTACTACTTCTACTCTGGCTATCATGTGCATGGCTTATTATGTGCACTTTGCGCACACCTATACATGTTAGAGACAATAACAGAATTTATTTTCTGAAACATATACAGCGGACACTGTCTTCCAATAGCCTACCTATTAAACCTTGCATTTTGCGAAAACATTCACTGTTTACAAATGTGATTTTTGCAACCTATCAAATATTTATTCGTAGCATTTTTTTAATATTATGTTTTGCAGTGTAATTTAGTACAATGTAATATAATAGTGTCCTTGTAGTTAATTGTACATATTACCAGCAGGAAAAGTAATTCATATCTGTGATATAAGGGTGGGAAAATATTTCAGTCTTCCTGCACATTTATTCTTGTATTTACAATGAAGACTACAGTTTACTAGATAATTTACAAATATGAATATTGTTGGAGATTGTTTAAATTATTTCATAGCATTTGAGTGAACACTACTTTTGTACTATAATGTAGTACAGTGGATTATAATGGAAACCTTGGGCATAGTTGTACATATTACCTCAGCAAGATTTCTTGAAAAGTTTCATATATACTGCACAAATTCTTGCAGTCTCCCTGTATATTTATTCATGTATTTTCAATGAAGACTACAATTTGTAGGTGATTTACAAATATGATTATTGTTGGAGGCTTTTTAAACATTTGTTGGTATCATTTGAGAAAACACTATTTTGCACTGTAATATAGAAAAGTCCCTTATAAAAGAACTCTTCGGCATAGTAGTACATATTACCTGCAGCAAGACTTTTTGAAATATTTCATATTTACTGGACAATTTCTTGCAGTCTACCTGTATCTCTCGTCTTGCATTTTTATGAAGACTAAATTTGTTCGTAATTTACAAATATGAATTTTGTTAAGGCTTTTTAAACATTAGTTCATAACATTTGATTGAACACCAGTTTTTGCACAGTAACGTAGTACACTGTATTACAATGCTGTCCTTTGGTACAAAAGTAATTATTGGGAAGCAGGACTTGTTGAAATGATTATTTATACTGGACAATTACATACAGTCTTCCTGTATCTTTACTCTTATATTTTCAATGAAGACGTTTATTTACTAGGTAATTTAAATATTAATATTATTGGAGGCTTTTAAAAAAAATGTTTATAGCAACTAAAACAACATCACTTTCTACACTGTAGTAAAATATTGTACTAGAATCGTGTCTTTCAAATTTCTTATTACAATCAAATAACAAGAGATCATTTCCTTAATCATCGTAAAAAACACATATATAACACGATAACTATTCCGATTTTAGAGGTGTAATTCCACGGACGCGGGCCAGCTACGTACCAGTACTATGTTAGCAGTAAGTAGGAAATCCAAAATCTAACGAATTGAGTAGTGTAGGGGAACGACGTAAGCCTACTGTGCAAAAGACATGGGTTCGATTCCCAACAAGTTTTTCTCTCACTTTTTCTTTCTTTGAAAGTTTATTTTTATAGCATAGGTGATTGAAAATAAGCTTGACTCTATCATATACGGCATTTCATTCCAACCGGACCCGCAACTAAAACTATTAAATCGAAAGGGGCACTTTCCCACGTATCTTATATATTATAAATATGTACGCTGCCAACGAGACAATTTTCAAGAGGGGCCCATTTGTGTGTGTGTGTATGAGCGTATGTGTGCAGTGGCGTACGCAGGAATTTATTTCGGGAGGGGTCCAAACTCAATATCTGTGTATTTTATATTGACATTCCTAAACTTGTCCCAAAAATTAGGCTACATTTACACAAAATTTGGAATTTCGAGGGTGGTCCGGACCCCCAGGAACCACCCCCTGCGTACGTCCCTGTATGTGTGTGTATTTCCTTAAAATTAATATTTTATACTTTCTATTTGTGGTATTCTCTCCAAATTTGGTATACGCAGGTATCTTAACGAGGGACATAAAAGGGGAGAGAGATACTTTGCAATCGTTTCCGGTTTGAAGTAGACACTGTTGTCGCGAGACAAAATGTATTGTTGTCTTGTATGGACACTATATCGTGAAAAAGATGCCCATTGTTTCTTTCAGACTCTTTTTGGGGAACACCGCCTCCTCAGAGCGCCCCTGGCGAGATCAAAATAATACGTATATAATACAATAACAAATAGAATGTTATCAGCAGTGCCCCCGGGGTAATACTCCCCCCCGAACATTGCTTCCGATAGAGACACTAGTGATGCTCCATTTCCAATGCTACATATGTTTGATTTTAAATACTTCAGTATCGTCTCGAAACTTTACACGAACATACTGCCTAGTTTCGAGACCATCTCAACAGTTAGCGTATAAATATATCCTTTCCGTCTATGTCTGTAATAACGAAAATATTTTGTTCACGCAATGCCAACAGAAATTATTTTGATAAAACAAAGCAACGTGATAAGAAAAAAAACGCAAGATAAAACAAGGTCGGCGGGGATTCGAACCCAGACCTGCTACTCAGAAACCAGACACTTTACCGCGGAGCTAACTTACTACGTTGAATTCTGCTTGTTCTATTCTCCTCAATATACCACATAAGAGGCCAAATGAAGGCAATTCAAAAATATGGCAATTTTGAATTCAAGATGGCGACTTCTCCAATGATTTGTTTCTTCACTTAAACTGAACTACGTCCTTAATAACATAGCGAAACCTGGCTTACCTACCAAGAGCACAACTTACAATTTTCATGGTTACAAATTTTTGAGCCGCCATTTTGAATCGAAGATGACGACTTTTCCAACATGTCGGAATTTTCCCCTCACATGCGCTGTACTCTACACACTTGAACGCAATTTCGTGATTCCACCATATCTACAAATTGTGTAGAATTAGACGCCCCCTTATAATATTCCTAGCACTTTCTTACACCGAACATGACTATTTTTTTCAAGTTTAAGGGCGGATTCGCAAACTACGCATCAGAATAAACATCACCTCGAAATTTCTACCTCCTAGATACAGCCATTACAAATTTCACATTTTTTCGATTTGCGCCGCGAAACGAAAACGAATTTTAATGCTCTTTTTTCTATCATAAACTATGTTCCTAGCTTCACTGCCTGACAAAATATGACGTTTCTATGGTGTGCGGAACTACTCTAAAAACCAGCATTTCAAACCGACGAAAAATTTCGACACTTCATTTACATGGAAAATGTCGCCTTTTTCGTGATATCGGAATTTTCCCATTACTCACATCCCATGACGAACAAGTATGCAAAATTTGGTGTTTGTATGTTTTGTGGAAGTACGCAAACAATTAAGTGTGTTTCCGATTATAGAGGTATATAATTCCACGGACGCGGGCCAGCTACGTACCAGTACTATGTGAGCAGTAAGTAGGAAATCCAAAATCTAACGAATTGAGTAGTGTAGGGGAACGACGTAAGCCTACTGTGCAAAAGACCTGGGTTCGATTCCCAACAAGTTTTTCTCTCACTTTTTCTTTCTTTGAAAGTTTATTTTTATAGCATAGGTGATTGAAAATAAGCTTGACTCTATCATATACGGCATTTCATTCCAACCGGACCCGCAACTAAAACTATTAAATCGAAAGGGGCAGTTTCCCACGTATCTTATATATTATAAATATGTACGCTGCCGACGAGACAATTTTCAAGAGGGGCCCATTTGTGTGTGTGTGTATGAGCGTATGTGTGCAGTGGCGTACGCAGGAATTTATTTCGGGAGGGGTCCAACTCAATATCTGTGTATTTTATATTGAAATTCCTAAACTTGTCCCAAAAATTAGGCTACATTTACACAAAAGTTGGAATTTCGGGGGTGGTCCGGACCCCCAGGAACCACCCCCTGCGTACGTCCCTGTATGTGTGTGTATTCCCTTAAAAATAATATTTTATACTTTCTATTTGTGGTATTCTCTCCAAATTTGGTATACGCAGGTATCTTAACGAGGGACATAAAAGGGGAGAGAGATACTTTGCAATCGTTTCCGGTTTGAAGTAGACACTGTTGTCGCGAGACAAAATGTATTGTTGTCTTGTATGGACACTATATCGTGAAAAAGATGCCCATTGTTTCTTTCAGACTCTTTTTGGGGAACACCGCCTCCTCAGAGCGCCCCTGGCGAGATCAAAATAATACGTATATAATACAATAACAAATAGAATGTTATCAGCAGTGCCCCCGAGGTAATACTCCCCCCCCCGAACATTGCTTCCGATAGAGACACTGGTGATGCTCCATTTCCAATGCTACATATGTTTGATTTTAAATACTTCAGTATCGTCTCGAAACTTTACACGAACATACTGCCTAGTTTCGAGACTATCTCAACAGTTAGCGTATAAATATATCCTTTCCGTCTATGTCTGTAATAACGAAAATATTTTGTTCACGCAATGCCAACAGAAATTATTTTGATAAAACAAAGCAACGTGATAAGAAAAAAAACGCAAGATAAAACAAGGTCGGCGGTTATTCGAACCCAGACCTGCTACTCAGAAACCAGACACTTTACCGCGGAGCTAATTTACTACGTTGAGTTCTGCTTGTTCTATTCTCCTCAATATACCACATAAGAGGCCAAATGAAGGCAATTCAAAAATATGGCAATTTTGAATTCAAGATGGCGACTTCTCCAATGATTTGTTTCTTCACTTAAACTGAACTACGTCCTTAATAACATAGCGAAACCTGGCTTACCTACCAAGAGCACAACTTACAATTTTCATGGTTACAAATTTTTGAGCCGCCATTTTGAATCGAAGATGACGACTTTTCCAACATGTCGGAATTTTCCCCTCACATGCGCTGTACTCTACACACTTGAACGCAATTTCGTGATTCCACCATATCTACAAATTGTGTAGAATTAGACGCTCCCTTATAATATTCCTAGCACTTTCTTACACCGAACATGACTATTTTTTTTCAAGTTTAAGGGCGGATTCGCAAACTACGCATCAGAATAAACATCACCTCGAAATTTCTACCTCCTAGATACAGCCATTACAAATTTCACATTTTTTCGATTTGCGCCGCGAAATGAAAACGAATTTTAATGCTCTTTTTTCTATCATAAACTATGTTCCTAGCTTCACTGCCTGACAAAATATGACGTTTCTATGGTGTGCGGAACTACTCTAAAAACCAGCATTTCAAACCGACGAAAAATTTCGACACTTCATTTACATGGAAAATGTCGCCTTTTTCGTGATATCGGAATTTTCCCATTACTCACATCCCATGACGAACAAGTATGCAAAATTTGGTGTTTGTATGTTTTGTGGAAGTACGCAAACAATTAAGTGTGTTTCCGATTATAGAGGTATATAATTCCACGGACGCGGGCCAGCTACGTACCAGTACTATGTGAGCAGTAAGTAGGAAATCCAAAATCTAACGAATTGAGTAGTGTCGGGGAACGACGTAAGCCTACTGTGCAAAAGACATGGGTTCGATTCCCAACAAGTTTTTCTCTCACTTTTTCTTTCTTTGAAAGTTTATTTTTATAGCATAGGTGATTGAAAATAAGCTTGACTCTATCATATACGGCATTTCATTCCAACCGGACCCGCAACTAAAACTATTAAATCGAAAGGGGCACTTTCCCACGTATCTTATATATTATAAATATGTACGCTGCCGACGAGACAATTTTCAAGAGGGGCCCATTTGTGTGTGTGTGTATGAGCGTATGTGTGCAGTGGCGTACGCAGGAATTTATTTCGGGAGGGGTCCAACTCAATATCTGTGTATTTTATATTGAAATTCCTAAACTTGTCCCAAAAATTAGGCTACATTTACACAAAAGTTGGAATTTCGGGGGTGGTCCGGACCCCCAGGAACCACCCCCTGCGTACGTCCCTGTATGTGTGTGTATTTCCTTAAAATTAATATTTTATACTTTCTATTTGTGGTATTCTCTCCAAATTTGGTATACGCAGGTATCTTAACGAGGGACATAAAAGGGGAGAGAGATACTTTGCAATCGTTTCCGGTTTGAAGTAGACACTGTTGTCGCGAGACAAAATGTATTGTTGTCTTGTATGGACACTATATCGTGAAAAAGATGCCCATTGTTTCTTTCATACTCTTTTTGGGGAACACCGCCTCCTCAGAGCGCCCCTGGCGAGATCAAAATAATACGTATATAATACAATAACAAATAGAATGTTATCAGCAGTGCCCCCGGGGTAATACTCCCCCCCGAACATTGCTTCCGATAGAGACACTGGTGATGCTCCATTTCCAATGCTACATATGTTTGATTTTAAATACTTCAGTATCGTCTCGAAACTTTACACGAACATACTGCCTAGTTTCGAGACCATCTCAACAGTTAGCGTATAAATATATCCTTTCCGTCTATGTCTGTAATAACGAAAATATTTTGTTCACGCAATGCCAACAGAAATTATTTTGATAAAACAAAGCAACGTGATAAGAAAAAAAACGCAAGATAAAACAAGGTCGGCGGGGATTCGAACCCAGACCTGCTACTCAGAAACCAGACACTTTACCGCGGAGCTAACTTACTACGTTGAGTTCTGCTTGTTCTATTCTCCTCAATATACCACATAAGAGGCCAAATGAAGGCAATTCAAAAATATGGCAATTTTGAATTCAAGATGGCGACTTCTCCAATGATTTGTTTCTTCACTTAAACTGAACTACGTCCTTAATAACATAGCGAAACCTGGCTTACCTACCAAGAGCACAACTTACAATTTTCATGGTTACAAATTTTTGAGCCGCCATTTTGAATCGAAGATGACGACTTTTCCAACATGTCGGAATTTTCCCCTCACATGCGCTGTACTCTACACACTTGAACGCAATTTCGTGATTCCACCATATCTACAAATTGTGTAGAATTAGACGCCCCCTTATAATATTCCTAGCACTTTCTTACACCGAACATGACTACTTTTTTCAAGTTTAAGGGCGGATTCGCAAACTACGCATTAGAATAAACATCACCTCGAAATGTCTACCTCCTAGATACAGCCATTACAAATTTCACATTTTTTCGATTTGCGCCGCGAAACGAAAACGAATTTTAATGCTCTTTTTCTATCATAAACTATGTTCCTAGCTTCACTGCCTGACAAAATATGACGTTTCTATGGTGTGCGGAACTACTCTAAAAACCAGCATTTCAAACCGACGAAAAATTTCGACACTTCATTTACATGGAAAATGTCGCCTTTTTCGTGATATCGGAATTTTCCCATTTCTCACATCCCATGACGAACAAGTATGCAAAATTTGGTGTTTGTATGTTTTGTGGAAGTACGCAAACAATTAAGTGTGTTTCCGATTATAGAGGTATATAAATAATTCCACGGACGCGGGCCAGCTACGTACCAGTACTATGTGAACAGTAAGTAGGAAATCCAAAATCTAACGAATTGAGTAGTGTAGGGGAACTACGTAGGCCTACTGTGCAACAGACCTGGGTTCGATTCCCAACAAGTTTTTCTCTCACTTTTTCTTTCTTTGAAAGTTTATTTTTATAGCATAGGTGATTGAAAATAAGCTTGACTCTATCATATACGGCATTTCATTCCAACCGGGCCCGCAACTAAAACTATTAAATCGAAAGGGGCACTTTCCCACGTATCTTATATATTATAAATATGTACGCTGCCAACGAGACAATTTTCAAGAGGGGCCCATTTGTGTGTGTGTGTATGAGCGTATGTGTGCAGTGGTGTACGCAGGAATTTATTTCGGGAGGGGTCCAAACTCAATATCTGTGTATTTTATATTGAAATTCCTAAACTTGTCCCAAAAATTAGGCTACATTTACACAAAAGTTGGAATTTCGGGGGTGGTCCGGACCCCCAGAAAACACCCCCTGCGTACGTCCCTGTATGTGTGTGTATTTCCTTAAAATTAATATTTTATACTTTCTATTTGTGGTATTCTCTCCAAATTTGGTATACGCAGGTATCTTAACGAGGGACATAAAAGGGGAGAGAGATACTTTGCAATCGTTTCCGGTTTGAAGTAGACACTGTTGTCGCGAGACAAAATGTATTGTTGTCTTGTATGGACACTATATCGTGAAAAAGATGCCCATTGTTTCTTTCAGACTCTTTTTGGGGAACACCGCCTCCTCAGAGCGCCCCTGGCGAGATCAAAATAATACGTATATAATACAATAACAAATAGAATGTTATCAGCAGTGCCCCCGGGGTAATACTCCCCCCCCCCGAACATTGCTTCCGATAGACACTGGTGATGCTCCATTTCCAATGCAACATATGTTTGATTTTAAATACTTCAGTATCGTCTCGAAACTTTACACGAACATACTGCCTAGTTTCGAGACCATCTCAACAGTTAGCGTATAAATATATCCTTTCCGTCTATGTCTGTAATAACGAAAATATTTTGTTCACGCAATGCCAACAGAAATTATTTTGATAAAACAAAGCAACGTGATAAGAAAAAAAACGCAAGATAAAACAAGGTCGGCGGGGATTCGAACCCAGACCTGCTACTCAGAAACCAGACACTTTACCGCGGAGCTAACTTACTACGTTGAATTCTGCTTGTTCTATTCTCCTCAATATACCACATAAGAGGCCAAATGAAGGCAATTCAAAAATATGGCAATTTTGAATTCAAGATGGCGACTTCTCCAATGATTTGTTTCTTCACTTAAACTGAACTACGTCCTTAATAACATAGCGAAACCTGGCTTACCTACCAAGAGCACAACTTACAATTTTCATGGTTACAAATTTTTGAGCCGCCATTTTGAATCGAAGATGACGACTTTTCCAACATGTCGGAATTTTCCCCTCACATGCGCTGTACTCTACACACTTGAACGCAATTTCGTGATTCCACCATATCTACAAATTTTGTAGAATTAGACGCACCCTTATAATATTCCTAGCACTTTCTTACACCGAACATGACTATTTTTTTTCAAGTTTAAGGGCGGATTCGCAAACTACGCATCAGAATAAACATCACCTCGAAATTTCTACCTCCTAGATACAGCCATTACAAATTTCACATTTTTTCGATTTGCGCCGCGAAACGAAAACGAATTTTAATGCTCTTTTTTCTATCATAAACTATGTTCCTAGCTTCACTGCCTGACAAAATATGACGTTTCTATGGTGTGCGGAACTACTCTAAAAACCAGCATTTCAAACCGACGAAAAATTTCGACACTTCATTTACATGGAAAATGTCGCCTTTTTCGTGATATCGGAATTTTCCCATTTCTCACATCCCATGACGAACAAGTATGCAAAATTTGGTGTTTGTATGTTTTGTGGAAGTACGCAAACAATTAAGTGTGTTTCCGATTATAGAGGTATATAAATAATTCCACGAACGCGGGCCAGCTACGTACCAGTACTATGTGAACAGTAAGTAGGAAATCCAAAATCTAACGAATTGAGTAGTGTAGGGGAACTACGTAGGCCTACTGTGCAACAGACCTGGGTTCGATTTCCAACAAGTTTTTCTCTCACTTTTTCTTTCTTTGAAAGTTTATTTTTATAGCATAGGTGATTGAAAATAAGCTTGACTCTATAATATACGGCATTTCATTCCAACCGGGCCCGCAACTAAAACTATTAAATCGAAAGGGGCACTTTCCCACGTATCTTATATATTATAAATATGTACGCTGCCGACGAGACAATTTTCAAGAGGGGCCCATTTGTGTGTGTATGTATGAGCGTATGTGTGCAGTGGCGTACGCAGGAATTTATTTCGGGAGGGGTCCAAACTCAATATCTGTGTATTTTATATTGAAATTCCTAAACTTGTCCCAAAAATTAGGCTACATTTACACAAAAGTTGGAATTTCGGGGGTGGTCCGGACCCCCAGAAAACACCCCCTGCGTACGTCCCTGTATGTGTGTGTATTTCCTTAAAATTAATATTTTATACTTTCTATTTGTGGTATTCTCTCCAAATTTGGTATACGCAGGTATCTTAACGAGGGACATAAAAGGGGAGAGAGATACTTTGCAATCGTTTCCGGTTTGAAGTAGACACTGTTGTCGCGAGACAAAATGTATTGTTGTCTTGTATGGACACTATATCGTGAAAAAGATGCCCATTGTTTCTTTCAGACTCTTTTTGGGGAACACCGCCTCCTCAGAGCGCCCCTGGCGAGATCAAAATAATACGTATATAATACAATAACAAATAGAATGTTATCAGCAGTGCCCCCGGGGTAATACTCCCCCCCGAACATTGCTTCCGATAGACACTGGTGATGCTCCATTTCCAATGCTACATATGTTTGATTTTAAATTCTTCAGTATCGTCTCGAAACTTTACACGAACATACTGCCTAGTTTCGAGACCATCTCAACAGTTAGCGTATAAATATATCCTTTCCGTCTATGTCTGTAATAACGAAAATATTATGTTCACGCAATGCCAACAGAAATTATTTTGATAAAACAAAGCAACGTGATAAGAAAAAAAAACGCAAGATAAAACAAGGTCAGAGGGGATTCGAACCCAGACCTGCTACTCAGAAACCAGACACTTTACCGCGGAGCTAACTTACTACGTTGAATTCTGCTTGTTCTATTCTCCTCAATATACCACATAAGAGGCCAAATGAAGGCAATTCAAAAATATGGCAATTTTGAATTCAAGATGGCGACTTCTCCAATGATTTGTTTCTTCACTTAAACTGAACTACGTCCTTAATAACATAGCGAAACCTGGCTTACCTACCAAGAGCACAACTTACAATTTTCATGGTTACAAATTTTTGAGCCGCCATTTCGAATCGAAGATGACGACTTTTCCAACATGTCGGAATTTTCCCCTCACATGCGCTGTACTCTACACACTTGAACGCAATTTCGTGATTCCACCATATCTACAAATTGTGTAGAATTAGACGCCCCCTTATAATTTTCCTAGCACTTTCTTACACCGGACATGACTATTTTTTTCAAGTTTAAGGGCGGATTCGCAAACTACGCATCAGAATAAACATCACCTCGAAATTTCTACCTCCTAGATACAGCCATTACAAATTTCACATTTTTTCGATTTGCGCCGCGAAACGAAAACGAATTTTAATGCTCTTTTTTCTATCATAAACTATGTTCCTAGCTTCACTGCCTGACAAAATATGACGTTTCTATGGTGTGCGGAACTACTGTAAAAACCAGCATTTCAAACCGACGAAAAATTTCGACACTTCATTTACATGGAAAATGTCGCCTTTTTCGTGATATCGGAATTTTCCCATTACTCACATCCCATGACGAACAAGTATGCAAAATTTGGTGTTTGTATGTTTTGTGGATGTACGCAAACAATTAAGTGTGTTTCCGATTATAGAGGTATATAATTCCACGGACGCGGGCCAGCTACGTACCAGTACTGTGTGAGCAGTAAGTAGGAAATCCAAAACCTAACGAATTGAGTAGTGTAGGGGAACGACGTAAGCCTACTGTGCGAAAGACCTGGGTTCGATTCCCAACAAGTTTTTCTCTCACTTTTTCTTTCTTTGAAAGTTTATTTTTATAGCATAGGTGATTGAAAATAAGCGTGACTCTATCATATACGGCATTTCATTCCAACCGGACCCGCAACTAAAACTATTAAATCGAAAGGGGCACTTTCCCACGTATCTTATATATTATAAATATGTACGCTGCCGACGAGACAATTTTCAAGAGGGGCCCATTTGTGTGTGTGTGTATGAGCGTATGTGTGCAGTGGCGTACGCAGGAATTTATTTCGGGAGGGGTCCAAACTCAATATCTGTGTATTTTATATTGAAATTCCTAAACTTGTCCCAAAAATTAGGCTACATTTACACAAAAGTTGGAATTTCGGGGGTGGTCCGGACCCCCAGGAACCACCCCCTGCGTACGTCCCTGTATGTGTGTGTATTTCCTTAAAATTAATATTTTATACTTTCTATTTGTGGTATTCTCTCCAAATTTGGTATACGCAGGTATCTTAACGAGGGACATAAAAGGGGAGAGAGATACTTTGCAATCGTTTCCGGTTTGAAGTAGACACTGTTGTCGCGAGACAAAATGTATTGTTGTCTTGTATGGACACTATATCGTGAAAAAGATGCCCATTGTTTCTTTCAGACTCTTTTTGGGGAACACCGCCTCCTCAGAGCGCCCTTGGCGAGATCAAAATAATACGTATATAATACAATAACAAATAGAATGTTATCAGCAGTGCCCCCGGGGTAATACTCCCCCCCCCCGAACATTGCTTCCGATAGAGACACTGGTGATGCTCCATTTCCAATGCTACATATGTTTGATTTTAAATACTTCAGTATCGTCTCGAAACTTTACACGAACATACTGCCTAGTTTCGAGACCATCTCAACAGTTAGCGTATAAATATATCCTTTCCGTCTATGTCTGTAATAACGAAAATATTTTGTTCACGCAATGCCAACAGAAATTATTTTGATAAAACAAAGCAACGTGATAAGAAAAAAAACGCAAGATAAAACAAGGTCGGCGGGGATTCGAACCCAGACCTGCTACTCAGAAACCAGACACTTTACCGCGGAGCTAACTTACTACGTTGAATTCTGCTTGTTCTATTCTCCTCAATATACCACATAAGAGGCCAAATGAAGGCAATTCAAAAATATGGCAATTTTTAATTCAAGATGGCGACTTCTCCAATGATTTGTTTCTTCACTTAAACTGAACTACGTCCTTAATAACATAGCGAAACCTGGCTTACCTACCAAGAGCACAACTTACAATTTTCATGGTTACAAATTTTTGAGCCGCCATTTTGAATCGAAGATGACGACTTTTCCAACATGTCGGAATTTTCCCCTCACATGCGCTGTACTCTACACACTTGAACGCAATTTCGTGATTCCACCATATCTACAAATTGTGTAGAATTAGACGCCCCCTTATAATATTCCTAGCACTTTCTTACACCGAACATGACTATTTTTTTCATGTTTAAGGGCGGATTCGCAAACTACGCATCAGAATAAACATCACCTCGAAATTTCTACCTCCTAGATACAGCCATTACAAATTTCACATTTTTTCGATTTGCGCCGCGAAACGAAAACGAATTTTAATGCTCTTTTTTCTATCATAAACTATGTTTCTAGCTTCACTGCCTGACAAAATATGACGTTTCTATGGTGTGCGGAACTACTCTAAAAACCAGCATTTCAAACCGACGAAAAATTTCGACACTTCATTTACATGGAAAATGTCGCCTTTTTCGTGATATCGGAATTTTCCCATTACTCACATCCCATGACGAACAAGTATGCAAAATTTGGTGTTTGTATGTTTTGTGGAAGTACGCAAACAATTAAGTGTGTTTCCGATTATAGAGGTATATAATTCCACGGACGCGGGCCAGCTACGTACCAGTACTATGTTAGCAGTAAGTAGGAAATCCAAAATCTAACGAATTGAGTAGTGTAGGGGAACGACGTAAGCCTACTGTGCAAAAGACATGGGTTCGATTCCCAACAAGTTTTTCTCTCACTTTTTCTTTCTTTGAAAGTTTATTTTTATAGCATAGGTGATTGAAAATAAGCTTGACTCTATCATATACGGCATTTCATTCCAACCGGACCCGCAACTAAAACTATTAAATCGAAAGGGGCAGTTTCCCACGTATCTTATATATTATAAATATGTACGCTGCCGACGAGACAATTTTCAAGAGGGGCCCATTTGTGTGTGTGTGTATGAGCGTATGTGTGCAGTGGCGTACGCAGGAATTTATTTCGGGAGGGGTCCAACTCAATATCTGTGTATTTTATATTGAAATTCCTAAACTTGTCCCAAAAATTAGGCTACATTTACACAAAAGTTGGAATTTCGGGGGTGGTCCGGACCCCCAGGAACCACCCCCTGCGTACGTCCCTGTATGTGTGTGTATTTCCTTAAAATTAATATTTTATACTTTCTATTTGTGGTATTCTCTCCAAATTTGGTATACGCAGGTATCTTAAGGTTCCTGTGAACTCCCCCTTGTCCGAGCACTTCGCCTTTTCGCCACCAGATGCTCACTTTCTCATTTAGCAATCACTGCTGGTACCTCTACTGGGAAGAACTGAAAGATCGTACCGCTCAGTTTGAATGTGTCCAGGATATCCACACTTGAAGTGGGCGGGGAGAGGAATCCAACAGTTTTTTTTTCGTGCACCTGCAGTCAGTCAGAGTCTATTTATACAAGCCGTGTTGTTCAGCCGCAGGGCAAAACCTCAACCATTGATGGGTAACATAAATCTTTTCTTTTTGCAGGTAGGAATAGAGTTTTGTACGAAAAACGGGAATTAGGTTGCAGAGAACGTCATTCACATCGCGTTGACAAATTATCTTTAATACGTTTATCACATGAAACTCTTTTCTTTTTTTGATTATTACCAGAATATGAGATAAGAAGAACCTAAATGGTTCTTTGTATACAGAAAGCAAACAATACTAATATTTTCTTACATATCAGTATTATATGATTTTTTTTCTGAAGTGTATGATGCATGAAAAATGGACAAAATGAATTTTGACTTTTCTATTTGTCCCTATCCTTCTGAGTAGAGAGAATGATGTGGCGCAACTAAAGGGCCTGCAGGGCCCGCAACATTGAGAGGCCCAGAACAGAAAGAGGCCCATTTCAGTTTCGAAGTTAAACTTTATAATGTTAAGATGTTAAAAATTATGTGATGTTCCAACTATATCTCATTTTTACCTATGAAGACGGTAACACCTGAGCGATTATTTAGTAAATTAAATGCCAACAAAACTTTTACTGACCAGCGAAAACATTATGACCACTCGCTACTTTTTGAACGAAATCATCGGGCTGAGATAAGAGCTACAAGGCATAACACAACCGCGCGCCAAACACGACAAAAATCTCACTCGATTAGTCAGTGTGATGCTTGTGCCTTGAATGGGGAAGGACGACGATATATCAGGGTGACTAAGTGGCTGGGAGCTTCATTTCGGAAACAACGCGACTTGTCGAGTATTCGCGATCTGCCGTGCTTATGTATTTCAAAGATGGGAAAAGAACAGTGAAACCAGCATCGAACCAAACAACAAAAAGTAGGACGACCACACCTCATTAAAAATGTCGGATGTCGTAGACTCTCGAATTTGGTATAGCAGAATAGACGAAAACTATAGCACAATATAATAATAATAATAATAATAATAATAATAATAATAATAATAATAATAATAATAATAATAATAATAATAATAATAATAATGTGCATTTTTTTGCATATGAGCAAGTTGTGACTCACTAGATAGAACATAGAAAGTCAAAACTGTTCTCTGTAAATTTTACGTGACTCATGAATGTGGAAAGAGGGGGTCCGTTTAACATTTTTGCGGGGAGGCCCATTCGTCCTTACTTACGCTACTGAGAGAATGTAAGGTAAAATAATAACACCAATATATATATATATATATATATATATATATATATATATATATATATATATATATACATAGATAGATAGATAGATAGATAATCCTGGCGCAACAGTCCCTTGTGATCTGAGCCTGCAGCGGGCTTATGTTAGTAGTAAGCACAACCACACCCAACGTCGCCGGCTGTCTAGATTGAAGTCCGCTATCTTTTAGTTTCCCAACTTTTCTCTCGATATTTGGTCAACACAGAAATGTTTGAGTGCCACACCGGGAATTAAACCCTGGACGATGCACACCGTATCACTTTCACTAATCATTTGGTAATATTCAGGTTAGGGTGGTACTGAATTATTTTTGGAATATGCCATTTCCCATAAGGTAAAGTTCAAAAGTATTGTGACATAATTAAAAAGCTCATTATCAACCACGTATTCTTGCCTCTAATAACTCTAATAGTTTTCGAGTTATGTGTCAAAAATGGTTGAAACACTTAAAGTTAGTTTAGTAACTTGAAGAAGATAGTGGACTTATACATACATGATTAGAATTGCTCCAATTTTTATTTTTATTCTTCTTTCTCGTAAAGAAATACAAAATCATAATTTCAACCATTTTTGTACTTTTTTCATAATTTGAAGCGCGAACAGCCGGTTTCTTTCCTTACGTTTTGAACTTGGGATTTATATTCTTCTTGTCACTTATCGTGAAAGTCATATAATAACATGGGTCACAAAGCTAGAATATCTTATGCGACAGAGGTAATGACAATTTTTGTCATTTCATCTCTCAAGATCTGTTAAATTTGACATTTATTGAATGATATCGGTTTTATAATACGAATAAATTTTTCGCAATAAGGTGCGTATAGTGGTCGTAAGAAATGGCAAAAGCTACCACTGACCTTTATAGTTTGACTCATGCTTTTTCGATCATGGTATTCCTCTTAAATTTTGCAAAGGACAGTATCATTTTAATTATCTTAACCTAATTTCCTAAAGCATCTCATTCGTACGCTAAAAGAAAGATTTCTATTTTTTATGTATAAGAATTCAGGGGATGCAAATTTATTCAAAATTCCTTTACAATTAAAGCCGCCTAAACAGATATTCCTTCGAGATTTCTGTATTTTGAAAACAATTCACGATTTCAGTTCTTTGTATTTACTTGTTTCCATGTTTATTTATATCAATACTGTATGATCAGTTCCCAGAATTATTTTAGTTCCCCGGTAAATCCATTTATAACAAGCTCCAAATACTGCTACAATTTTAATGTGGTTTCAGGAGAATCTGCATATCTCATCCTTTTGTTACTCTCTATATATTCATCTACTACGTAAACAAACATCAGTGAAAGAAAGAGGCTGAGAGCTAACATGTGCTCCGTGAGGAACGTTGTCATACCTTGCACTGATATATCTAGAGAGTCTAGTGTTGCCACGAGACGAAACGAGACAAGACGAGACTTCTGGCTGTGTCGTCTCGTCTAGAAAAGATGTGTCCATCTCGTCTTGTATCGAATGATTCTGTCTCGTCTCGTGGCAACACCAGAAAGGCTGAGGCCCACAAAAGAGCTGTTAAACCAAGTGGTTAAAATTATAGCTTTTAACCTAGTTTGGTTAACAGAGCACAACACAAAACACGACTGCAATCCTCCAGCAACGACTGCTTAGTTTCGACTGAACCCGTAATTACTTCGATAGAAACATTTGTCAATACCGTCAGTACAGACGAAAGGCAAGATTTCCCCATTTATTCTGATATCCTTTTTTCAGAACCCCTGGCGCCACTTCAACAAATAAGGAGGCCTATGTAACTTTCCCATTTAAAAAATGGTTTATCTTCGAATAACAGCATAAAAGGATAAAAAAGATAAATTTTATTGTCAAATCAGAATCTTTTTCGAAACTCAGTGTCGAGAAAGGCTGACACGTTTCTGTCTTGGTTCGGAACGAGAAAGACCATGAAACAATAGTTAGTTACTGATAAAATTGCCACTTCTACGCATACTTGTACTTCTATTAAAGGATTTTTATACGTAGATATCTCCACCAGCCCCCGGAATAAAATCTTCTGAAACACTGATCTCAATGAACGCTTTACATTGTATTTGAATCTGGAGCACTATTACAAAATAATTAAACTTGAATCGATTGAAAAATGGAAGTGAAAGCTGTTTGTAAGAATCATTTTTAAAAAGTGCTTTAGGTATTCCCTGTTCTTTGTAGGGTTTGAAACGTTGAATCATTTGGATCATTTGAAATAATAAAAGATGGTATACATTTCGAAGGCAAATAATTTATTCCGAGTTAATAAATTTTTAAGCAAATTCAGAAACTGTGTTTGTATTTTTCGAGACACGAGACAAGACGTTTTACGAAACGTTTCGTATTGTATCGTGTCTCGCTTCAAAGAGTCCTGTCTCGTCTCGTTGCAACACTAAGAGAGTCTTACCCATTATCTTTCCAAGAAAATGAGCTAGAAACTTGAAAAGCACATTCAGTCAATTGTTATCATAGAATATACTATGGGCATAGCCGCTGATGTGTAGAAGGTGACACAGGCGGAATTTGTTTTTGGCGAGTTGGGCCCGTGAGGCTGTATTATTTGGATTGGAAACATTGGTTCAAAAATATTTTACATTTAGCATACATACATATACACATATCATACGCACACACGCACACATACGTACATGTGTGTTACATATACTTTAATTAATGTGTGGATCTAAGAACAAGGTCCGGTTCGCCCACCCAAAAACCGCCTCTGGGAGGTGGATTGGAAGCGCACCCCTGAAACATAGAATTATGCTAATCGTAATCTTCTGAGATAGACTACCCCCCGAGGAATAAGTAAATAAATAAAAATAGTTTATTAATGTTTATCTTCCGTATACGATTAATTGAAAAATTTTAGTGTCTCAACAATGAGAGCCATATACAGGTGATCCGGCGTTCCTGGCGGAACTTCCCTAGTTGCGGACAAAATTTCATACTATAAACTCTTTTCGGCTCTCTCCCTCACGGTAGTTTTTTTTTATCTATTATCTACTCCCTTGGAGTAACTGTTGCTCTGTATTTTCACGGGCTTGCAACCGTCAGAATGAATATCTTGGCTGCCTTCCCAGCTACCCAATCAGCATGCAATAGATACATGCAATAACAATCAAATCCCATACAAATTACTCTACCCATCAAATATTTTAACATGGAAAGTTCTTTTACGCAACGTATTTCGTTTGTTTAAAATGGAATAGACCTAAATACATCTTTTTTTTAATGTTCTTCTGGAGATTCGATAGCGAGACCGCTCACATCAAAAAATGAGAGAATTAGTGCTCTGACAATCTGGTAGAAATACAACATGCCATATGTACATTACTGTGATTACATTGCTATTTATTCAATGATTATTTTGCTTAGAGTTTTCTTACTCTCCAGGGTACTCTTCAAGGATATACAATTACTCTTCACTTATGTCGCGAAAAAATATTCAGCTTGCAAATTTATTTCGAGAACTTCTCATTCCCTAATACATGTTTATACTCTCAATTTGTGCGTACAACCGACAAACTTACACAGAATCTCAACAGAGTTCAAATGTGAGGTGTCTGCTGTGAAACAAAGGTCAGTTATATGGGAGGGGATTTTAGAGTGCAGCTCTAGGAACACTGTGGGCTTTTAGAGTGTAATTCTAGGAACGTTGTAGGGGGCCATCCGGCTCCACCTGAGACAAAAAAAAAAAGAATGAAAAGAAGTCTGGCGGCACACAACTAATTCACACTGGTTACAAAGCAGGCACAACAAAGTTCTGAATGAAATATGTTTATTTTTTTGCACTATTCCATTTTCCGAACAATAACATTTACCGATGACTTGTTAGCTCCTCCACCACAGCCACCATGAAAACAAATTCAATCGGAATTTGGCCAGCTCGTTTGATCACGAATAATTATCGTTTGATCCCAAGCATAATGACGTATTACACACAATTTGGCTAGGGCTTGTTAGCCCTTGATAATCGACATGTACCATTCCATACACATTTCAATCGTAAATAGGTATGCAAAGTTTCGTTAGTTTCTGGTAGAAAGTATGACAGATAAAGTTGATTGTTTATTTAACAATGGTGGCCTCTAACAATGAAACTAACAACAACAACTGAAATCGACAAGTACCATGTCATAGATAATCAGTGGTAATCCGATGGGTGTGCCAAGTTTGTTCAGTTTCTGGTACAAAATATAGCAAAGTTGATTCTTTGTTTAACGATGGTGGCCTTCAACAATGAAACTAACAACAATATGTGGAATCAACACGTACTATTTCCTAGATATTTCAATCTTAAATGGGTGTGCAAAGTTTGGTTAGTTTGTGGTAGAAAGTATGTAAGATAAAGGTGATTGTTTATTTAACAAAGAAGAAATCCAATGATTGTTTATTTAACAATGGTGATCTTCAACAATGAAACAAAAACAATATGTGAAATCGACACATACCATTCCATAGATATTTCAATCTTAAATGGGTATGCAAAGTTTGGCCAGTTTCTGCTAAAAAGTATGGCTGATAAAGATGATTGTTTATTTAATAATGGTTTCCTCTAACAAGAAACTAACAACAATATGTGAAATCGACACATACCATTCCATAGACATCTTAATCGCAAATGAGTGTGCCAAGTTTGGTTAGTTTGTGGTAGAAAGTATGGCAGGTAAAGTTGTTTGTTTATTTAACAATTTAGAAATCCATCGATTGTGTATTTAACAATGGTGGTCTTCAGCAACAAAACTAACAACAATACATGAAATCGACACGTAGCATTCCCTAGATATTTAAAACTTAAATTTGTGTGCAAAATTTCGTCAGTTTCTGGTAGAACGTATGACAAAGTTAATTGTTTATTTAACAATGGTAGCCTATAACAATGAAACTAACAACAATTTGTGAAATCGGCAGGTACCATTCCCTAGATATCTCAGTTGTAATCCGGTGGGTATGCCAAGTTTGGTCAGTTGGTGGTAGAAAGTGTGGCAGATAAAGTTGATTGTATATTTAACAATGGTGGCTTTCAACAATGAAACTAACAACACTATGTGGAATCCACACGTACCATTCCCTAGATATCTCAATCTTAAATGGGTGAGCAAAGTTTCTTCACTTTCTGGTAGAAAATACGGCAGATAAAGTTGATTCTTTGTTTAACGATGGTGGCCTTCAACAATGAAACTAACAACAATGTGTGAAATCGGCACGAACCATTCCATTGATATCTCAATCGTAAATGAGTGTGCCAAGTTTGGTTAGTTTGTGGCAAAAAATATGACAGACAAAGTTGACTGTATATTTAATAATGGAGAAATCCAACGATTGTGTATTTAACAATGGTGGTCTTCAACAATGAAACTAACAACAATATGTGGAATCCACACGGACCATTGCCTAGATATTTCAATCTTAAATGGGTGTGCCAAGTTTGGCCAGTTTGTGGTAGAAAGTATGGCAGATAAAGTTGATTGTTCATTTAACAATGGTGGCCTCTAACAATGAAAGTAACAACAATAAGTGAAATCAACACGCACCATTCCATAGATATCTCAATCGTAAATGAGTGTGCCAAGTTTGGTTAGTTTGTGGTAGAAAATATTACAGATAAAGTTACTGTATATTTAATAATGGAGAAATCCAACCATTGTTTATATAACAATGGTGGAATTCAATAATGAAACTAACAACAATATGTGAAATCGACACATAGCATTCCCTACATATTTCAACTTTAAATCGGTGTGCAAAGTTTGGTCAGTTTGTGGTAGAACGTATGGCCGTTAAAGTTGATTGTTTATATAACAATGGTGGCCTCTAACAATGAAACTATCACCAATATGTGAAATCGACCCATATCGTTCCATAGATATCTTAATCATAAATGAGTCTGCAAATTTTGTTTAGGTTGTTGTAGAAAGTGTGGCAGAAAAACTTGATTGTTTCTTTAACAATGGTGGCCTTCAACAATGAAACTAACAACAATATGTAAAATCGACACGTACCATTCCCTAGATATTTCAATCTTAAATGGGTGTGCAAGTTTGGTCAGTTTCTGTTAAAAAGTGTGGCACATAAAGTTGATTTTTTATTTAACAATGGTGGCCTCTAACAATGAAACTAACAAAAATAAGTGAAATCGACACGTATTATTTCATAGATATCTCAGTGGTAAATGAGTGCGCCAAATTTGATTAGTTTTGGTAGAAAGAGTGTAAGATAAGGTTGATTGTTTATGTAACAATTTAGAAATCCAAAGATTGTTTATTTAACAATGGTGGCCTTCAACATTGAAAGAACAACAATATGTGAAATCAACACATACCATTCCATAGATATCTCAATCGTTCATAAGTGTGAAAAGTTTGCTTAGTTTGTGGTAGAAATTATGACAGATAAAGTTAATCGTTTATTTAACAATAGAGAAATCCAACGAATGTTTATTTAACAATGGTGATCTTCAACAATGAAACTAACAACAATATGAGAGAAGGACACATATCTTTCCCTAGATATTTTAATCTTAAATGTGTTGCAAGGTTTGGCCAGTTTCTGGTAGGAAGTATGGCAGATAAAGTTGATTGTTCATTTAACAATGGCGGCCTCTAACAATGAAAGTAACAACAATAGGTGAAATCGACACGTACCATTCCATTGATATCTCAATCGTAAATGAGTGTGCCAAGCTTGGTTAGTTTGTAATAGAAAGTATGGCAGATAAAGTTGATTGTTTATCTAACAATGGAAAAATCCAACGATTGTTTATTTAACAATGGCGGCCTCGAACAATGAAACTAACAACAATATGTGAAATCGACTGGTACCATTCAGTAGATATCTCAGTTGTAATCCGATGGGTATGCCAAGTTTGGTCAGTTTGTGGTAGAAAGTGTGGCAGATAAAGTTGATTGTTTATTTAACAATGGTGGCCTCTAACAATGAAACTAACAACAATATGTGGAATCCACACGTACCATTCCCTAGATATTTCAATATTAAATGGGTGTGCAAAGTTTGGTCAGTTTCTGGTAGAAAGTACGGCAGATAAAGTTGATTGTTTACTTAACAATGGTGGCCTCTAACAATGAAACTAATAACAATATCTGAAATCGACACGTACCATTCCCTAGATTTTGTAACGTCCATTAACCAGATTATATCCGTTTTTGCTTAATTTTTGAACTGTTTATTTTATATTTGATTGTTTTAATTTTATTAGTTGTATATGTTAACATTGGTGACGGTGGCGCCATCTATCGTTTTAGACACAAACTGTTTGGACGTTTTGAATAACCTTAACGAGGGACATAAAAGGGGAGAGAGATACTTTGCAATCGTTTCCGGTTTGAAGTAGACACTGTTGTCGCGAGACAAAATGTATTGTTGTCTTGTATGGACACTATATCGTGAAAAAGATGCCCATTGTTTCTTTCAGACTCTTTTTGGGGAACACCGCCTCCTCAGAGCGCCCCTGGCGAGATCAAAATAATACGTATATAATACAATAACAAATAGAATGTTATCAGCAGTGCCCCCGGGGTAATACTCCCCCCCGAACATTGCTTCCGATAGAGACACTGGTGATGCTCCATTTCCAATGCTACATATGTTTGATTTTAAATACTTCAGTATCGTCTCGAAACTTTACACGAACATACTGCCTAGTTTCGAGACCATCTCAACAGTTAGCGTATAAATATATCCTTTCCGTCTATGTCTGTAATAACGAAAATATTTTGTTCACGCAATGCCAACAGAAATTATTTTGATAAAACAAAGCAACGTGATAAGAAAAAAAACGCAAGATAAAACAAGGTCGGCGGGGATTCGAACCCAGACCTGCTACTCAGAAACCAGACACTTTACCGCGGAGCTAACTTACTACGTTGAATTCTGCTTGTTCTATTCTCCTCAATATACCACATAAGAGGCCAAATGAAGGCAATTCAAAAATATGGCAATTTTGAATTCAAGATGGCGACTTCTCCAATGATTTGTTTCTTCACTTAAACTGAACTACGTCCTTAATAACATAGCGAAACCTGGCTTACCTACCAAGAGCACAACTTACAATTTTCATGGTTACAAATTTTTGAGCCGCCATTTTGAATCGAAGATGACGACTTTTCCAACATGTCGGAATTTTCCCCTCACATGCGCTGTACTCTACACACTTGAACGTAATTTCGTGATTCCACCATATCTACAAATTGTGTAGAATTAGACGCCCCCTTATAATATTCCTAGCACTTTCTTACACCGAACATGACTATTTTTTTCAAGTTTAAGGGCGGATTCGCAAACTACGCATTAGGATAAACATCACCTCGAAATGTCTACCTCCTAGATACAGCCATTACAAATTTCACATTTTTTCGATTTGCGCCGCGAAACGAAAACGAATTTTAATGCTCTTTTTTCTATCATAAACTATGTTCCTAGCTTCACTGCCTGACAAAATATGACGTTTCTATGGTGTGCGGAACTACTCTAAAAACCAGCATTTCAAACCGACGAAAAATTTCGACACTTCATTTACATGGAAAATGTCGCCTTTTTCGTGATATCGGAATTTTCCCATTTCTCACATCCCATGACGAACAAGTATGCAAAATTTGGTGTTTGTATGTTTTGTGGAAGTACGCAAACAATTAAGTGTGTTTCCGATTATAGAGGTATATAAATAATTCCACGGACGCGGGCCAGCTACGTACCAGTACTATGTGAACAGTAAGTAGGAAATCCAAAATCTAACGAATTGAGTAGTGTAGGGGAACTACGTAGGCCTACTGTGCAACAGACCTGGGTTCGATTCCCAACAAGTTTTTCTCTCACTTTTTCTTTCTTTGAAAGTTTATTTTTATAGCATAGGTGATTGAAAATAAGCTTGACTCTATCATATACGGCATTTCATTCCAACCGGGCCCGCAACTAAAACTATTAAATCGAAAGGGGCACTTTCCCACGTATCTTATATATTATAAATATGTACGCTGCCAACGAGACAATTTTCAAGAGGGGCCCATTTGTGTGTGTGTGTATGAGCGTATGTGTGCAGTGGCGTACGCAGGAATTTATTTCGGGAGGGGTCCAAACTCAATATCTGTGTATTTTATATTGAAATTCCTAAACTTGTCCCAAAAATTAGGCTACATTTACACAAAAGTTGGAATTTCGGGGGTGGTCCGGACCCCCAGAAAACACCCCCTGCGTACGTCCCTGTATGTGTGTGTATTTCCTTAAAATTAATATTTTATACTTTCTATTTGTGGTATTCTCTCCAAATTTGGTATACGCAGGTATCTTAACGAGGGACATAAAAGGGGAGAGAGATACTTTGCAATCGTTTCCGGTTTGAAGTAGACACTGTTGTCGCGAGACAAAATGTATTGTTGTCTTGTATGGACACTATATCGTGAAAAAGATGCCCATTGTTTCTTTCAGACTCTTTTTGGGGAACACCGCCTCCTCAGAGCGCCCCTGGCGAGATCAAAATAATACGTATATAATACAATAACAAATAGAATGTTATCAGCAGTGCCCCCGGGGTAATACTCCCCCCCCGAACATTGCTTCCGATAGAGACACTGGTGATGCTCCATTTCCAATGCTACATATGTTTGATTTTAAATACTTCAGTATCGTCTCGAAACTTTACACGAACATACTGCCTAGTTTCGAGACCATCTCAACAGTTAGCGTATAAATATATCCTTTCCGTCTATGTCTGTAATAACGAAAATATTTTGTTCACGCAATGCCAACAGAAATTATTTTGATAAAACAAAGCAACGTGATAAGAAAAAAAAAACGCAAGATAAAACAAGGTCGGCGGGGATTCGAACCCAGACCTGCTACTCAGAAACCAGACACTTTACCGCGGAGCTAACTTACTACGTTGAATTATGCCTGTTCTATTCTCCTCAATATACCACATAAGAGGCCAAATGAAGGCAATTCAAAAATATGGCAATTTTGAATTCAAGATGGCGACTTCTCCAATGATTTGTTTCTTCACTTAAAGTGAACTACGTCCTTAATAACATAGCGAAACCTGGCTTACCTACCAAGAGCACAACTTACAATTTTCATGGTTACAAATTTTTGAGCCGCCATTTTGAATCGAAGATGACGACTTTTCCAACATGTCGGAATTTTCCCCTCACATGCGCTGTACTCTACACACTTGAACGCAATTTCGTGATTCCACCATATCTACAAATTGTGTAGAATTAGACGCACCCTTATAATATTCCTAGCACTTTCTTACACCGAACATGACTATTTTTTTTCAAGTTTAAGGGCGGATTCGCAAACTACGCATCAGAATAAACATCACCTCGAAATTTCTACCTCCTAGATACAGCCATTACAAATTTCACATTTTTTCGATTTGCGCCGCGAAATGAAAACGAATTTTAATGCTCTTTTTTCTATCATAAACTATGTTCCTAGCTTCACTGCCTGACAAAATATGACGTTTATATGGCGTGTGTGGAACAACTCTAAAAACCAGCATTTCAAACCGACGAAAAATTTCGACACTTCATTTACATGGAAAATGTCGCCTTTTTCGTGATATCGGAATTTTCCCATTTCTCACATCCCATGACGAACAAGTATGCAAAATTTGGTGTTTGTATGTTTTGTGGAAGTACGCAAACAATTAAGTGTGTTTCCGATTATAGAGGTATATAAATAATTCCACGGACGCGGGCCAGCTACGTACCAGTACTATGTGAACAGTAAGTAGGAAATCCAAAATCTAACGAATTGAGTAGTGTAGGGGAACTACGTAGGCCTACTGTGCAAAAGACCTGGGTTCGATTCCCAACAAGTTTTTCTCTCACTTTTTCTTTCTTTGAAAGTTTATTTTTATAGCATAGGTGATTGAAAATAAGCTTGACTCTATCATATACGGCATTTCATTCCAACCGGGCCCGCAACTAAAACTATTAAATCGAAAGGGGCACTTTCCCACGTATCTTATATATTATAAATATGTACGCTGCCAACGAGACAATTTTCAAGAGGGGCCCATTTGTGTGTGTGTGTATGAGCGTATGTGTGCAGTGGCGTACGCAGGAATTTATTTCGGGAGGGGTCCAAACTCAATATCTGTGTATTTTATATTGAAATTCCTAAACTTGTCCCAAAAATTAGGCTACATTTACACAAAAGTTGGAATTTCGGGGGTGGTCCGGACCCCCAGGAACCACCCCCTGCGTACGTCCCTGTATGTGTGTGTATTTCCTTAAAATTAATATTTTATACTTTCTATTTGTGGTATTCTCTCCAAATTTGGTATACGCAGGTATCTTAACGAGGGACATAAAAGGGGAGAGAGATACTTTGCAATCGTTTCCGGTTTGAAGTAGACACTGTTGTCGCGAGACAAAATGTATTGTTGTCTTGTATGGACACTATATCGTGAAAAAGATGCCCATTGTTTCTTTCAGACTCTTTTTGGGGAACACCGCCTCCTCAGAGCGCCCCTGGCGAGATCAAAATAATACGTATATAATACAATAACAAATAGAATGTTATCAGCAGTGCCCCCGGGGTAATACTCCCCCCCCCGAACATTGCTTCCGATAGAGACACTGGTGATGCTCCATTTCCAATGCTACATATGTTTGATTTTAAATACTTCAGTATCGTCTCGAAACTTTACACGAACATACTGCCTAGTTTCGAGACCATCTCAACAGTTAGCGTATAAATATATCCTTTCCGTCTATGTCTGTAATAACGAAAATATTTTGTTCACGCAATGCCAACAGAAATTATTTTGATAAAACAAAGCAACGTGATAAGAAAAAAAAAACGCAAGATAAAACAAGGTCGGCGGGGATTCGAACCCAGACCTGCTACTCAGAAACCAGACACTTTACCGCGGAGCTAACTTACTACGTTGAATTATGCTTGTTCTATTCTCCTCAATATACCACATAAGAGGCCAAATGAAGGCAATTCAAAAATATGGCAATTTTGAATTCAAGATGGCGACTTCTCCAATGATTTGTTTCTTCACTTAAAGTGAACTACGTCCTTAATAACATAGCGAAACCTGGCTTACCTACCAAGAGCACAACTTACAATTTTCATGGTTACAAATTTTTGAGCCGCCATTTTGAATCGAAGATGACGACTTTTCCAACATGTCGGAATTTTCCCCTCACATGCGCTGTACTCTACACACTTGAACGCAATTTCGTGATTCCACCATATCTACAAATTGTGTAGAATTAGACGCACCCTTATAATATTCCTAGCACTTTCTTACACCGAACATGACTATTTTTTTTTCAAGTTTAAGGGCGGATTCGCAAACTACGCATCAGAATAAACATCACCTCGAAATTTCTACCTCCTAGATACAGCCATTACAAATTTCACATTTTTTCGATTTGCGCCGCGAAATGAAAACGAATTTTAATGCTCTTTTTTCTATCATAAACTATGTTCCTAGCTTCACTGCCTGACAAAATATGACGTTTATATGGCGTGTGTGGAACAACTCTAAAAACCAGCATTTCAAACCGACGAAAAATTTCGACACTTCATTTACATGGAAAATGTCGCCTTTTTCGTGATATCGGAATTTTCCCATTTCTCACATCCCATGACGAACAAGTATGCAAAATTTGGTGTTTGTATGTTTTGTGGAAGTACGCAAACAATTAAGTGTGTTTCCGATTATAGAGGTATATAAATAATTCCACGGACGCGGGCCAGCTACGTACCAGTACTATGTGAACAGTAAGTAGGAAATCCAAAATCTAACGAATTGAGTAGTGTAGGGGAACTACGTAGGCCTACTGTGCAAAGGACCTGGGTTCGATTCCCAACAAGTTTTTCTCTCACTTTTTCTTTCTTTGAAAGTTTATTTTTATAGCATAGGTGATTGAAAATAAGCTTGACTCTATCATATACGGCATTTCATTCCAACCGGGCCCGCAACTAAAACTATTAAATCGAAAGGGGCACTTTCCCACGTATCTTATATATTATAAATATGTACGCTGCCAACGAGACAATTTTCAAGAGGGGCCCATTTGTGTGTGTGTGTATGAGCGTATGTGTGCAGTGGCGTACGCAGGAATTTATTTCGGGAGGGGTCCAAACTCAATATCTGTGTATTTTATATTGAAATTCCTAAACTTGTCCCAAAAATTAGGCTACATTTACACAAAAGTTGGAATTTCGGGGGTGGTCCGGACCCCCAGGAACCACCCCCTGCGTACGTCCCTGTATGTGTGTGTATTTCCTTAAAATTAATATTTTATACTTTCTATTTGTGGTATTCTCTCCAAATTTGGTATACGCAGGTATCTTAACGAGGGACATAAAAGGGGAGAGAGATACTTTGCAATCGTTTCCGGTTTGAAGTAGACACTGTTGTCGCGAGACAAAATGTATTGTTGTCTTGTATGGACACTATATCGTGAAAAAGATGCCCATTGTTTCTTTCAGACTCTTTTTGGGGAACACCGCCTCCTCAGAGCGCCCCTGGCGAGATCAAAATAATACGTATATAATACAATAACAAATAGAATGTTATCAGCAGTGCCCCCGGGGTAATACTCCCCCCCCGAACATTGCTTCCGATAGACACTGGTGATGCTCCATTTCCAATGCTACATATGTTTGATTTTAAATACTTCAGTATCGTCTCGAAACTTTACACGAACATACTGCCTAGTTTCGAGACCATCTCAACAGTTAGCGTATAAATATATCCTTTCCGTCTATGTCTGTAATAACGAAAATATTATGTTCACGCAATGCCAACAGAAATTATTTTGATAAAACAAAGCAACGTGATAAGAAAAAAACGCAAGATAAAACAAGTTCAGAGGGGATTCGAACCCAGACCTGCTACTCAGAAACCAGACACTTTACCGCGGAGCTAACTTACTACGTTGAATTCTGCTTGTTCTATTCTCCTCAATATACCACATAAGAGGCCAAATGAAGGCAATTCAAAAATACGGCAATTTTGAATTCAAGATGGCGACTTCTCCAATGATTTGTTTCTTCACTTAAACTGAACTACGTCCTTAATAACATAGCGAAACCTGGCTTACCTACCAAGAGCACAACTTACAATTTTCATGGTTACAAATTTTTGAGCCGCCATTTTGAATCGAAGATGACGACTTTTCCAACATGTCGGAATTTTCCCCTCACATGCGCTGTACTCTACACACTTGAACGCAATTTCGTGATTCCACCATATCTACAAATTGTGCAGAATTAGACGCCCCCTTATAATATTCCTAGCACTTTCTTACACCGAACATGACTATTTTTTTCAAGTTTAAGGGCGGATTCGCAAACTACGCATTAGAATAAACATCACCTCGAAATGTCTACCTCCTAGATACAGCCATTACAAATTTCACATTTTTTCGATTTGCGCCGCGAAACGAAAACGAATTTTAATGCTCTTTTTTCTATCATAAACTATGTTCCTAGCTTCACTGCCTGACAAAATATGACGTTTCTGTGGTGTGCGGAACTACTCTAAAAACCAGCATTTCAAACCGACGAAAAATTTCGACACTTCATTTACATGGAAAATGTCGCCTTTTTCGTGATATCGGAATTTTCCCATTTCTCACATCCCATGACGAACAATTATGCAAAATTTGGTGTTTGTATGTTTTGTGGAAGTACGCAAACAATTAAGTGTGTTTCCGATTATAGAGGTATATAAATAATTCCACGAACGCGGGCCAGCTACGTACCAGTACTATGTGAACAGTAAGTAGGAAATCCAAAATCTAACGAATTGAGTAGTGTAGGGGAACTACGTAGGCCTACTGTGCAACAGACCTGGGTTCGATTTCCAACAAGTTTTTCTCTCAGTTTTTCTTTCTTTGAAAGTTTATTTTTATAGCATAGGTGATTGAAAATAAGCTTGACTCTATCATATACGGCATTTCATTCCAACCGGGCCCGCAACTAAAACTATTAAATCGAAAGGGGCACTTTCCCACGTATCTTATATATTATAAATATGTACGCTGCCGACGAGACAATTTTCAAGAGGGGCCCATTTGTGTGTGTGTGTATGAGCGTATGTGTGCAGTGGCGTACGCAGGAATTTATTTCGGGAGGGGTCCAAACTCAATATCTGTGTATTTTATATTGAAATTCCTAAACTTGTCCCAAAAATTAGGCTACATTTACACAAAAGTTGGAATTTCGGGGGTGGTCCGGACCCCCAGAAACCACCCCCTGCGTACGTCCCTGTATGTGTGTGTATTTCCTTAAAATTAATATTTTATACTTTCTATTTGTGGTATTCTCTCCAAATTTGGTATACGCAGGTATCTTAACGAGGGACATAAAAGGGGAGAGAGATACTTTGCAATCGTTTCCGGTTTGAAGTAGACACTGTTGTCGCGAGACAAAATGTATTGTTGTCTTGTATGGACACTATATCGTGAAAAAGATGCCCATTGTTTCTTTCAGACTCTTTTTGGGGAACACCGCCTCCTCAGAGCGCCCCTGGCGAGATCAAAATAATACGTATATAATACAATAACAAATAGAATGTTATCAGCAGTGCCCCCGGGGTAATACTCCCCCCCCCCGAACATTGCTTCCGATAGACACTGGTGATGCTCCATTTCCAATGCTACATATGTTTGATTTTAAATACTTCAGTATCGTCTCGAAACTTTACACGAACATACTGCCTAGTTTCGAGACCATCTCAACAGTTAGCGTATAAATATATCCTTTCCGTCTATGTCTGTAATAACGAAAATATTATGTTTACGCAATGCCAACAGAAATTATTTTGATAAAACAAAGCAACGTGATAAGAAAAAAAACGCAAGATAAAACAAGGTCAGAGGGGATTCGAACCCAGACCTGCTACTCAGAAACCAGACACTTTACCGCGGAGCTAACTTACTACGTTGAATTCTGCTTGTTCTATTCTCCTCAATATACCACATAAGAGGCCAAATGAAGGCAATTCAAAAATATGGCAATTTTGAATTCAAGATGGCGACTTCTCCAATGATTTGTTTCTTCACTTAAACTGAACTACGTCCTTAATAACATAGCGAAACCTGGCTTACCTACCAAGAGCACAACTTACAATTTTCATGGTTACAAATTTTTGAGCCGCCATTTCGAATCGAAGATGACGACTTTTCCAACATGTCGGAATTTTCCCCTCACATGCGCTGTACTCTACACACTTGAACGCAATTTCGTGATTCCACCATATCTACAAATTGTGTAGAATTAGACGCCCCCTTATAATATTCCTAGCACTTTCTTACACCGAACATGACTATTTTTTTCAAGTTTAAGGGCGGATTCGCAAACTACGCATCAGAATAAACATCACCTCGAAATGTCTACCTCCTAGATACAGCCATTACAAATTTCACATTTTTTCGATTTGCGCCGCGAAACGAAAACGAATTTTAATGCTCTTTTTTCTATCATAAACTATGTTCCTAGCTTCACTGCCTGACAAAATATGACGTTTCTATGGTGTGCGGAACTACTCTAAAAACCAGCATTTCAAACCGACGAAAAATTTCGACACTTCATTTACATGGAAAATGTCGCCTTTTTCGTGATATCGGAATTTTCCCATTACTCACATCCCATGACGAACAAGTATGCAAAATTTGGTGTTTGTATGTTTTGTGGAAGTACGCAAACAATTAAGTGTGTTTCCGATTATAGAGGTATATAATTCCACGGACGCGGGCCAGCTACGTACCAGTACTATGTTAGCAGTAAGTAGGAAATCCAAAATCTAACGAATTGAGTAGTGTAGGGGAACGACGTAAGCCTACTGTGCAAAAGACATGGGTTCGATTCCCAACAAGTTTTTCTCTCACTTTTTCTTTCTTTGAAAGTTTATTTTTATAGCATAGGTGATTGAAAATAAGCTTGACTCTATCATATACGGCATTTCATTCCAACCGGACCCGCAACTAAAACTATTAAATCGAAAGGGGCACTTTCCCACGTATCTTATATATTATAAATATGTACGCTGCCGACGAGACAATTTTCAAGAGGGGCCCATTTGTGTGTGTGTGTATGAGCGTATGTGTGCAGTGGCGTACGCAGGAATTTATTTCGGGAGGGGTCCAAACTCAATATCTGTGTATTTTATATTGAAATTCCTAAACTTGTCCCAAAAATTAGGCTACATTTACACAAAAGTTGGAATTTCGGGGGTGGTCCGGACCCCCAGGAACCACCCCCTGCGTACGTCCCTGTATGTGTGTGTATTTCCTTAAAATTAATATTTTATACTTTCTATTTGTGGTATTCTCTCCAAATTTGGTATACGCAGGTATCTTAACGAGGGACATAAAAGGGGAGAGAGATACTTTGCAATCGTTTCCGGTTTGAAGTAGACACTGTTGTCGCGAGACAAAATGTATTGTTGTCTTGTATGGACACTATATCGTGAAAAAGATGCCCATTGTTTCTTTCAGACTCTTTTTGGGGAACACCGCCTCCTCAGAGCGCCCCTGACGAGATCAAAATAATACGTATATAATACAATAACAAATAGAATGTTATCAGCAGTGCCCCCGGGGTAATACTCCCCCCCGAACATTGCTTCCGATAGAGACACTAGTGATGCTCCATTTCCAATGCTACATATGTTTGATTTTAAATACTTCAGTATCGTCTCGAAACTTTACACGAACATACTGCCTAGTTTCGAGACCATCTCAACAGTTAGCGTATAAATATATCCTTTCCGTCTATGTCTGTAATAACGAAAATATTTTGTTCACGCAATGCCAACAGAAATTATTTTGATAAAACAAAGCAACGTGATAAGAAAAAAAACGCAAGATAAAACAAGGTCGGCGGGGATTCGAACCCAGACCTGCTACTCAGAAACCAAACACTCTACCGCAGAGCTAACTTACTACGTTGAATTCTGCTTGTTCTATTCTCCTCAATATACCACACAACAGGCGAAATGAAGGCAATTCAAAAATATGGCAATTTTGAATTCAAGATGGCGACTTCTCCAATGATTTGTTTCTTCACTTAAACTGAACTACGTCCTTAATAACATAGCGAAACCTGGCTTACCTACCAAGAGCACAACTTACAATTTTCATGGTTACAAATTTTTGAGCCGCCATTTTGAATTGAAGATGACGACTTTTCCAACATGTCGGAATTTTCCCCTCACATGCGCTGTACTCTACACACTTGAACGCAATTTCGTGATTCCACCATATCTACAAATTGTGTAGAATTAGACGCCCCCTTATAATATTCCTAGCACTTTCTTACACCGAACATGACTATTTTTTTCAAGTTTAAGGGCGGATTCGCAAACTACGCATCAGAATAAACATCACCTCGAAATTTCTACCTCCTAGATACAGCCATTACAAATTTCACATTTTTTCGATTTGCGCCGCGAAATGAAAACGAATTTTAATGCTCTTTTTTCTATCATAAACTATGTTCCTAGCTTCACTGCCTGACAAAATATGACGTTTATATGGCGTGTGTGGAACAACTCTAAAAACCAGCATTTCAAACCGACGAAAAATTTCGACACTTCATTTACATGGAAAATGTCGCCTTTTTCGTGATATCGGAATTTTCCCATTTCTCACATCCCATGACGAACAAGTATGCAAAATTTGGTGTTTGTATGTTTTGTGGAAGTACGCAAACAATTAAGTGTGTTTCCGATTATAGAGGTATATAAATAATTCCACGGACGCGGGCCAGCTACGTACCAGTACTATGTGAACAGTAAGTAGGAAATCCAAAATCTAACGAATTGAGTAGTGTAGGGGAACTACGTAGGCCTACTGTGCAAAGGACCTGGGTTCGATTCCCAACAAGTTTTTCTCTCACTTTTTCTTTCTTTGAAAGTTTATTTTTATAGCATAGGTGATTGAAAATAAGCTTGACTCTATCATATACGGCATTTCATTCCAACCGGGCCCGCAACTAAAACTATTAAATCGAAAGGGGCACTTTCCCACGTATCTTATATATTATAAATATGTACGCTGCCAACGAGACAATTTTCAAGAGGGGCCCATTTGTGTGTGTGTGTATGAGCGTATGTGTGCAGTGGCGTACGCAGGAATTTATTTCGGGAGGGGTCCAAACTCAATATCTGTGTATTTTATATTGAAATTCCTAAACTTGTCCCAAAAATTAGGCTACATTTACACAAAAGTTGGAATTTCGGGGGTGGTCCGGACCCCCAGGAACCACCCCCTGCGTACGTCCCTGTATGTGTGTGTATTTCCTTAAAATTAATATTTTATACTTTCTATTTGTGGTATTCTCTCCAAATTTGGTATACGCAGGTATCTTAACGAGGGACATAAAAGGGGAGAGAGATACTTTGCAATCGTTTCCGGTTTGAAGTAGACACTGTTGTCGCGAGACAAAATGTATTGTTGTCTTGTATGGACACTATATCGTGAAAAAGATGCCCATTGTTTCTTTCAGACTCTTTTTGGGGAACACCGCCTCCTCAGAGCGCCCCTGGCGAGATCAAAATAATACGTATATAATACAATAACAAATAGAATGTTATCAGCAGTGCCCCCGGGGTAATACTCCCCCCCCGAACATTGCTTCCGATAGACACTGGTGATGCTCCATTTCCAATGCTACATATGTTTGATTTTAAATACTTCAGTATCGTCTCGAAACTTTACACGAACATACTGCCTAGTTTCGAGACCATCTCAACAGTTAGCGTATAAATATATCCTTTCCGTCTATGTCTGTAATAACGAAAATATTATGTTCACGCAATGCCAACAGAAATTATTTTGATAAAACAAAGCAACGTGATAAGAAAAAAACGCAAGATAAAACAAGTTCAGAGGGGATTCGAACCCAGACCTGCTACTCAGAAACCAGACACTTTACCGCGGAGCTAACTTACTACGTTGAATTCTGCTTGTTCTATTCTCCTCAATATACCACATAAGAGGCCAAATGAAGGCAATTCAAAAATACGGCAATTTTGAATTCAAGATGGCGACTTCTCCAATGATTTGTTTCTTCACTTAAACTGAACTACGTCCTTAATAACATAGCGAAACCTGGCTTACCTACCAAGAGCACAACTTACAATTTTCATGGTTACAAATTTTTGAGCCGCCATTTTGAATCGAAGATGACGACTTTTCCAACATGTCGGAATTTTCCCCTCACATGCGCTGTACTCTACACACTTGAACGCAATTTCGTGATTCCACCATATCTACAAATTGTGCAGAATTAGACGCCCCCTTATAATATTCCTAGCACTTTCTTACACCGAACATGACTATTTTTTTCAAGTTTAAGGGCGGATTCGCAAACTACGCATTAGAATAAACATCACCTCGAAATGTCTACCTCCTAGATACAGCCATTACAAATTTCACATTTTTTCGATTTGCGCCGCGAAACGAAAACGAATTTTAATGCTCTTTTTTCTATCATAAACTATGTTCCTAGCTTCACTGCCTGACAAAATATGACGTTTCTGTGGTGTGCGGAACTACTCTAAAAACCAGCATTTCAAACCGACGAAAAATTTCGACACTTCATTTACATGGAAAATGTCGCCTTTTTCGTGATATCGGAATTTTCCCATTTCTCACATCCCATGACGAACAATTATGCAAAATTTGGTGTTTGTATGTTTTGTGGAAGTACGCAAACAATTAAGTGTGTTTCCGATTATAGAGGTATATAAATAATTCCACGAACGCGGGCCAGCTACGTACCAGTACTATGTGAACAGTAAGTAGGAAATCCAAAATCTAACGAATTGAGTAGTGTAGGGGAACTACGTAGGCCTACTGTGCAACAGACCTGGGTTCGATTTCCAACAAGTTTTTCTCTCAGTTTTTCTTTCTTTGAAAGTTTATTTTTATAGCATAGGTGATTGAAAATAAGCTTGACTCTATCATATACGGCATTTCATTCCAACCGGGCCCGCAACTAAAACTATTAAATCGAAAGGGGCACTTTCCCACGTATCTTATATATTATAAATATGTACGCTGCCGACGAGACAATTTTCAAGAGGGGCCCATTTGTGTGTGTGTGTATGAGCGTATGTGTGCAGTGGCGTACGCAGGAATTTATTTCGGGAGGGGTCCAAACTCAATATCTGTGTATTTTATATTGAAATTCCTAAACTTGTCCCAAAAATTAGGCTACATTTACACAAAAGTTGGAATTTCGGGGGTGGTCCGGACCCCCAGAAACCACCCCCTGCGTACGTCCCTGTATGTGTGTGTATTTCCTTAAAATTAATATTTTATACTTTCTATTTGTGGTATTCTCTCCAAATTTGGTATACGCAGGTATCTTAACGAGGGACATAAAAGGGGAGAGAGATACTTTGCAATCGTTTCCGGTTTGAAGTAGACACTGTTGTCGCGAGACAAAATGTATTGTTGTCTTGTATGGACACTATATCGTGAAAAAGATGCCCATTGTTTCTTTCAGACTCTTTTTGGGGAACACCGCCTCCTCAGAGCGCCCCTGGCGAGATCAAAATAATACGTATATAATACAATAACAAATAGAATGTTATCAGCAGTGCCCCCGGGGTAATACTCCCCCCCCCCGAACATTGCTTCCGATAGACACTGGTGATGCTCCATTTCCAATGCTACATATGTTTGATTTTAAATACTTCAGTATCGTCTCGAAACTTTACACGAACATACTGCCTAGTTTCGAGACCATCTCAACAGTTAGCGTATAAATATATCCTTTCCGTCTATGTCTGTAATAACGAAAATATTATGTTTACGCAATGCCAACAGAAATTATTTTGATAAAACAAAGCAACGTGATAAGAAAAAAAACGCAAGATAAAACAAGGTCAGAGGGGATTCGAACCCAGACCTGCTACTCAGAAACCAGACACTTTACCGCGGAGCTAACTTACTACGTTGAATTCTGCTTGTTCTATTCTCCTCAATATACCACATAAGAGGCCAAATGAAGGCAATTCAAAAATATGGCAATTTTGAATTCAAGATGGCGACTTCTCCAATGATTTGTTTCTTCACTTAAACTGAACTACGTCCTTAATAACATAGCGAAACCTGGCTTACCTACCAAGAGCACAACTTACAATTTTCATGGTTACAAATTTTTGAGCCGCCATTTCGAATCGAAGATGACGACTTTTCCAACATGTCGGAATTTTCCCCTCACATGCGCTGTACTCTACACACTTGAACGCAATTTCGTGATTCCACCATATCTACAAATTGTGTAGAATTAGACGCCCCCTTATAATATTCCTAGCACTTTCTTACACCGAACATGACTATTTTTTTCAAGTTTAAGGGCGGATTCGCAAACTACGCATCAGAATAAACATCACCTCGAAATGTCTACCTCCTAGATACAGCCATTACAAATTTCACATTTTTTCGATTTGCGCCGCGAAACGAAAACGAATTTTAATGCTCTTTTTTCTATCATAAACTATGTTCCTAGCTTCACTGCCTGACAAAATATGACGTTTCTATGGTGTGCGGAACTACTCTAAAAACCAGCATTTCAAACCGACGAAAAATTTCGACACTTCATTTACATGGAAAATGTCGCCTTTTTCGTGATATCGGAATTTTCCCATTACTCACATCCCATGACGAACAAGTATGCAAAATTTGGTGTTTGTATGTTTTGTGGAAGTACGCAAACAATTAAGTGTGTTTCCGATTATAGAGGTATATAATTCCACGGACGCGGGCCAGCTACGTACCAGTACTATGTTAGCAGTAAGTAGGAAATCCAAAATCTAACGAATTGAGTAGTGTAGGGGAACGACGTAAGCCTACTGTGCAAAAGACATGGGTTCGATTCCCAACAAGTTTTTCTCTCACTTTTTCTTTCTTTGAAAGTTTATTTTTATAGCATAGGTGATTGAAAATAAGCTTGACTCTATCATATACGGCATTTCATTCCAACCGGACCCGCAACTAAAACTATTAAATCGAAAGGGGCACTTTCCCACGTATCTTATATATTATAAATATGTACGCTGCCGACGAGACAATTTTCAAGAGGGGCCCATTTGTGTGTGTGTGTATGAGCGTATGTGTGCAGTGGCGTACGCAGGAATTTATTTCGGGAGGGGTCCAAACTCAATATCTGTGTATTTTATATTGAAATTCCTAAACTTGTCCCAAAAATTAGGCTACATTTACACAAAAGTTGGAATTTCGGGGGTGGTCCGGACCCCCAGGAACCACCCCCTGCGTACGTCCCTGTATGTGTGTGTATTTCCTTAAAATTAATATTTTATACTTTCTATTTGTGGTATTCTCTCCAAATTTGGTATACGCAGGTATCTTAACGAGGGACATAAAAGGGGAGAGAGATACTTTGCAATCGTTTCCGGTTTGAAGTAGACACTGTTGTCGCGAGACAAAATGTATTGTTGTCTTGTATGGACACTATATCGTGAAAAAGATGCCCATTGTTTCTTTCAGACTCTTTTTGGGGAACACCGCCTCCTCAGAGCGCCCCTGACGAGATCAAAATAATACGTATATAATACAATAACAAATAGAATGTTATCAGCAGTGCCCCCGGGGTAATACTCCCCCCCGAACATTGCTTCCGATAGAGACACTAGTGATGCTCCATTTCCAATGCTACATATGTTTGATTTTAAATACTTCAGTATCGTCTCGAAACTTTACACGAACATACTGCCTAGTTTCGAGACCATCTCAACAGTTAGCGTATAAATATATCCTTTCCGTCTATGTCTGTAATAACGAAAATATTTTGTTCACGCAATGCCAACAGAAATTATTTTGATAAAACAAAGCAACGTGATAAGAAAAAAAACGCAAGATAAAACAAGGTCGGCGGGGATTCGAACCCAGACCTGCTACTCAGAAACCAAACACTCTACCGCAGAGCTAACTTACTACGTTGAATTCTGCTTGTTCTATTCTCCTCAATATACCACACAACAGGCGAAATGAAGGCAATTCAAAAATATGGCAATTTTGAATTCAAGATGGCGACTTCTCCAATGATTTGTTTCTTCACTTAAACTGAACTACGTCCTTAATAACATAGCGAAACCTGGCTTACCTACCAAGAGCACAACTTACAATTTTCATGGTTACAAATTTTTGAGCCGCCATTTTGAATTGAAGATGACGACTTTTCCAACATGTCGGAATTTTCCCCTCACATGCGCTGTACTCTACACACTTGAACGCAATTTCGTGATTCCACCATATCTACAAATTGTGTAGAATTAGACGCCCCCTTATAATATTCCTAGCACTTTCTTACACCGAACATGACTATTTTTTTCAAGTTTAAGGGCGGATTCGCAAACTACGCATCAGAATAAACATCACCTCGAAATTTCTACCTCCTAGATACAGCCATTACAAATTTCACATTTTTTCGATTTGCGCCGCGAAACGAAAACGAATTTTAATGCTCTTTTTTCTATCATAAACTATGTTCCTAGCTTCACTGCCTGACAAAATATGACGTTTCTATGGTGTGCGGAACTACTCTAAAAACCAGCATTTCAAACCGACGAAAAATTTCGACACTTCATTTACATGGAAAATGTCGCCTTTTTCGTGATATCGGAATTTTCCCATTACTCACATCCCATGACGAACAAGTATGCAAAATTTGGTGTTTGTATGTTTTGTGGAAGTACGCAAACAATTAAGTGTGTTTCCGATTATAGAGGTATATAATTCCACGGACGCGGGCCAGCTACGTACCAGTACTATGTTAGCAGTAAGTAGGATATCCAAAATCTAACGAATTGAGTAGTGTAGGGGAACGACGTAAGCCTACTGTGCAAAAGACATGGGTTCGATTCCCAACAAGTTTTTCTCTCACTTTTTCTTTCTTTGAAAGTTTATTTTTATAGCATAGGTGATTGAAAATAAGCTTGACTCTATCATATACGGCATTTCATTCCAACCGGACCCGCAACTAAAACTATTAAATCGAAAGGGGCACTTTCCCACGTATCTTATATATTATAAATATGTACGCTGCCGACGAGACAATTTTCAAGAGGGGCCCATTTGTGTGTGTGTGTATGAGCGTATGTGTGCAGTGGCGTACGCAGGAATTTATTTCGGGAGGGGTCCAACTCAATATCTGTGTATTTTATATTGAAATTCCTAAACTTGTCCCAAAAATTAGGCTACATTTACACAAAAGTTGGAATTTCGGGGGTGGTCCGGACCCCCAGGAACCACCCCCTGCGTACGTCCCTGTATGTGTGTGTATTTCCTTAACTAACTAACTAACTAACTAACTCTATGGCCTATGGAACCCGGAGGTTCAGTGCCGCGTTCACAAAAGCTCTCCACTGACTTCTATCCTTAGCTAACTGGATCCAGTTTTTACTTTGTATTCCTATCTCTGCGAGATCCATCTTAATGTTATCCTCCCATCTGCGCCTAGGTCTTCCTAATGGTCGTTTTCCTATGGGTCTACCACTCAAGACTTTGAAAGCGTTTCTACTTTCTTCCATTCTAGCTACATGACCTGCCCACCTAAGCCTCCTAGACTTGACGACCCTCACAATGTTGGGTAAACCGTATAAACTATGTAGTTCCTCGTTATGAAGCTTCCGCCATTCCCCATTCTCGTTCCTTTTGGGTCCGAATATTCTTCTCAGGATCCTGTTTTCAAATACTTTCAGTCTATGTTCTTCCCTCAGAGTAAGCGACCATGTTTCGCAACCATACAGAACAACAGGCATGATTATCGTTTTATATATTTTAAGCTTCAAATTCCTCGACAGAATTCGCGACGACAAGAGATTTTGAACCGAATAGTAACACGAATTCCCTGCTTTTAGTCGACATTTAATTTCTTCGTGAATATGATTTTCGTCTGTTAATATTGATCCTAAATATTTGAAAGTATCCACTTTATCAAAAGTATTATTTAATATTTTAACGCCTCCACAATTTGCCGTATTACGGTCCCGACGCACTTCCATGTATTTAGTTTTCTCTGCATTTACTTCTAAACCCATGTCTCTGCAAGCGTTTAATAATATCTCTGCATTTATTTCTACTGTTCTCCTATCATCTCCTATTAAATTTACATCATCAGCATATGCCATAACCTGGTGAATGCCGTTCAACTCTAGGCCCTGGTTGCTATCTTTGATTTTCCTTATGGCGTATTCCAGCACAAAGTTAAATAATAATGGCGACAACGCATCTCCTTGTTTCAGGCCATTTTCGACGTGGAAGCTCGTGGACAAAAATTTTCCTACCCGGACTTTACTTTGGGATTCACTTAAACATATCTTAATTAATCTAATTAGCTTTCTCGGTATTCCAAGCTCTCTAAGAACGTTGTATAATGTTTCTCTCCTAACCGAGTCGTAAGCCTTTCTAAAATCAATAAATAGTTGATGTACCGGGGTATTGTATTCCCACTTCTTTTCGAGTATTTGGCGAATGGTAAATATTTGGTCGATAGTTGATCGATTTCGTCTAAATCCGCACTGATAATCTCCAATAATTTCATCTGCGTATGGGGTCAATCTTGCTAACAGAATATTTGAAAGGATTTTATAGGATGTTGACAGAAGAGAAATGCCTCGATAATTATTACAGTCAGTTTTGTCGCCTTTCTTGTGAATTGGAACAATGATTGACTCTTTCCACTCTTGTGGCAATTCTTCCTTGTTCCAGATAAGGAGAATGAGTTTGTGTATCTTGTTCCACAATTTTTCGCCTCCAGCTAAAATTAACTCAGCCGGAATTTCATCTACACCCGGAGATTTGTGTTTCTTTAATTTCTTTATAGCGGCTTCCACTTCTATTCGATTGGGTTCTGGAATATACGGTTCTGCGGTGTGTATCTCCTTTTCTCCACGCACATTAGTTTTTGGCTGCGTGTTCAGCAAATCGTCAAAGAAATCTTTCCATCTATTTAAGAGGCTATCCGTATCAGTGAGAACTGTTCCGTCAGATTTCTTTAATATATAAGCACGAGGTTGATAGCCTTTCTTAAATTCGCTGATCCCCTTGTACATGTCCCGAATATTTTTATTTTTACTATTATCTTCAAGTTCCTTAATTTTAGCTTTCAAAAAATCCCGTTTCTTTGTTCTAAAAGTTTTGGAAGTTTCCCGCCTGATATCTGCGAAATTTTGTGTAGTTATTTCATTCGGATTTTGTAGCCACCGTAATTTTGCCTGTTTTCTCTTCTCTACTAGTTTAATGCATTCTTGGTCGAACCATGGTTTGTTCCTACGTATTTCCGCGTGTCCCAGTTTTTCTATTGCTGAACTTTTAATGCTATCTCTAATTTCAATCCAAGTATCCTCAACACTAGTGCACTCCGAGTCTTCTAAAACCGAGAATCTATTCGAAACTTCAATCTGGTATTCCTCTCTTACCTGGCTCTCTTCTAATTTCTTTAAATTAAATCTCTCCGTTTTCGGACATTGAGTATTACCTTTATTCAACGATAATCTCTCCCGTATTATCGCTGCTACCAGGTAGTGATCAGTGTCACAATCAGCCCCTCTAAACGACCGGACGTCAATTATGCTAGATTGTCTTCTTCTATCTACTAAAACGTGATCAATTTGATTATGTGTTTTTCCGTCTGGTGATGTCCAAGTGTATTTATGAACGTCGCGATGTGGGAATTTTGTACTCTTCACGATTAGGTTTTTGGATGTTGCAAAGTTTACGAGTCTAACACCGTTGTCATTACTTTCCTTATGCAAACTTTCGTTCCCTATAATCGGTTTGAAAATATCCTCTCGTCCTACCTTCGCATTGAAATCTCCTAATAGAATCTTCATATGGTATCGCGGGAGTTGGTCAAATATCCGTTCCACTTCTTCGTAAAAACTATCTTTTATATCGTCACCCTTATCTTCAGTTGGAGCATGTACATTTAAAACAATAATATCACACCACCGTCCCTTAAGAGTAATAAAAGAAAGTCTGTCAGTAACAAATTCAACCCGTTTAATTGCTGGTAATATTCGTTTGTGAACAAAAAACCCTGTTCCTAACTGATGATTTTTATTTCCTTCCCCGTAAAAGAACGTAAAATTTCCGGAATTCTCAGATCCATTTCCTTCCCACCTAACTTCCTGAACTCCTACTAAGTCCATCCTGTATTTCTCTAACTCACTCGTTACAGATTTTAACGCGCCTGCCCTATAAAGACTTCTAATATTCCATGTTCCAAATCTCATGTCCATTTTCTTTTGCTGATGTCGTGCCAAGTTATCAGTCCTTGTCCGAGGCTTTTGTGTATTTCCTTAAAAATAATATTTTATACTTTCTATTTGTGGTATTCTCTCCAAATTTGGTATACGCAGGTATCTTAACGAGGGACATAAAAGGGGAGAGAGATACTTTGCAATCGTTTCCGGTTTGAAGTAGACACTGTTGTCGCGAGACAAAATGTATTGTTGTCTTGTATGGACACTATATCGTGAAAAAGATGCCCATTGTTTCTTTCAGACTCTTTTTGGGGAACACCGCCTCCTCAGAGCGCCCCTGGCGAGATCAAAATAATACGTATATAATACAATAACAAATAGAATGTTATCAGCAGTGCCCCCGGGGTAATACTCCCCCCCCCCCCCGAACATTGCTTCCGATAGAGACACTGGTGATGCTCCATTTCCTATGCTACATATGTTAGATTTTAAATACTTCAGTATCGTCTCGAAACTTTACACGAACATACTGCCTAGTTTCGAGACCATCTCAACAGTTAGCGTATAAATATATCCTTTCCGTCTATGTCTGTAATAACGAAAATATTTTGTTCACGCAATGCCAACAGAAATTATTTTGATAAAACAAAGCAACGTGATATGAAAAAAAAACGCAAGATAAAACAAGGTCGGCGGGGATTCGAACCCAGACCTGCTACTCAGAAACCAGACACTTTACCGCGGAGCTAACTTACTACGTTGAGTTCTGCTTGTTCTATTCTCCTCAATATACCACATAAGAGGCCAAATGAAGGCAATTCAAAAATATGGCAATTTTGAATTCAAGATGGCGACTTCTCCAATGATTTGTTTCTTCACTTAAACTGAACTACGTCCTTAATAACATAGCGAAAACTGGCTTACCTACCAAGAGCACAACTTACAAGTTTCATGGTTACAAATTTTTGAGCCGCCATTTTGAATCGAAGATGACGACTTTTCCAACATGTCGGAATTTTCCCCTCACATGCGCTGTACTCTACACACTTGAACGCAATTTCGTGATTCCACCATATCTACAAATTGTGTAGAATTAGACGCTCCCTTATAATATTCCTAGCACTTTCTTACACCGAACATGACTATTTTTTTCAAGTTTAAGGGCGGATTCGCAAACTACGCATCAGAATAAACATCACCTCGAAATTTCTACCTCCTAGATACAGCCATTACAAATTTCACATTTTTTCGATTTGCGCCGCGAAACGAAAACGAATTTTAATGCTCTTTCTTCTATCATAAACTATGTTCCTAGCTTCACTGCCTGACAAAATATGACGTTTCTATGGTGTGCGGAACTACTCTAAAAACCAGCATTTCAAACCGACGAAAAATTTCGACACTTCATTTACATGGAAAATGTCGCCTTTTTCGTGATATCGGAATTTTCCCATTACTCACATCCCATGACGAACAAGTATGCAAAATTTGGTGTTTGTATGTTTTGTGGAAGTACGCAAACAATTAAGTGTGTTTCCGATTATAGAGGTATATAATTCCACGGACGCGGGCCAGCTACGTACCAGTACTATGTTAGCAGTAAGTAGGAAATCCAAAATCTAACGAATTGAGTAGTGTAGGGGAACGACGTAAGCCTACAGTGCAAAAGACATGGGTTCGATTCCCAACAAGTTTTTCTCTCACTTTTTCTTTCTTTGAAAGTTTATTTTTATAGCATAGGTGATTGAAAATAAGCTTGACTCTATCATATACGGCATTTCATTCCAACCGGACCCGCAACTAAAACTATTAAATCGAAAGGGGCACTTTCCCACGTATCTTATATATTATAAATATGTACGCTGCCGACGAGACAATTTTCAAGAGGGGCCCATTTGTGTGTGTGTGTATGAGCGTATGTGTGCAGTGGCGTACGCAGGAATTTATTTCGGGACGGGTCCAAACTCAATATCTGTGTATTTTATATTGAAATTCCTAAACTTGTCCCAAAAATTAGGCTACATTTACACAAAAGTTGGAATTTCGGGGGTGGTCCGGACCCCCAGGAACCACCCCCTGCGTACGTCCCTGTATGTGTGTGTATTTCCTTAAAATTAATATTTTATACTTTCTATTTGTGGTATTCTCTCCAAATTTGGTATACGCAGGTATCTTAACGAGGGACATAAAAGGGGAGAGAGATACTTTGCAATCGTTTCCGGTTTGAAGTAGACACTGTTGTCGCGAGACAAAATGTATTGTTGTCTTGTATGGACACTATATCGTGAAAAAGATGCCCATTGTTTCTTTCAGACTCTTTTTGGGGAACACCGCCTCCTCAGAGCGCCCCTGGCGAGATCAAAATAATACGTATATAATACAATAACAAATAGAATGTTATCAGCAGTGCCCCCGGGGTAATACTCCCCCCCCGAACATTGCTTCCGATAGAGACACTGGTGATGCTCCATTTCCAATGCTACATATGTTTGATTTTAAATACTTCAGTATCGTCTCGAAACTTTACACGAACATACTGCCTAGTTTCGAGACCATCTCAACAGTTAGCGTATAAATATATCCTTTCCGTCTATGTCTGTAATAACGAAAATATTTTGTTCACGCAATGCCAACAGAAATTATTTTGATAAAACAAAGCAACGTGATAAGAAAAAAAACGCAAGATAAAACAAGGTCGGCGGGGATTCGAACCCAGACCTGCTACTCAGAAACCAGACACTTTACCGCGGAGCTAACTTACTACGTTGAATTCTGCTTGTTCTATTCTCCTCAATATACCACATAAGAGGCCAAATGAAGGCAATTCAAAAATATGGCAATTTTGAATTCAAGATGGCGACTTCTCCAATGATTTGTTTCTTCACTTAAACTGAACTACGTCCTTAATAACATAGCGAAACCTGGCTTACCTACCAAGAGCACAACTTACAATTTTCATGGTTACAAATTTTTGAGCCGCCATTTTGAATCGAAGATGACGACTTTTCCAACATGTCGGAATTTTCCCCTCACATGCGCTGTACTCTACACACTTGAACGCAATTTCGTGATTCCACCATATCTACAAATTGTGTAGAATTAGACGCCCCCTTATAATATTCCTAGCACTTTCTTACACCGAACATGACTATTTTTTTCAAGTTTAAGGGCGGATTCGCAAACTACGCATCAGAATAAACATCACCTCGAAATTTCTACCTCCTAGATACAGCCATTACAAATTTCACATTTTTTCGATTTGCGCCGCGAAACGAAAACGAATTTTAATGCTCTTTTTTCTATCATAAACTATGTTCCTAGCTTCACTGCCTGACAAAATATGACGTTTCTATGGTGTGCGGAACTACTCTAAAAACCAGCATTTCAAACCGACGAAAAATTTCGACACTTCATTTACATGGAAAATGTCGCCTTTTTCGTGATATCGGAATTTTCCCATTACTCACATCCCATGACGAACAAGTATGCAAAATTTGGTGTTTGTATGTTTTGTGGAAGTACGCAAACAATAAAGTGTGTTTCCGATTATAGAGGTATATAATTCCACGGACGCGGGCCAGCTATGTACCAGTACTTTGTGAGCAGTAAGTAGGAAATCCAAAATCTAACGAATTGAGTAGTGTAGGGGAACGACGTAAGCCTACTGTGCAAAAGACCTGGGTTCGATTCCCAACAAGTTTTTCTCTCACTTTTTCTTTCTTTGAAAGTTTATTTTTATAGCATAGGTGATTGAAAATAAGCTTGACTCTATCATATACGGCATTTCATTCCAACCGGACCCGCAACTAAAACTATTAAATCGAAAGGGGCACTTTCCCACGTATCTTATATATTATAAATATGTACGCTGCCGACGAGACAATTTTCAAGAGGGGCCCATTTGTGTGTGTGTGTATGAGCGTATGTGTGCAGTGGCGTACGCAGGAATTTATTTCGGGAGGGGTCCAACTCAATATCTGTGTATTTTATATTGAAATTCCTAAACTTGTCCCAAAAATTAGGCTACATTTACACAAAAGTTGGAATTTCGGGGGTGGTCCGGACCCCCAGGAACCACCGCCTGCGTACGTCCCTGTATGTGTGTGTATTTCCTTAAAATTAATATTTTATACTTTCTATTTGTGGTATTCTCTCCAAATTTGGTATACGCAGGTATCTTAAGGTTCCTGTGAACTCCCCCTTGTCCGAGCACTTCGCCTTTTCGCCACCAGATGCTCACTTTCTCATTTAGCAATCACTGCTGGTACCTCTACTGGGAAGAACTGAAAGATCGTACCGCTCAGTTTGAATGTGTCCAGGATATCCACACTTGAAGTGGGCGGGGAGAGGAATCCAACAGTTTTTTTATCGTGCACCTGCAGTCAGTCAGAGTCTATTTATACAAGCCGTGTTGTTCAGCCGCAGGGCAAAACCTCAACCATTGATGAGTAACATAAATCTTTTCTTTTTGCAGGTAGGAATGGAGTTTTGTACGAAAAACGGGAATTAGGTTGCAGAGAACGTCATTCACATCGCGTTGACAAATTATCTTTAATACGTTTATCACATGAAACTCTTTTCTTTTTTTGATTATTACCAGAATATGAGATAAGAAGAACCTAAATGGTTCTTTGTATACAGAAAGCAAACAATACTAATATTTTCTTACATATCAGTATTATATGATTTTTTTTCTGAAGTGTATGATGCATGAAAAATGGACAAAATGAATTTTGACTTTTCTATTTGTCCCTATCCTTCTGAGTAGAGAGAATGATGTGGCGCAACTAAAGGGCCTGCAGGGCCCGCAACATTGAGAGGCCCAGAACAGAAAGAGGCCCATTTCAGTTTCGAAGTTAAACTTTATAATGTTAAGATGTTAAAAATTATGTGATGTTCCAACTATATCTCATTTTTACCTATGAAGACGGTAACACCTGAGCGATTATTTAGTAAATTAAATGCCAACAAAACTTTTACTGACCAGCGAAAACATTATGACCACTCGCTACTTTTTGAACGAAATCATCGGGCTGAGATAAGAGCTACAAGGCATAACACAACCGCGCGCCAAACACGACAAAAATCTCACTCGATTAGTCAGTGTGATGCTTGTGCCTTGAATGGGGAAGGACGACGATATATCAGGGTGACTAAGTGGCTGGGAGCTTCGTTTCGGAAACAACGCGACTTGTCGAGTATTCGCGATCTGCCGTGCTTATGTATTTCAAAGATGGGAAAAGAACAGTGAAACCAGCATCGAACCAAACAACAAAAAGTAGGACGACCACACCTCATTAAAAATGTCGGATGTCGTAGACTCTCGAATTTGGTATAGCAGAATAGACGAAAACTATAGCACAATATAATAATAATAATAATAATAATAATAATAATAATAATAATAATAATAATAATAATAATAATAATAATAATAATAATAATAATAATAATAATAATAATGTGCATTTTTTTGCATATGAGCAAGTTGTGACTCACTAGATAGAACATAGAAAGTCAAAACTGTTCTCTGTAAATTTTACGTGACTCATGAATGTGGAAAGAGGGGGTCCGTTTAACATTTTTGCGGGGAGGCCCATTCGTCCTTACTTACGCTACTGAGAGAATGTAAGGTAAAATAATAACACCAATATATATATATATATATATATATATATATATATATATATATATATATATATATACATAGATAGATAGATAGATAGATAGATAGATAATCCTGGCGCAACAGTCCCTTGTGATCTGAGCCTGCAGCGGGCTTATGTTAGTAGTAAGCACAACCACACCCAACGTCGCCGGCTGTCTAGATTGAAGTCCGCTATCTTTTAGTTTCCCAACTTTTCTCTCGATATTTGGTCAACACAGAAATGTTTGAGTGCCACACCGGGAATTAAACCCTGGACGATGCACACCGTATCACTTTCACTAATCATTTGGTAATATTCAGGTTAGGGTGGTACTGAATTATTTTTGGAATATGCCATTTCCCATAAGGTAAAGTTCAAAAGTATTGTGACATAATTAAAAAGCTCATTATCAACCACGTATTCTTGCCTCTAATAACTCTAATAGTTTTCGAGTTATGTGTCAAAAATGGTTGAAACACTTAAAGTTAGTTTAGTAACTTGAAGAAGATAGTGGACTTATACATACATGATTAGAATTGCTCCAATTTTTATTTTTATTCTTCTTTCTCGTAAAGAAATACAAAATCATAATTTCAACCATTTTTGTACTTTTTTCATAATTTGAAGCGCGAACAGCCGGTTTCTTTCCTTACGTTTTGAACTTGGGATTTATATTCTTCTTGTCACTTATCGTGAAAGTCATATAATAACATGGGTCACAAAGCTAGAATATCTTATGCGACAGAGGTAATGACAATTTTTGTCATTTCATCTCTCAAGATCTGTTAAATTTGACATTTATTGAATGATATCGGTTTTATAATACGAATAAATTTTTCGCAATAAGGTGCGTATAGTGGTCGTAAGAAATGGCAAAAGCTACCACTGACCTTTATAGTTTGACTCATGCTTTTTCGATCATGGTATTCCTCTTAAATTTTGCAAAGGACAGTATCATTTTAATTATCTTAACCTAATTTCCTAAAGCATCTCATTCGTACGCTAAAAGAAAGATTTCTATTTTTTATGTATAAGAATTCAGGGGATGCAAATTTATTCAAAATTCCTTTACAATTAAAGCCGCCTAAACAGATATTCCTTCGAGATTTCTGTATTTTGAAAACAATTCACGATTTCAGTTCTTTGTATTTACTTGTTTCCATGTTTATTTATATCAATACTGTATGATCAGTTCCCAGAATTATTTTAGTTCCCCGGTAAATCCATTTATAACAAGCTCTAAATACTGCTACAATTTTAATGTGGTTTCAGGAGAATCTGCATATCTCATCCTTTTGTTACTCTCTATATATTCATCTACTACGTAAACAAACATCAGTGAAAGAAAGAGGCTGAGAGCTAACATGTGCTCCGTGAGGAACGTTGTCATACCTTGCACTGATATATCTAGAGAGTCTAGTGTTGCCACGAGACGAAACGAGACAAGACGAGACTTCTGGCTGTGTCGTCTCGTCTAGAAAAGATGTGTCCATCTCGTCTTGTATCGAATGATTCTGTCTCGTCTCGTGGCAACACCAGAAAGGCTGAGGCCCACAAAAGAGCTGTTAAACCAAGTGGTTAAAATTATAGCTTTTAACCTAGTTTGGTTAACAGAGCACAACACAAAACACGACTGCAATCCTCCAGCAACGACTGCTTAGTTTCGACTGAACCCGTAATTACTTCGATAGAAACATTTGTCAATACCGTCAGTACAGACGAAAGGCAAGATTTCCCCATTTATTCTGATATCCTTTTTTCAGAACCCCTGGCGCCACTTCAACAAATAAGGAGGCCTATGTAACTTTCCCATTTAAAAAATGGTTTATCTTCGAATAACAGCATAAAAGGATAAAAAAGATAAATTTTATTGTCAAATCAGAATCTTTTTCGAAACTCAGTGTCGAGAAAGGCTGACACGTTTCTGTCTTGGTTCGGAACGAGAAAGACCATGAAACAATAGTTAGTTACTGATAAAATTGCCACTTCTACGCATACTTGTACTTCTATTAAAGGATTTTTATACGTAGATATCTCCACCAGCCCCCGGAATAAAATCTTCTGAAACACTGATCTCAATGAACGCTTTACATTGTATTTGAATCTGGAGCACTATTACAAAATAATTAAACTTGAATCGATTGAAAAATGGAAGTGAAAGCTGTTTGTAAGAATCATTTTTAAAAAGTGCTTTAGGTATTCCCTGTTCTTTGTAGGGTTTGAAACGTTGAATCATTTGGATCATTTGAAATAATAAAAGATGGTATACATTTCGAAGGCAAATAATTTATTCCGAGTTAATAAATTTTTAAGCAAATTCAGAAACTGTGTTTGTATTTTTCGAGACACGAGACAAGACGTTTTACGAAACGTTTCGTATTGTATCGTGTCTCGCTTCAAAGAGTCCTGTCTCGTCTCGTTGCAACACTAAGAGAGTCTTACCCATTATCTTTCCAAGAAAATGAGCTAGAAACTTGAAAAGCACATTCAGTCAATTGTTATCATAGAATATACTATGGGCATAGCCGCTGATGTGTAGAAGGTGACACAGGCGGAATTTGTTTTTGGCGAGTTGGGCCCGTGAGGCTGTATTATTTGGATTGGAAACATTGGTTCAAAAATATTTTACATTTAGCATACATACATATACACATATCATACGCACACACGCACACATACGTACATGTGTGTTACATATACTTTAATTAATGTGTGGATCTAAGAACAAGGTCCGGTTCGCCCACCCAAAAACCGCCTCTGGGAGGTGGATTGGAAGCGCACCCCTGAAACATAGAATTATGCTAATCGTAATCTTCTGAGATAGACTACCCCCCGAGGAATAAGTAAATAAATAAAAATAGTTTATTAATGTTTATCTTCCGTATACGATTAATTGAAAAATTTTAGTGTCTCAACAATGAGAGCCATATACAGGTGATCCGGCGTTCCTGGCGGAACTTCCCTAGTTGCGGACAAAATTTCATACTATAAACTCTTTTCGGCTCTCTCCCTCACGGTAGTTTTTTTTTTTTTTATCTATTATCTACTCCCTTGGAGTAACTGTTGCTCTGTATTTTCACGGGCTTGCAACCGTCAGAATGAATATCTTGGCTGCCTTCCCAGCTACCCAATCAGCATGCAATAGATACATGCAATAACAATCAAATCCCATACAAATTACTCTACCCATCAAATATTTTAACATGGAAAGTTCTTTTACGCAACGTATTTCGTTTGTTTAAAATGGAATAGACCTAAATACATCTTTTTTTTAATGTTCTTCTGGAGATTCGATAGCGAGACCGCTCACATCAAAAAATGAGAGAATTAGTGCTCTGACAATCTGGTAGAAATACAACATGCCATATGTACATTACTGTGATTACATTGCTATTTATTCAATGATTATTTTGCTTAGAGTTTTCTTACTCTCCAGGGTACTCTTCAAGGATATACAATTACTCTTCACTTATGTCGCGAAAAAATATTCAGCTTGCAAATTTATTTCGAGAACTTCTCATTCCCTAATACATGTTTATACTCTCAATTTGTGCGTACAACCGACAAACTTACACAGAATCTCAACAGAGTTCAAATGTGAGGTGTCTGCTGTGAAACAAAGGTCAGTTATATGGGAGGGGATTTTAGAGTGCAGCTCTAGGAACACTGTGGGCTTTCAGAGTGTAATTCTAGGAACGTTGTAGGGGGCCATCCCGCTCCACCTGAGACAAAAAAAAAAAAGAATGAAAAGAAGTCTGGCGGCACACAACTAATTCACACTGGTTACAAAGCAGGCACAACAAAGTTCTGAATGAAATATGTTTATTTTTTTGCACTATTCCATTTTCCGAACAATAACATTTACCGATGACTTGTTAGCTCCTCCACCACAGCCACCATGAAAACAAATTCAATCGGAATTTGGCCAGCTCGTTTGATCACGAATAATTATCGTTTGATCCCAAGCATAATGACGTATTACACACAATTTGGCTAGGGCTTGTTAGCCCTTGATAATCGACATGTACCATTCCATACACATTTCAATCGTAAATAGGTATGCAAAGTTTCGTTAGTTTCTGGTAGAAAGTATGACAGATAAAGTTGATTGTTTATTTAACAATGGTGGCCTCTAACAATGAAACTAACAACAACAACTGAAATCGACAAGTACCATGTCATAGATAATCAGTGGTAATCCGATGGGTGTGCCAAGTTTGTTCAGTTTCTGGTACAAAATATAGCAAAGTTGATTCTTTGTTTAACGATGGTGGCCTTCAACAATGAAACTAACAACAATATGTGGAATCAACACGTACTATTTCCTAGATATTTCAATCTTAAATGGGTGTGCAAAGTTTGGTTAGTTTGTGGTAGAAAGTATGTAAGATAAAGGTGATTGTTTATTTAACAAAGAAGAAATCCAATGATTGTTTATTTAACAATGGTGATCTTCAACAATGAAACAAAAACAATATGTGAAATCGACACATACCATTCCATAGATATTTCAATCTTAAATGGGTATGCAAAGTTTGGCCAGTTTCTGCTAAAAAGTATGGCTGATAAAGATGATTGTTTATTTAATAATGGTTTCCTCTAACAAGAAAACTAACAACAATATGTGAAATCGACACATACCATTCCATAGACATCTTAATCGCAAATGAGTGTGCCAAGTTTGGTTAGTTTGTGGTAGAAAGTATGGCAGGTAAAGTTGTTTGTTTATTTAACAATTTAGAAATCCATCGATTGTGTATTTAACAATGGTGGTCTTCAGCAACAAAACTAACAACAATACATGAAATCGACACATAGCATTCCCTAGATATTTAAAACTTAAATTTGTGTGCAAAATTTCGTCAGTTTCTGGTAGAACGTATGACAAAGTTAATTGTTTATTTAACAATGGTAGCCTATAACAATGAAACTAACAACAATTTGTGAAATCGGCAGGTACCATTCCCTAGATATCTCAGTTGTAATCCGGTGGGTATGCCAAGTTTGGTCAGTTGGTGGTAGAAAGTGTGGCAGATAAAGTTGATTGTATATTTAACAATGGTGGCTTTCAACAATGAAACTAACAACACTATGTGGAATCCACACGTACCATTCCCTAGATATCTCAATCTTAAATGGGTGAGCAAAGTTTCTTCACTTTCTGGTAGAAAATACGGCAGATAAAGTTGATTCTTTGTTTAACGATGGTGGCGTTCAACAATGAAACTAACAACAATGTGTGAAATCGGCACGAACCATTCCATTGATATCTCAATCGTAAATGAGTGTGCCAAGTTTGGTTAGTTTGTGGCAGAAAATATGACAGACAAAGTTGACTGTATATTTAATAATGGAGAAATCCAACGATTGTGTATTTAACAATGGTGGTCTTCAACAATGAAACTAACAACAATATGTGGAATCCACACGGACCATTGCCTAGATATTTCAATCTTAAATGGGTGTGCCAAGTTTGGCCAGTTTGTGGTAGAAAGTATGGCAGATAAAGTTGATTGTTCATTTAACAATGGTGGCCTCTAACAATGAAAGTAACAACAATAAGTGAAATCAACACGCACCATTCCATAGATATCTCAATCGTAAATGAGTGTGCCAAGTTTGGTTAGTTTGTGGTAGAAAATATTACAGATAAAGTTACTGTATATTTAATAATGGAGAAATCCAACCATTGTTTATATAACAATGGTGGAATTCAATAATGAAACTAACAACAATATGTGAAATCGACACATAGCATTCCCTACATATTTCAACTTTAAATCGGTGTGCAAAGTTTGGTCAGTTTGTGGTAGAACGTATGGCCGTTAAAGTTGATTGTTTATATAACAATGGTGGCCTCTAACAATGAAACTATCACCAATATGTGAAATCGACCCATATCGTTCCATAGATATCTTAATCATAAATGAGTCTGCAAATTTTGTTTAGGTTGTTGTAGAAAGTGTGGCAGAAAAACTTGATTGTTTCTTTAACAATGGTGGCCTTCAACAATGAAACTAACAACAATATGTAAAATCGACACGTACCATTCCCTAGATATTTCAATCTTAAATGGGTGTCCAAGTTTGGTCAGTTTCTGTTAAAAAGTGTGGCACATAAAGTTGATTTTTTATTTAACAATGGTGGCCTCTAACAATGAAACTAACAAAAATAAGTGAAATCGACACGTATTATTTCATAGATATCTCAGTGGTAAATGAGTGCGCCAAATTTGATTAGTTTTGGTAGAAAGAGTGTAAGATAAGGTTGATTGTTTATGTAACAATTTAGAAATCCAAAGATTGTTTATTTAACAATGGTGGCCTTCAACAATGAAAGAACAACAATATGTGAAATCAACACATACCATTCCATAGATATCTCAATCGTTCATAAGTGTGAAAAGTTTGCTTAGTTTGTGGTAGAAATTATGACAGATAAAGTTAATCGTTTATTTAACAATAGAGAAATCCAACGAATGTTTATTTAACAATGGTGATCTTCAACAATGAAACTAACAACAATATGAGAGAAGGACACATATCTTTCCCTAGATATTTTAATCTTAAATGTGTTGCAAGGTTTGGCCAGTTTCTGGTAGGAAGTATGGCAGATAAAGTTGATTGTTCATTTAACAATGGCGGCCTCTAACAATGAAAGTAACAACAATAGGTGAAATCGACACGTACCATTCCATTGATATCTCAATCGTAAATGAGTGTGCCAAGCTTGGTTAGTTTGTAATAGAAAGTATGGCAGATAAAGTTGATTGTTTATCTAACAATGGAAAAATCCAACGATTGTTTATTTAACAATGGCGGCCTCGAACAATGAAACTAACAACAATATGTGAAATCGACTGGTACCATTCAGTAGATATCTCAGTTGTAATCCGATGGGTATGCCAAGTTTGGTCAGTTTGTGGTAGAAAGTGTGGCAGATAAAGTTGATTGTTTATTTAACAATGGTGGCCTCTAACAATGAAACTAACAACAATATGTGGAATCCACACGTACCATTCCCTAGATATTTCAATATTAAATGGGTGTGCAAAGTTTGGTCAGTTTCTGGTAGAAAGTACGGCAGATAAAGTTGATTGTTTACTTAACAATGGTGGCCTCTAACAATGAAACTAATAACAATATCTGAAATCGACACGTACCATTCCCTAGATTTTGTAATGTCCATTAACCAGATTATATCCGTTTTTGCTTAATTTTTGAACTGTTTATTTTATATTTGATTGTTTTAATTTTATTAGTTGTATATGTTAACATTGGTGACGGTGGCGCCATCTATCGTTTTAGACACAAACTGTTTGGACGTTTTGAATAACCTTAACGAGGGACATAAAAGGGGAGAGAGATACTTTGCAATCGTTTCCGGTTTGAAGTAGACACTGTTGTCGCGAGACAAAATGTATTGTTGTCTTGTATGGACACTATATCGTGAAAAAGATGCCCATTGTTTCTTTCAGACTCTTTTTGGGGAACACCGCCTCCTCAGAGCGCCCCTGGCGAGATCAAAATAATACGTATATAATACAATAACAAATAGAATGTTATCAGCAGTGCCCCCGGGGTAATACTCCCCCCCGAACATTGCTTCCGATAGAGACACTGGTGATGCTCCATTTCCAATGCTACATATGTTTGATTTTAAATACTTCAGTATCGTCTCGAAACTTTACACGAACATACTGCCTAGTTTCGAGACCATCTCAACAGTTAGCGTATAAATATATCCTTTCCGTCTATGTCTGTAATAACGAAAATATTTTGTTCACGCAATGCCAACAGAAATTATTTTGATAAAACAAAGCAACGTGATAAGAAAAAAAACGCAAGATAAAACAAGGTCGGCGGGGATTCGAACCCAGACCTGCTACTCAGAAACCAGACACTTTACCGCGGAGCTACCTTACTACGTTGAATTCTGCTTGTTCTATTCTCCTCAATATACCACATAAGAGGCCAAATGAAGGCAATTCAAAAATATGGCAATTTTGAATTCAAGATGGCGACTTCTCCAATGATTTGTTTCTTCACTTAAACTGAACTACGTCCTTAATAACATAGCGAAACCTGGCTTACCTACCAAGAGCACAACTTACAATTTTCATGGTTACAAATTTTTGAGCCGCCATTTTGAATCGAAGATGACGACTTTTCCAACATGTCGGAATTTTCCCCTCACATGCGCTGTACTCTACACACTTGAACGCAATTTCGTGATTCCACCATATCTACAAATTGTGTAGAATTAGACGCCCCCTTATAATATTCCTAGCACTTTCTTACACCGAACATGACTATTTTTTTCAAGTTTAAGGGCGGATTCGCAAACTACGCATTAGAATAAACATCACCTCGAAATGTCTACCTCCTAGATACAGCCATTACAAATTTCACATTTTTTCGATTTGCGCCGCGAAACGAAAACGAATTTTAATGCTCTTTTTTCTATCATAAACTATGTTCCTAGCTTCACTGCCTGACAAAATATGACGTTTCTATGGTGTGCGGAACTACTCTAAAAACCAGCATTTCAAACCGACGAAAAATTTCGACACTTCATTTACATGGAAAATGTCGCCTTTTTCGTGATATCGGAATTTTCCCATTTCTCACATCCCATGACGAACAAGTATGCAAAATTTGGTGTTTGTATGTTTTGTGGAAGTACGCAAACAATTAAGTGTGTTTCCGATTATAGAGGTATATAAATAATTCCACGGACGCGGGCCAGCTACGTACCAGTACTATGTGAACAGTAAGTAGGAAATCCAAAATCTAACGAATTGAGTAGTGTAGGGGAACTACGTAGGCCTACTGTGCAACAGACCTGGGTTCGATTCCCAACAAGTTTTTCTCTCACTTTTTCTTTCTTTGAAAGTTTATTTTTATAGCATAGGTGATTGAAAATAAGCTTGACTCTATCATATACGGCATTTCATTCCAACCGGGCCCGCAACTAAAACTATTAAATCGAAAGGGGCACTTTCCCACGTATCTTATATATTATATATATGTACGCTGCCAACGAGACAATTTTCAAGAGGGGCCCATTTGTGTGTGTGTGTATGAGCGTATGTGTGCAGTGGCGTACGCAGGAATTTATTTCGGGAGGGGTCCAAACTCAATATCTGTGTATTTTATATTGAAATTCCTAAACTTGTCCCAAAAATTAGGCTACATTTACACAAAAGTTGGAATTTCGGGGGAGGTCCGGACCCCCAGAAAACACCCCCTGCGTACGTCCCTGTATGTGTGTGTATTTCCTTAAAATTAATATTTTATACTTTCTATTTGTGGTATTCTCTCCAAATTTGGTATACGCAGGTATCTTAACGAGGGACATAAAAGGGGAGAGAGATACTTTGCAATCGTTTCCGGTTTGAAGTAGACACTGTTGTCGCGAGACAAAATGTATTGTTGTCTTGTATGGACACTATATCGTGAAAAAGATGCCCATTGTTTCTTTCAGACTCTTTTTGGGGAACACCGCCTCCTCAGAGCGCCCCTGGCGAGATCAAAATAATACGTATATAATACAATAACAAATAGAATGTTATCAGCAGTGCCCCCGGGGTAATACTCCCCCCCCCGAACATTGCTTCCGATAGACACTGGTGATGCTCCATTTCCAATGCTACATATGTTTGATTTTAAATACTTCAATATCGTCTCGAAACTTTACACGAACATACTGCCTAGTTTCGAGACCATCTCAACAGTTAGCGTATAAATATATCCTTTCCGTCTATGTCTGTAATAACGAAAATATTTTGTTCACGCAATGCCAACAGAAATTATTTTGATAAAACAAAGCAACGTGATAAGAAAAAAAAACGCAAGATAAAACAAGGTCGGCGGGGATTCGAACCCAGACCTGCTACTCAGAAACCAGACACTTTACCGCGGAGCTAACTTACTACGTTGAATTCTGCTTGTTCTATTCTCCTCAATATACCACATAAGAGGCCAAATGAAGGATATTCAAAAATATGGCAATTTTGAATTCAAGATGGCGACTTCTCCAATGATTTGTTTCTTCACTCAAACTGAACTACGTCCTTAATAACATAGCGAAACCTGGCTTACCTACCAAGAGCACAACTTACAATTTTCATGGTTACAAATTTTTGAGCCGCCATTTTGAATCGAAGATGACGACTTTTCCAACATGTCGGAATTTTCCCCTCACATGCGCTGTACTCTACACACTTGAACGCAATTTCGTGATTCCACCATATCTACAAATTGTGTAGAATTAGACGCCCCCTTATAATATTCCTAGCACTTTCTTACACCGAACATGACTATTTTTTTTTCAAGTTTAAGGGCGGATTCGCAAACTACGCATCAGAATAAACATCACCTCGAAATTTCTACCTCCTAGATACAGCCATTACAAATTTCACATTTTTTCGATTTGCGCCGCGAAACGAAAACGAATTTTAATGCTCTTTTTTCTATCATAAACTATGTTCCTAGCTTCACTGCCTGACAAAATATGACGTTTATATGGCGTGTGTGGAACTACTCTAAAAACCAGCATTTCAAACCGACGAAAAATTTCGACACTTCATTTACATGGAAAATGTCGCCTTTTTCGTGATATCGGAATTTTCCCATTTCTCACATCCCATGACGAACAAGTATGCAAAATTTGGTGTTTGTATGTTTTGTGGAAGTACGCAAACAATTAAGTGTGTTTCCGATTATAGAGGTATATAAATAATTCCACGGACGCGGGCCAGCTACGTACCAGTACTATGTGAACAGTAAGTAGGAAATCCAAAATCTAACAAATTGAGTAGTGTAGGGGAACTACGTAGGCCTACTGTGCAAAAGACCTGGGTTCGATTCCCAACAAGTTTTTCTCTCACTTTTTCTTTCTTTGAAAGTTTATTTTTATAGCATAGGTGATTGAAAATAAGCTTGACTCTATCATATACGGCATTTCATTCCAACCGGGCCCGCAACTAAATCTATTAAATCGAAAGGGGCACTTTCCCACGTATCTTATATATTATAAATATGTACGCTGCCGACGAGACAATTTTCAAGAGGGGCCCATTTGTGTGTGTGTGTATGAGCGTATGTGTGCAGTGGCGTACGCAGGAATTTATTTCGGGAGGGGTCCAAACTCAATATCTGTGTATTTTATATTGAAATTCCTAAACTTGTCCCAAAAATTAGGCTACATTTACACAAAAGTTGGAATTTCGGGGGTGGTCCGGACCCCCAGGAACCACCCCCTGCGTACGTCCCTGTATGTGTGTGTATTTCCTTAAAATTAATATTTTATACTTTCTATTTGTGGTATTCTCTCCAAATTTGGTATACGCAGGTATCTTAACGAGGGACATAAAAGGGGAGAGAGATACTTTGCAATCGTATCCGGTTTGAAGTAGACACTGTTGTCGCGAGACAAAATGTATTGTTGTCTTGTATGGACACTATATCGTGAAAAAGATGCCCATTGTTTCTTTCAGACTCTTTTTGGGGAACACCGCCTCCTCAGAGCGCCCCTGGCGAGATCAAAATAATACGTATATAATACAATAACAAATAGAATGTTATCAGCAGTGCCCCCGGGGTAATACTCCCCCCCCGAACATTGCTTCCGATAGACACTGGTGATGCTCCATTTCCAATGCTACATATGTTTGATTTTAAATACTTCAGTATCGTCTCGAAACTTTACACGAACATACTGCCTAGTTTCGAGACCATCTCAACAGTTAGCGTATAAATATATCCTTTCCGTCTATGTCTGTAATAACGAAAATATTATGTTCACGCAATGCCAACAGAAATTATTTTGATAAAACAAAGCAACGTGATAAGAAAAAAAAACGCAAGATAAAACAAGTTCAGAGGGGATTCGAACCCAGACCTGCTACTCAGAAACCAGACACTTTACCGCGGAGCTAACTTACTACGTTGAATTCTGCTTGTTCTATTCTCCTCAATATACCACATAAGAGGCCAAATGAAGGCAATTCAAAAATATGGCAATTTTGAATTCAAGATGGCGACTTCTCCAATGATTTGTTTCTTCACTTAAACTGAACTACGTCCTCAATAACATAGCGAAACCTGGCTTACCTACCAAGAGCACAACTTACAATTTTCATGGTTACAAATTTTTGAGCCGCCATTTTGAATCGAAGATGACGACTTTTCCAACATGTCGGAATTTTCCCCTCACATGCGCTGTACTCTACACACTTGAACGCAATTTCGTGATTCCACCATATCTACAAATTGTGCAGAATTAGACGCCCCCTTATAATATTCCTAGCACTTTCTTACACCGAACATGACTATTTTTTTCAAGTTTAAGGGCGGATTCGCAAACTACGCATCAGAATAAACATCACCTCGAAATTTCTACCTCCTAGATACAGCCATTACAAATTTCACATTTTTTTCGATTTGCGCCGCGAAACGAAAACGAATTTTAATGCTCTTTTTTCTATCATAAACTATGTTCCTAGCTTCACTGCCTGACAAAATATGACGTTTCTATGGTGTGCGGAACTACTCTAAAAACCAGCATTTCAAACCGACGAAAAATTTCGACACTTCATTTACATGGAAAATGTCGCCTTTTTCGTGATATCGGAATTTTCCCATTTCTCACATCCCATGACGAACAAGTATGCAAAATTTGGTGTTTGTATGTTTTGTGGAAGTACGCAAACAATTAAGTGTGTTTCCGATTATAGAGGTATATAAATAATTCCACGAACGCGGGCCAGCTACGTACCAGTACTATGTGAACAGTAAGTAGGAAATCCAAAATCTAACGAATTGAGTAGTGTAGGGGAACTACGTAGGCCTACTGTGCAACAGACCTGGGTTCGATTTCCAACAAGTTTTTCTCTCACTTTTTCTTTCTTTGAAAGTTTATTTTTATAGCATAGGTGATTGAAAATAAGCTTGACTCTATCATATACGGCATTTCATTCCAACCGGGCCCGCAACTAAAACTATTAAATCGAAAGGGGCACTTTCCCACGTATCTTATATATTATAAATATGTACGCTGCCGACGAGACAATTTTCAAGAGGGGCCCATTTGTGTGTGTGTGTATGAGCGTATGTGTGCAGTGGCGTACGCAGGAATTTATTTCGGGAGGGGTCCAAACTCAATATCTGTGTATTTTATATTGAAATTCCTAAACTTGTCCCAAAAATTAGGCTACATTTACACAAAAGTTGGAATTTCGGGGGTGGTCCGGACCCCCAGAAACCACCCCCTGCGTACGTCCCTGTATGTGTGTGTATTTCCTTAAAATTAATATTTTATACTTTCTATTTGTGGTATTCTCTCCAAATTTGGTATACGCAGGTATCTTAACGAGGGACATAAAAGGGGAGAGAGATACTTTGCAATCGTTTCCGGTTTGAAGTAGACACTGTTGTCGCGAGACAAAATGTATTGTTGTCTTGTATGGACACTATATCGTGAAAAAGATGCCCATTGTTTCTTTCAGACTCTTTTTGGGGAACACCGCCTCCTCAGAGCGCCCCTGGCGAGATCAAAATAATACGTATATAATACAATAACAAATAGAATGTTATCAGCAGTGCCCCCGGGGTAATACTCCCCCCCCCCGAACATTGCTTCCGATAGACACTGGTGATGCTCCATTTCCAATGCTACATATGTTTGATTTTAAATACTTCAGTATCGTCTCGAAACTTTACACGAACATACTGCCTAGTTTCGAGACCATCTCAACAGTTAGCGTATAAATATATCCTTTCCGTCTATGTCTGTAATAACGAAAATATTATGTTCACGCAATGCCAACAGAAATTATTTTGATAAAACAAAGCAACGTGATAAGAAAAAAAAACGCAAGATAAAACAAGGTCAGAGGGGATTGGAACCCAGACCTGCTACTCAGAAACCAGACACTTTACCGCGGAGCTAACTTACTACGTTGAATTCTGCTTGTTCTATTCTCCTCAATATACTACATAAGAGGCCAAATGAAGGCAATTCAAAAATATGGCAATTTTGAATTCAAGATGGCGACTTCTCCAATGATTTGTTTCTTCACTTAAACTGAACTACGTCCTTAATAACACAGCGAAACCTGGCTTACCTACCAAGAGCACAACTTACAATTTTCATGGTTACAAATTTTTGAGCCGCCATTTCGAATCGAAGATGACGACTTTTCCAACATGTCGGAATTTTCCCCTCACATGCGCTGTACTCTACACACTTGAACGCAATTTCGTGATTCCACCATATCTACAAATTGTGTAGAATTAGACGCCCCCTTATAATATTCCTAGCACTTTCTTACACCGAACATGACTATTTTTTTCAAGTTTAAGGGCGGATTCGCAAACTACGCATCAGAATAAACATCACCTCGAAATGTCTACCTCCTAGATACAGCCATTACAAATTTCACATTTTTTCGATTTGCGCCGCGAAACGAAAACGAATTTTAATGCTCTTTTTTCTATCATAAACTATGTTCCTAGCTTCACTGCCTGACAAAATATGACGTTTCTATGGTGTGCGGAACTACTCTAAAAACCAGCATTTCAAACCGACGAAAAATTTCGACACTTCATTTACATGGAAAATGTCGCCTTTTTCGTGATATCGGAATTTTCCCATTACTCACATCCCATGACGAACAAGTATGCAAAATTTGGTGTTTGTATGTTTTGTGGATGTACGCAAACAATTAAGTGTGTTTCCGATTATAGAGGTATATAATTCCACGGACGCGGGCCAGCTACGTACCAGTACTGTGTGAGCAGTAAGTAGGAAATCCAAAACCTAACGAATTGAGTAGTGTAGGGGAACGACGTAAGCCTACTGTGCAAAAGACCTGGGTTCGATTCCCAACAAGTTTTTCTCTCACTTTTTCTTTCTTTGAAAGTTTATTTTTATAGCATAGGTGATTGAAAATAAGCGTGACTCTATCATATACGGCATTTCATTCCAACCGGACCCGCAACTAAAACTATTAAATCGAAAGGGGCACTTTCCCACGTATCTTATATATTATAAATATGTACGCTGCCGACGAGACAATTTTCAAGAGGGGCCCATTTGTGTGTGTGTGTATGAGCGTATGTGTGCAGTGGCGTACGCAGGAATTTATTTCGGGAGGGGTCCAAACTCAATATCTGTGTATTTTATATTGAAATTCCTAAACTTGTCCCAAAAATTAGGCTACATTTACACAAAAGTTGGAATTTCGGGGGTGGTCCGGACCCCCAGGAACCACCCCCTGCGTACGTCCCTGTATGTGTGTGTATTTCCTTAAAATTAATATTTTATACTTTCTATTTGTGGTATTCTCTCCAAGTTTGGTATACGCAGGTATCTTAACGAGGGACATAAAAGGGGAGAGAGATACTTTGCAATCGTTTCCGGTTTGAAGTAGACACTGTTGTCGCGAGACAAAATGTATTGTTGTCTTGTATGGACACTATATCGTGAAAAAGATGCCCATTGTTTCTTTCAGACTCTTTTTGGGGAACACCGCCTCCTCAGAGCGCCCCTGGCGTGATCAAAATAATACGTATATAATACAATAACAAATAGAATGTTATTAGCAGTGCCCCCGGGGTAATACTCCCCCCCCGAACATTGCTTCCGATAGAGACACTGGTGATGCTCCATTTCCAATGCTACATATGTTTGATTTTAAATACTTCAGTATCGTCTCGAAACTTTACACGAACATACTGCCTAGTTTCGAGACCATCTCAACAGTTAGCGTATAAATATATCCTTTCCGTCTATGTCTGTAATAACGAAAATATTTTGTTCACGCAATGCCAACAGAAATTATTTTGATAAAACAAAGCAACGTGATAAGAAAAAAAAAACGCAAGATAAAACAAGGTCGGCGGGGATTCGAACCCAGACCTGCTACTCAGAAACCAGACACTTTACCGCGGAGCTAACTTACTACGTTGAATTCTGCTTGTTCTATTCTCCTCAATATACCACATAAGAGGCCAAATGAAGGCAATTCAAAAATATGGCAATTTTGAATTCAAGATGGCGACTTCTCCAATGATTTGTTTCTTCACTTAAACTGAACTACGTCCTTAATAACATAGCGAAACCTGGCTTACCTACCAAGAGCACAACTTACAATTTTCATGGTTACAAATTTTTGAGCCGCCATTTTGAATCGAAGATGACGACTTTTCCAACATGTCGGAATTTTCCCCTCACATGCGCTGTACTCTACACACTTGAACGCAATTTCGTGATTCCACCATATCTACAAATTGTGTAGAATTAGACGCCCCCTTATAATATTCCTAGCACTTTCTTACACCGAACATGACTATTTTTTTCAAGTTTAAGGGCGGATTCGCAAACTACGCATCAGAATAAACATCACCTCGAAATTTCTACCTCCTAGATACAGCCATTACAAATTTCACATTTTTTCGATTTGCGCCGCGAAACGAAAACGAATTTTAATGCTCTTTTTTCTATCATAAACTATTTTCCTAGCTTCACTGCCTGACAAAATATGACGTTTCTATGGTGTGCGGAACTACTCTAAAAACCAGCATTTCAAACCGACGAAAAATTTCGACACTTCATTTACATGGAAAATGTCGCCTTTTTCGTGATATCGGAATTTTCCCATTTCTCACATCCCATGACGAACAAGTATGCAAAATTTGGTGTTTGTATGTTTTGTGGAAGTACGCAAACAATTAAGTGTGTTTCCGATTATAGAGGTATATAATTCCACGGACGCGGGCCAGCTACGTACCAGTACTATGTTAGCAGTAAGTAGGAAATCCAAAACCTAACGAATTGAGTAGTGTAGGGGAACGACGTAAGCCTACTCTGCAAAAGACCTGGGTTCGATTCCCAACAAGTTTTTCTCTCACTTTTTCTTTCCTTGAAAGTTTATTTTTATAGCATAGGTGATTGAAAATAAGCGTGACTCTATCATATACGGCATTTCATTCCAACCGGACCCGCAACTAAAACTATTAAATCGAAAGGGGCACTTTCCCACGTATCTTATATATTATAAATATGTACGCTGCCGACGAGACAATTTTCAAGAGGGGCCCATTTGTGTGTGTGTGTATGAGCGTATGTGTGCAGTGGCGTACGCAGGAATTTATTTCGGGAGGGGTCCAAACTCAATATCTGTGTATTTTATATTGAAATTCCTAAACTTGTCCCAAAAATTAGGCTACATTTACACAAAAGTTGGAATTTCGGGGGTGGTCCGGATCCCCAGGAACCACCCCCTGCGTACGTCCCTGTATGTGTGTGTATTTCCTTAAAATTAATATTTTATACTTTCTATTTGTGGTATTCTCTCCAAATTTGGTATACGCAGGTATCTTAACGAGGGACATAAAAGGGGAGAGAGATACTTTGCAATCGTTTCCGGTTTGAAGTAGACACTGTTGTCGCGAGACAAAATGTATTGTTGTCTTGTATGGACACTATATCGTGGAAAAGATGCCCATTGTTCCTTTCAGACTCTTTTTGGGGAACACCGCCTCCTCAGAGCGCCCCTGGCGAGATCAAAATAATACGTATATAATACAATAACAAATAGAATGTTATCAGCAGTGCCCCCGGGGTAATACTCCCCCCCCGAACATTGCTTCCGATAGAGACACTGGTGATGCTCCATTTCCAATGCTACATATGTTTGATTTTAAATACTTCAGTATCGTCTCGAAACTTTACACGAACATACTGCCTAGTTTCGAGACCATCTCAACAGTAAGCGTATAAATATATCCTTTCCGTCTATGTCTGTAATAACGAAAATATTTTGTTCACGCAATGCCAACAGAAATTATTTTGATAAAACAAAGCAACGTGATAAGAAAAAAAACGCAAGATAAAACAAGGTCGGCGGGGATTCGAACCCAAATCTGCTACTCAGAAACCAGACACTTTACCGCGGAGCTAACTTACTACGTTGAATTCTGTTTGTTCTATTCTCCTCAATATACCACATAAGAGGCCAAATGAAGGCAATTCAAAAATATGGCAATTTTGAATTCAAGATGGCGACTTCTCCAATGATTTGTTTCTTCACTTAAACTGAACTACGTCCTTAATAACATAGCGAAACCTGGCTTACCTACCAAGAGCACAACTTACAATTTTCATGGTTACAAATTTTTGAGCCGCCATTTTGAATCGAAGATGACGACTTTTCCAACATGTCGGAATTTTCCCCTCACATGCGCTGTACTCTACACACTTGAACGCAATTTCGTGATTCCACCATATCTACAAATTGTGTAGAATTAGACGCCCCCTTATAATATTCCTAGCACTTTCTTACACCGAACATGACTATTTTTTTCAAGTTTAAGGGCGGATTCGCAAACTACGCATCAGAATAAACATCACCTCGAAATTTCTACCTCCTAGATACAGCCATTACAAATTTCACATTTTTTCGATTTGCGCCGCGAAACGAAAACGAATTTTAATGCTCTTTTTTCTATCATAAACTATTTTCCTAGCTTCACTGCCTGACAAAATATGACGTTTCTATGGTGTGCGGAACTACTCTAAAAACCAGCATTTCAAACCGACGAAAAATTTCGACACTTCATTTACATGGAAAATGTCGCCTTTTTCGTGATATCGGAATTTTCCCATTACTCACATCCCATGACGAACAAGTATGCAAAATTTGGTGTTTGTATGTTTTGTGGAAGTACGCAAACAATTAAGTGTGTTTCCGATTATAGAGGTATATAATTCCACGGACGCGGGCCAGCTACGTACCAGTACTATGTTAGCAGTAAGTAGGAAATCCAAAATCTAACGAATTGAGTAGTGTAGGGGAACGACGTAAGCCTACTGTGCAAAAGACATGGGTTCGATTCCCAACAAGTTCTTCTCTCACTTTTTCTTTCTTTGAAAGTTTATTTTTATAGCATAGGTGATTGAAAATAAGCTTGACTCTATCATATACGGCATTTCATTCCAACCGGACCCGCAACTAAAACTATTAAATCGAAAGGGGCACTTTCCCACGTATCTTATATATTATAAATATGTACGCTGCCGACGAGACAATTTTCAAGAGGGGCCCATTTGTGTGTGTGTGTATGAGCGTATGTGTGCAGTGGCGTATGCAGGAATTTATTTCGGGAGGGGTCCAAACTCAATATCTGTGTATTTTATATTGAAATTCCTAAACTTGTCCCAAAAATTAGGCTACATTTACACAAAAGTTGGAATTTCGGGGGTGGTCCGGACCCCCAGGAACCACCCCCTGCGTACGTCCCTGTATGTGTGTGTATTTCCTTAAAATTAATATTTTATACTTTCTATTTGTGGTATTCTCTCCAAATTTGGTATACGCAGGTATCTTAACGAGGGACATAAAAGGGGAGAGAGATACTTTGCAATCGTTTCCGGTTTGAAGTAGACACTGTTGTCGCGAGACAAAATGTATTGTTGTCTTGTATGGACACTATATCGTGAAAAAGATGCCCATTGTTTCTTTCAGACTCTTTTTGGGGAACACCGCCTCCTCAGAGCGCCCCTGGCGAGATCAAAATAATACGTATATAATACAATAACAAATAGAATGTTATCAGCAGTGCCCCCGAGGTAATACTCCCCCCCCGAACATTGCTTCCGATAGAGACACTGGTGATGCTCCATTTCCAATGCTACATATGTTTGATTTTAAATACTTCAGTATCGTCTCGAAACTTTACACGAACATACTGCCTAGTTTCGAGACCATCTCAACAGTTAGCGTATAAATATATCCTTTCCGTCTATGTCTGTAATAACGAAAATATTTTGTTCACGCAATGCCAACAGAAATTATTTTGATAAAACAAAGCAACGTGATAAGAAAAAAAAAACGCAAGATAAAACAAGGTCGGCGGGGATTCGAACCCAGACCTGCTACTCAGAAACCAGACACTTTACCGCGGAGCTAAATTACTACGTTGAGTTCTACTTGTTCTATTCTCCTCAATATACCACATAAGAGGCCAAATGAAGGCAATTCAAAAATATGGCAATTTTGAATTCAAGATGGTGACTTCTCCAATGATTTGTTTCTTCACTTAAACTGAACTACGTCCTTAATAACATAGCGAAACCTGGCTTACCTACCAAGAGCACAACTTACAATTTTCATGGTTACAAATTTTTGAGCCGCCATTTTGAATGGAAGATGACGACTTTTCCAACATGTCGGAATTTTCCCCTCACATGCGCTGTACTCTACACACTTGAACGCAATTTCGTGATTCCACCATATCTACAAATTGTGTAGAATTAGACGCACCCTTATAATATTCCTAGCACTTTCTTACACCGAACATGACTATTTTTTTCAAGTTTAAGGGCGGATTCGCAAACTACGCATCAGAATAAACATCACCTCGAAATTTCTACCTCCTAGATACAGCCATTAAAAATTTCACATTTTTTCGATTTGCGCCGCGAAACGAAAAAGAATTTTAATGCTCTTTTTTCTATCATAAACTATGTTCCTAGCTTCACTGCCTGACAAAATATGACGTTTCTATGGTGTGCGGAACTACTCTAAAAACCAGCATTTCAAACCGACGAAAAATTTCGACACTTCATTTACATGGAAAATGTCGCCTTTTTCGTGATATCGGAATTTTCCCATTACTCACATCCCATGACGAACAAGTATGCAAAATTTGGTGTTTGTATGTTTTGTGGAAGTACGCAAACAATTAAGTGTGTTTCCGATTATAGAGGTATATAATTCCACGGACGCGGGCCAGCTACGTACCAGTACTATGTGAGCAGTAAGTAGGAAATCCAAAATCTAACGAATTGAGTAGTGTAGGGGAACGACGTATGCCTACTGTGCAAAAGACCTGGGTTCGATTCCCAACAAGTTTTTCTCTCACTTTTTCTTTCTTTGAAAGTTTATTTTTATAGCATAGGTGATTGAAAATAAGCTTGACTCTATCATATACGGCATTTCATTCCAACCGGACCCGCAACTAAAACTATTAAATCGAAAGGGGCAGTTTCCCACGTATCTTATATATTATAAATATGTACGCTGCCGACGAGACAATTTTCAAGAGGGGCCCAATTGTGTGTGTGTGTATGAGCGTATGTGTGCAGTGGCGTACGCAGGAATTTATTTCGCGAGGGGTCCAACTCAATATCTGTGTATTTTATATTGAAATTCCTAAACTTGTCCCAAAAATTAGGCTACATTTACACAAAAGTTGGAATTTCGGGGGTGGTCCGGACCCCCAGGAACCACCCCCTGCGTACGTCCCTGTATGTGTGTGTATTTCCTTAAAATTAATATTTTATACTTTCTATTTGTGGTATTCTCTCCAAATTTGGTATACGCAGGTATCTTAACGAGGGACATAAAAGGGGAGAGAGATACTTTGCAATCGTTTCCGGTTTGAAGTAGACACTGTTGTCGCGAGACAAAATGTATTGTTGTCTTGTATGGACACTATATCGTGAAAAAGATGCCCATTGTTTCTTTCAGACTCTTTTTGGGGAACACCGCCTCCTCAGAGCGCCCCTGGCGAGATCAAAATAATACGTATATAATACAATAACAAATAGAATGTTATCAGCAGTGCCCCCGGGGTAATACTCCCCCCCCCCGAACATTGCTTCCGATAGAGACACTGGTGATGCTCCATTTCCAATGCTACATATGTTTGATTTTAAATACTTCAGTATCGTCTCGAAACTTTACACGAACATACTGCCTAGTTTCGAGACCATCTCAACAGTTAGCGTATAAATATATCCTTTCCGTCTATGTCTGTAATAACGAAAATATTTTGTTCACGCAATGCCAACAGAAATTATTTTGATAAAACAAAGCAACGTGATAAGAAAAAAAACGCAAGATAAAACAAGGTCGGCGGGGATTCGAACCCAGACCTGCTACTCAGAAACCAGACACTTTACCGCGGAGCTAACTTACTACGTTGAATTCTGTTTGTTCTATTCTCCTCAATATACCACATAAGAGGCCAAATGAAGGCAATTCAAAAATATGGCAATTTTGAATTCAAGATGGCGACTTCTCCAATGATTTGTTTCTTCACTTAAACTGAACTACGTCCTTAATAACATAGCGAAACCTGGCTTACCTACCAAGAGCACAACTTACAATTTTCATGGTTACAAATTTTTGAGCCGCCATTTTGAATCGAAGATGACGACTTTTCCAACATGTCGGAATTTTCCCCTCACATGCGCTGTACTCTACACACTTGAACGCAATTTCGTGATTCCACCATATCTACAAATTGTGTAGAATTAGACGCCCCCTTATAATATTCCTAGCACTTTCTTACACCGAACATGACTATTTTTTTTCAAGTTTAAGGGCGGATTCGCAAACTACGCATCAGAATAAACATCACCTCGAAATTTCTACCTCCTAGATACAGCCATTACAAATTTCACATTTTTTCGATTTGCGCCGCGAAACGAAAACGAATTTTAATGCTCTTTTTTCTATCATAAACTATGTTCCTAGCTTCACTGCCTGACAAAATATGATGTTTATATGGTGTGTGTGGAACTACTCTAAAAACCAGCATTTCAAACCGACGAAAAATTTCGACACTTCATTTACATGTGAAATGTCGCCTTTTTCGTGATATCGGAATTTTCCCATTTCTCACATCCCATGACGAACAAGTATGCAAAATTTGGTGTTTGTATGTTTTGTGGAAGTACGCAAACAATTAAGTGTGTTTCCGATTATAGAGGTATATAATTCTTACTATCAGAACCCCATATTATCGCTGCATATTCCACCTTAGACCTTACATAGGCAATGTATAGTGTTTTGGGGACATTGGTGTTAGAAAAATCACTTCCTAATCTCATCACAAAGCCAAGGTTCCTAAAGGCCTCACCAACTACTCTGTTGACATGAATATCAAATGATAGGTTTGACTGCAGAGTGACTCCAAGATCAGTTATATAATCCACTCTCTCAATTGGTGTTTGATTAATAGTATACACATTGCGGACATAGTTCATTTTCCTTGTGTATGATACTACTTTACATTTTTTAATATTTAACAGCAATTTGTTTAATTCACACCATTGGAAAATAGAATTTATGTCGCTTTGCAAAGAAATAGCGTCTAACTCCGTGGAGATACTACGATAGATTTTTAAATCGTCAGCAAACAATAGTTTGTGGGAGGATGTTATTACAGGTGGTAAATCATTAACAAATAATATAAATAATAGAGGTCCTAAGTTCGATCCCTGAGGCACACCAGAGTCTACGACATATTCCTCAGTTAAAATATTTTTGTATCGAACGCGATGTTTGCGTTGGCAAAGATAGGACGCTATAAATTGTTGAAGGTTTTGTGAAAAATTGAATGTCACAATTTTGCTTAGAAGTATATCGTGATTAATTACGTCGAACGCCTGGGAAAAAATATGTATAAATTACATCTACTTGTTCCTTTTTATCAACTTGATTAGCTATAAAATGTGTAAGTTCTGAGAGATTAATTACAGTTGACCTCTTCGGCATAAAACCATGTTGAAAGGAGATATTACTGACCGTACATGTGAGAAAATTTTTTCATATATAATAATTTCAAATACCTTAGATGGGGCAGATAGCAGTGTTACCGGTCGATAATTTTTTATTTGGTCAGTAGGACAACCTGTCTTGGGAATGGGACAGACGTCACCAATCTTCCATTTCATAGGAAACGTAGAATAAGTTATTGACTTGTTAAAAATAATCCGTAGGGGATGTTTCAGTATTTCTGAGCAGCCTTTAATGATATACGGTGGTATTTTATCCGGCCCACAAGATGACCGTGGTTTAAGTTTTTTAATAGCATTTTCAACATCTTCGATGTCTATAAAGTTAATATTTAATTTATCCAGAATTTCCGAATTATTGTATTGCTCCATAGGAATAAGATTATAACTTGATTTATTGTGTGTTACTTGAAAATTTGCCATAAATCCATTTGCAATAGCAGCATCATCACTCAAAGTTTGATCGTTACAGTGAAACAAATTACTTCCCGAATTACTCTTTTTATTCTTAACATACGCCCAGAAAGTCTTAGGATTGTTTATAATATTGGCCTCACATTTGTTTAAGTATGCATTGTATGCCTTGGAAATTTCTTTTTCCGAAAGAGCTCTCAATTCTTTAAATTTGTTGTAGTGATACAGTTCGTCCCAAGAATCCTGCTTTCATTTCTTATGGTGATACGATTTGCTCTTAATTAATCTAATTATGTCACTTGAAAACCAAATAGGATAATTGAACTTAGCTCTTTTTTTTCGGGATGCACCGGTCAAAAATAGAATAGAGTATATTATAGAAAGAATCCACAGAGCCGTCCACAGTCAAACTATCTGTGATAGGTTCCCAATTTGTTCAGTCTCTGCAGTCTGCAATCTCATATAATTATAGAATATCCAGTCCTAATTCGGCAGAAAAATTAAGTCACTACGTTGATGCACAGGGTAACTGTGTGTGTTTTTCATGCATTTCGAAAGTACCATTAGGTATATCATCTAATGTATGGCGTGATTGATATGGGTCTAGGTCAAACCCCCCCAGCCAAAACCCCCACACTCAAGAAATGTCAAAACGTCCACACGATCGGTCATAACTCCCACACAAATGGACAAATCCCACAAACGCACGAACGGTCAAAACCCCCACACTCAAGAAATGTCAAAACGCCCACACGATTGGTCATAACTCCCACACAAATGGACAAATCTCCCAAACGCACGAACGGTCAAAACCCCCATACTCAAGAAATGTCAAAACGCCCACAAAATCGGTCAAAACTCCCATACAAATGGACAAAACTCCCACACATAGCAACGTTCACAATCCCCACATAAATGGACAAAACCCCCACACAATCGGACAAATCCCCCACACTCTGAAATGATCGTGATTGCACGTCTTTGTTGTGGCTCTTTACGACGCCCACTTTAGTGTTTCTGTCATTACAAAACAGTTAAAGAAGAATAGTTGCAACATCAGTTTAAGTGGAATAAAAAATGTTATTAAAAAGTACAAGGGCAACATACAACCAGGATCATTTCAGAGTGTGGGAGATTTTTCCCAATGTGTGGGGGTTTTGTCTATTTGTGTGGCAGTTGTGACAATTTCTGCATGTGGGAGTTTTGTCCATTTGTGTGGGGGTTTTGTCCATTTATGTGGGGATTGTGACCGTTGCTATATGTGGCTATTTTGTTCATTTGTGTGGGTGTTATGACCGTTGGAGGTTATGACCGATTACCAGTGTGGGGGTTTTGGCTGTGGGGGTTATGACCGTTCGTGTGTTTGGGAGATTTGTCCATTTGTGTGGGGGTTATGACCGTTTGTGTGGGCGTTTTGACATTTCTTGAGTGTGGGTGTTTTGGCTGTGGGGGTTTTGACCGGTTCCCATTGATATCGTAGAGTTGAGTGTATTCCCTTAATTTTTTACTGTACTTTCACAGAAATAAATGCATTAGGTGAAGTCAACAGGCCCCATATATTTCTTCTAGCCCCGGGCCTCGAGATGGGTTAATCCGGCCTTGTTTGTAAGTTAATAATAATGAAAGCTAAGAGTATGAGAAGAAAGATTTAGAGAAATTCTCCAGTTACCAGTTAGATGCTTTCCTATAAAATACGTTTTTTGAAACGCTCTTCTTCCACTCACATTTTGTGTGTTTCTACCCTTCTACTACCGCACTTGTACTATATATACAAGAAGAAGCGGCTTTCTTTTTGAATATATGTGTGAACATTTGCTTGTGGCAATATGGCGCTTTTGCAATACAGTGATTGTTAAGATGCGGTTAGTAGTGGTTTCAAAGCATTGCTAATGAATCCTTACGGCCATTTTCTTGTCCCTCGATCATTTTCGAAGGCAGGTGAAAGGAAGACTGGTTACATAGAGAGAAAGAAATGAAGACTCCCGATATCGTTAGACGAGGAGAGAAAATTTTAAGTTAAGAACATCATAATATATGAGAAGATATAAGAGAAGGGAAAAAAGCCCTCGAGGGAAGGTTGATATATTTTTCAACCACAAACAGATGTAAATAAAAGGTTCTAACAAAAGGTACGCTGTTTAATATATCCCTTTCTAAAGCAGACTGCTAACTTCATCAGGATTTAGTGATTGAAGGGTTCCTCAGCTCCTGACTACCTCCTAGCTACGGGACTGGAGTGCACAATTAACTTTTAAAATAGTTTATAAAATATTTCCTGCTTCGTGCTACATCCAGATTGTACTGAACAACAGTAGTATAGGCAATAATCCTTGATGAAAAAAAAAATGTAATTTCATTATATTAAGAAATACAAAAATCTGGAAACGGCATAAACTTGGGACCTTGAAGCCTTGCACTTCTGGCTGAAATTCTGTGTAAGATATTAGTGAACTGTATTTCCATACATTGGTTTTCTCAGGGTTTTATTTTTCATTTCATTGTACTTTCCGGTCCACTAATTCTTTCCATCATCTCATTTCATTTATAACATGTCCCAAGAACATGATCAGAACAATGGAACTAATACTTTTCATTTTATATATGACACACTGTATAAACTAGTAACATTGTTTGCAAAGTTGGCAATATTAAAAATATTACATCCTGCTTCTTATTTCTTCCTCCACGATCAGATGGTGTCGTCGTAAGTAAATTTCTAATTTGTCAGCCTAAAATTTGTATGAAAAAATATCCTTTAAATTTCATATCTGTTTGCATTCTGATTTGATTACAGTTTCTTTCTGTACTAGTTAAAAGAATTGTTTCAATATGAAAACATACAAGGTCTGTATTTTAAGTAATGAGAATAAATTCTAGAAACAATATTTATTACAGATATCGCTACAAATCTTTAGTAGTATTTAAAGTATGCTCCTTGACCGTCAACACACTTCTGGAGGCGAGTTTTTCACGCTTAGTACGCTCCCTGAAAGTCAGTAACTGGAACAGTCTTCAGAGCACGCGTGCAAGCCACTTTGACAGCATCCAGGGTTCCATGGTGGTGTACATTGAGGGCTTTTCTTTACTCTGGAAAAGAAGATAAAGTCTGAAGGGGCAAGGTCGGGGCTGACGGGAGGCTGACGGATCGTTGTGATGCCAGTTTTCATCAGATACCTGTAACCACGAAGCAGGTGTAACATGACGCATTGTCATGATGAAGCTTCCAATCGGCTGCAATTTGTAGTCACATTCGGTTGACCCGTCTCTCCAATACTAGCGATGGAACAAACACTTAAACGCCGGTCCGAGTTCAGCAAATCTTGCAAACGATGTTCATTGTCTTTGGTTCTTAAGGTCGAGGGACGACCTGCGCGGGGTTCGTCCTCCACGCTCTTCCGGCTTTCTTTGAACATTTTGTGCCATCTAAAAGCTTGAACTTGTGATAACCTTTCACTGCTGTATGCTTGCTGAATAATTTCCACCGTTCATGCGCTGAATCATTTCCACCGAAGGCGAACACAAAATTTGATTGCTTAACGCCAGTGCTGTAGTCCTAAAATTTTCAGAGGGTATACGCTCTTTTGTAATCATCTATGATTATCATGAAACACATAGAAGGCATTTTAATGAACAATATAAAACGCACGTATTAATTAATTCAATGAAAATATAAAGATTATAATACGGTTTTATAGTCTAAAAGCATTTCATGTTATTTCCTTGATAACACTCCTTACTTAAATCACACCAAAATGGTTGTAGGTATGGAGAATGAACCAACTCACTCCAAGAAAAAACAGAAAAATTCGCACCGGATTTTTTTGTGACTCCTATATTTGAACACTTGTTAAGAATATGAGAAAATAGGTGATATAGTCACTTTATCATTGCAGTCATGGCCCGATTAAATAAATAAACGAAACAAAAGTAGAAAGTACTAAGCGCTTTGAAGCAGAAGGTACACTCTAATGACTAACATTAAGCGGTATACGGCGTGTACTGCCGTGCACCCTCGACTACAGCCCTGCTTTACGCTGTTCAATGTTTTGCTGCATTTTGCTCTTGCACACACTTCTTTGCAGACGTCCACGCCGTCTGATCACATGATCATGCCTCAACGGAAGCCAGCAGGCAACTGCCGCGCCGCTTAGAGCACTTTCAAGGTCAAAATCCCCGCTTCCGACTCCAACCGGTCCCAGCACGCTCTAACGTATAGTCGTGTCATGACGAAAATATTTTCATTACTTAAAATACAGACCTTGTGTCCAAGTCTAGTCTTGTATTGATTTGTGTTTAGTGTGGGTAGCAATTTCGAAACAAGATATCGCTCATTTATCACGGAAAACATCGTTTCTCATGAAAGGAATTTGGTTTATATAAGCTACTAAGAAACATATTTGTATTGCTCATTAAGTGGAGAACTGTCGACTTACCCGGTATTTACTAAGTAACATTTAACGGAACTCATTATAACTCAACGAAGTGCGTCGTTCGGGAATCGAATATAGTTTCCTTCAAAGTTGTCTTCAACGTTTATTTTAAAGTTCAAGAAGCAATATATTGCTTGATAAATAGCACATGCTACTATGAGGACTTATTCATTGGTACGAGACGCTTATTGTGAGAAGTGCTGTAAGTTTGATCCAAGGTTCTTGTCTATGCGCTCTTCTGGTACATAAAAGTTTGCTCGAACGTTTTTTCGTGATTTACGTCTGGATTTATCTTGAACTTGGTCTTCTATCCGACATAGTCCTTGGTAGTTTATTGCATATCTTCTGCTAGAACACTTGCCTACTTCTATCACTGTCTTAAAAAGGAAAATGTAATTACTGTATTATATAAAAGAAAATATGTTAAAATCAGTTTATTTGTTTGTACATTTCTTGACAATGTTTAAGACGTAACTCCGCTATTTTACAATTCTAAATAATTATAAACTCATGTAAACGCAGCAGACAAAACAATTATCTAAAAAGGTATCTTAACTCGTGACTCCTAATATGAATGTATTTTATATTTATGCAATAAATTGTGTATTTCATTTATAAACATGCATTGCATTTTCTAAACTATTTATTCATGATATGCATAAACATTCGTTACGTGATATGAATGCTTAAGTAATATTTTCATGATCTATCTAAGAATATCAGAGAATAAAATAGTACTTTTATTGTAATGTATTTGATTATGGATTAAAATAAATGTATGTTTTAATTTTATATAGAATGCTTTATTAAAATAAATTAATACATAGTTGTTTACATATATGGAGTACACTTTAGAAACATAACATTTACTTGGAACAAAAGACTAGATGAATAAAATAATGTTACATATATTCATTATGCTACAAAATGGAGGTAGACAGAAATGACTAGATAGACAAGATTTCAAACAGAAATTATTTGTTTAAAACACTGGAATATTTTTTTAAGAATAATGAGATATGCTTCTTTGTTTCCTGGAATATGAACAATATTCATCTCCATTTATGCGCAAATTAAAAAAAATAAATTAAATAAAAATATATTTAATGCTGATGGAGAATTTAATAATAATTGAATAGTTCATGTTGGGCTTATTTGCAGCTCTGCGCTAAACTCCACATCACGTTTTTAAAACTTGTAAATAACTTAAAAGACAATGAAAAATATTTAAAAAATGAAAAGTGAGTGAGGCAATATATACAAAATGCTATTAAACAATATAATAACCATTGACAAATATTTTCTTAGACAACAAATTAGGGTGCATGGTTTGTGACGCCATAAATGTTAGTCACGAAAATTTATGCAAACACAGAGGGTCAAGGAAACAATTCTTAGTTAACATAATACCGTTATGTAGCTCTCCATGTGATTCATTTTTCACATTCCTTTAATATTCTTCACAGTCATTAACTTATTAACTAAAATTCAAAACAAAAGTAAATATGAGCCTTAAGAATATAAAACACTGTAAGAAAATGAAATACTTTTACTTATTTGTGGAGATCTAATTTATACGTAATATTCTGAATACAAAACATAATAGAAGGTTGGGAAAAAACGAAATATATATAGAAAGCAATCACTAGAAACTAGAGTACTACTTATTGTAGTGCACTTGATATATATACGATTAGAAGTCAAAAAGTTCCCGGAATTTTGTTGTAACTATTTAGTACCATAATATAATTACACATTCAATTAATCGCCTTCAAAATAGGCTTCGCTGATCCAAGGCGACGGTTGAACTTCTGAACGTTCCAAAGCAGGACTCTCAGTGTTGTTTCCAGTAATGGCAGAAGCGGTGGGACAAGTATGTGTGTTCTCAAGATACCTATTTTGAAGGCAATTAAGTCAATGTGTGCCTATATTGTGGTAACAAGTAGTTACAACGAAATTGCGGGAACTTTATAGTGCCAATCGTAAGTAGTAGAAAATGGATCGATCTGGGCCAGACCTGGCTCAACTTAGGACAACTCACAAGCCACTGAGAAAATGACCACCTTGCACCGTGAGACCACGGTCTTTTACGACCTCCATTTTAGGGGTGAATTCGTTCCCTTTTATGAGCACTTTTAAGGGGGTGACCTCGTTCTCTTTTACGAGCACATTTTAGGGGGTGAACTCGTTCCCTTTTATGAGCATATTTTTCAACTCCTATGTTAATTACGAACACATAGAAGAGAAGATAACACATAACACTACGTAACATACAGCAGAACAGATAACACATAAGAGTACGTAACATAACAAGGGTGTATTCATTCTCTTTTATGAACATATTTTTCAACCCCTATTTTAACATAGGAGATAACACATAAGATTACGAACACATAGAAGAACAGATAACACATAAGACTACGTAACACACAGCAGAGCAGATAACACATAAGACTCGTTCTCTTTTACGACCTCCATTTTAAGGGGTGAATTCGTTCCCTTTTATGAGCACTTTTTCAACCCTTATTTTAACATAGGAGATAACACATAAGATTACGAACACATAGAAGAGAAGATAACACATAAGACTACGTAACACACAGCAGAGCAGATAACACATAAGAATATGAAACATAGCAAGGGTGTACTCGTTCCCTTTTATGAGCATATTTTCCAACCCCTATTCTGAACATAGTAGATAACACATAGAAGAGCAGATAACACATAGCACTATGTTAACATAGTAGGTAACATAAGATTACGAACATATATAAGAGCAGAAGACTACATAACATAGCAGGCCTCCATTTTAGGGGTGAACTCGTTCTCTTTTATGAGCATATTTTTCAACCCCTATTTTAACATAACAGAAATGACATAAGCATGTCCTCAAACTACTGACCATCGTGAACAAAGGTTAAACTCGAAAACGAAACAACATATCGAGGTGCTGTTTCCACATTTAGCAATTGGTCATCAAAAAAAGTACTGACCATCAAGGTCAAATGTCAAAACTCGAAAACGGAGCCACATACTCAGGTGCTGTTTCCACATTGAGTAATAGGTCATCAGGTACCACAAGTTCCAAAATAGTGGCCATCGAGGTCAAAGGTCAACATACTTAAAACCTAATTACTCGAAAATGGATCCACATATTGAGGTGGTCTTTCCACATTGAGTAATAGGTCATCAGGTACCACAAGTTCCAAAATAGTGGTCATCGAGGTCAAAGGTCAAAATACTTAAAACCCAATAACTCGAAAACGAAGCAACGTATTGAGGTGCTGTTTCCAAATCTAGTAATAGGTCATCAACTAGTGCAAGTTCCAAAATAGTGACCATCGAGGTCAAAGGTCAACATACTTAAAACCTAATTACTCGAAAATGGATCCACATATTGAGGTGGTGTTTCCACATTGAGTAATAGGTCATCAGGTACCACAAGTTCCAAAATAGTGGTCATCGAGGTCAAAGGTCAAAATACTTAAAACCCAATAACTCGAAAACGAAGCAACGTATTGAGGTGCTGTTTCCAAATCTAGTAATAGGTCATCAACTAGTGCAAGTTCCAAAATAGTGACCATCGAGGTCAAAGGTCAAAATACTTAAAACCTAATAACTCAGAAACGGATCCACATATTGAGGTGCTGTTTCCAAATCTAGTAACTGGTCATCAACTACTACAAGTTTCAAAATAATGATCATCGAGGTCAAAGGTCAACATACTTAAAACCTAATAACACGAAAACTGAGCCACATATTGAGATGCTGTTTTCAAATCTAGTAACTGGTCATCATCTACTACAAGTTCCAAAAATAATGATCATCAAGGTCAAAGGTCAACATACTTAAAACCTAATAACACGACAACTGAGCCACATATTGAGATGCTGTTTTCAAATCTAGTAACTGGTCATCATCTACTACAAGTTCCAAAAATAATGACCATCGAGGTCAAAGGTCAAAGTACTTAAAACCTAATTACTCGGAAATGGATCCACGTATTGAGGTGCTGTTTCCAAATCTGGTAATTGGTCATCAGGTACTACAAGTTTCAAAATAATGATCATCGAGGTCAAAGGTTAACATACTTAAAACCTAATAACACGAAAACTGAGCCACATATTGAGATGCTGTTTCCACATTTAGTAATCGACCACCAACTACTACAAGTTCCAAAAATAATGAATGCCCAATGAACCAACGAACGCGAATAACTCTTAAACAGAGCAACGTTTTGAGGTGCTGTTTCCAAATCTAGGAATACGTCATCAACTACTACATGTTCTGAAAACACTGACCATGGAGGTTAAAGGTCAAATATTTAAGCTTTAATAACTTTAAACAAAGCCTGTGTGACCTATTCAGTTTTGTACCAAGCAGAGAGAAGTGAAGAATGAAAACATATGACTGGCTTACTTCGAGAAAGAAAGCAACGATATACATTTTAACTAGCTGCGTATTTTAAATCATTTTGTACTATTTAAATAAACAATCGGATAAATTTAACCGGCTCAGAAGTTCAATACTATTTTGTACTCTTGAGTGAGCTTTCCAAGGACCATTTTTTAAACTAACTCAGAATTTCATTTCATTTTGTAATACTCAAATTTGGATGGAGTATTTAGTTTTGTTCGAACCAGAAAAATTTGATTGGATTATTTCCTTAGGTACCAACTGGAAAAAGTGAAGGGCCATTATTCAAATAAACGAAGGAATAGAGTATTTAGTTTTTGTACGAACTAGAAAAAAAGAAGTGAAGTATGAATAAAATTTAGGTGGACTATTTTCTTTTGTACCAACTGGAAAAGAGAAGAAGAGCTACTTTAACTAGCTCATTATGTACTGTTTAAGGAAACGAAAATTGACTATTTAACTAGCTCAGAATTTATGTAAGAATAATTTCGATGTTCTACTTTTTATACCAACGAGAAAAAAATGAACTAGCTGAATATACGAAATAATAAATTTAAGTGACCTATTCAATTTTGTACTACTCAAATAAACAATGGAGTATTTAGTTTTGCACCATTTTGGAGTATTCAAATAAACAAAGGAATTATAACTTGTGTCAACTCTAAAATTAATTAAACGAAGTAATGCATTTGAAAAACCGAAGTTGAGTATTTTATACCATTTTGTATTATTTCAACAAACAAAGGAATAAGCAAAACGAAGGCATAAATATGAGTGAGCTATTTAATTTTGTAGCTGAGTATTTTAACGAAAGAACAAAATTGTACTAACCAGAAAAAACCGAAGAAGGCCCATTTTAACTAACTGAGAATTTCTGTACCTTTTTGTACTATTTAAACAAACGATGGAGCAAATTTGAGTGGCCTGTTTTTTGTACTAACCAGAAAAATCGAAGAAGGTACCTTTATACTAGCTCAATGAACGAAAGAACAAATTTCGATGTTCTACTTTTTATACCAACGAGAAAAAAATGAACTAGCTGAATATACGAAAGAATAAATTTAAGTGACCTATTCAATTTTGTACCAATGAGAAATTTCATTTTTAACTGGTTCAGAATTTTACTACTCAAATAAACAATGGAATATTGTACCATTTTGGAGTTTTCAAATAAACAAAGGACTTTTATTTTGTGTCAACTTCAACAAACAAAAGGAAAAGCAAAAAAGGATCATTTTAACTAGTCTAATAAACGAAGGCATAAATATGAGTGAGCTATTTAATTTTGTAGCAACCAGGACTATTTTCTAACTAACTCAGAATTTCATTTCATTTTGTAATACTCAAATTTGGATGGAGTATTTAGTTTTGTTCGAACCAGAAAAATTTGATTGGATTATTTCCTTATGTACCAACTGGAAAAAGTGAAGGGTCATTAATCAAATAAACGAAGGAATAAATTTGGGTAGAATATTTAGTTTTGTACCTAGCAAAATAAGAAAAAGAATTGAAGAACGAATAAAATTTGGATGGACTATTTTCTTATGTACCAACAAAAAAAATGGAGCACCAGCGACAAAAAAGAAACCGAAGGAGGAATAAATTTGGGTGACCTAATGAGTTTTGTACTAAGCAGAAAAAAGCGAAGAATGTAAAATTTAAATAGCTCAGTATTTTTGTACTACTAAAATAAACGAAGGAATAAATTTAGGTGTTCTACAGAAGAAAACGGGGAAGGGCCATTTTATTTAATTTTGTAGTACTCAAAATATACAAAGATATAAATTTGTGTGACCCATTCAGTTTTGTACTAAGCAGAAAATTTGTTGGCTTTTTTAGAAAGACCATTTTATCTTTTTGTGCTCTACAAATAAACAGAGGAAAAGCAAAGAGAGACCATTTTATGTGCCTTTTGTAACGAAGAAACAAATTTGAAGGAGGTTCATTTTAACTAATCCTGTTGCGAGTAGATCAATATGGCATTATTGCGACTTTCATTTTCGAATACATACGGATTAAGCCACTACGGCAAAAAAATACTACTCTCTCCTTATGCTTATTTGGAGCAGACTTAAGAGGACCAAGCATTAGAAACCCGCTAGTAGGGCGTCGATTCAGTAATCCATATTGGAGTATACCTTTTATACAACAAAACAAGCTTCTTAGCCCCACTCCAGAAATTAGAAAACAAATTCTTTCTTCTACGGTCTTCGGCATGCATTTTAGACCAAGGGCAGCAAGATTAATATTAAATAACACTTCTGCTGGATAGAAATTCGATTCTCTCGATCTTCTGCTTTATCCGGCAGCTTTACTTGGAAATTATCCACATCTAAGAAAAGAAAACGAATAGATAATTTTGAGACAGTTCCATATGAGTAAATACTGTAGTAGTAGAAACGATAGTTTTTTTTAATTAAGTAGAGATAAAGAGAGAGTGTGAAAAAATGGATAATTAAATTTTAAATCATTATTATTATCATTTTAGAGGTCAAAGGGAAGAATAAATGAATTTGAGTGACATATGTACGAACAAGATATGCCATTTTATTATATTATCGTGTGCTGTTTAAACAAATGTATGGAAATGCACTACTCAAATAAACGAAGGAATTTAGTTTTGTACCGGGAAAAAAGGAGTGAAGAATAAATAAAATTTGAATGGAATATTTTCTTTTGTACCAGCTGCGAAAAGTGAAGGAATTTAGTTTTGTACCATTGTATCAATTTAAGTATTTTGTACTATTTAGTACCACCGAGAAGGTGTAGAATATTTAGTTTTGCACTAAGGCTTCTTTACTTTTGTATTAACAACTAAAAACTTTAACACATACTTGGTTGTGTGAGTTACTGTTTTTTCATTTCCCTGTGGAACAACGTAATGGTCTACTATTAGATATTTTCGGTTACATAATGGTATACAGCCATGTTTTGTTGAGCATAATGCACACTATAACGATGTGGTAGAGAATTATTTGATGGATAGATATTATCGCTTCTTTCGCTATGGGGGAACGCAGGACACTTTGGATGAGTTATTAAAGTTTTGGAATCATGTGTGCGAGTTCAGGCCAAGTATCCAGATTGCAGATTTACTTGGTTGCTTTACACGATGTGGTAAAACTGGCCTTTTTGCGGTATCTCCTGATACCTATCTGTTGGACCTCGCGGTATTTGGAAACTTGGTGAAAAAGAATAACAAATGGTATTTCTCACAATAAAGCTATACATACAGAATAATCCATTATGGCAAAAAAAAAAAAATACTACTTTCTCCTTATGCTTAGTTGGAGTAGCCTTCGATAACAAGAATTTCCAATTAATAGTGGTATTGTACTGCACTTATAATAGTCTGTAATAGTGCAGTTTATTTTTCGAATGAGAATAGGTTTTAAAGGTGTATTGTAGTCTACCAGCAATAATGATCTCTAAGAGAGTTATTAGGAAAAGATAACAATTACACCGCCATTCTGCGAACACATTTATACGATCCAATTTCTCAGATTTAAGGCTAAATTAAATGGGCAAGAGATGTACAGTATTTGGGAGATATAATTAAGCAGTACTAGGATGTGCCAATAGAAAAACATGCCTATTAACACTATTTGTAATAACGATGATTCCGTGGGTGTAGATTGTCTTAGATAGAATACAGGTAACTCTTCCATTAAAATTTACAACTATCTAATTGATTTTCTTCATTGTTCGGACAAGCGTTTACAGGGTATTGCGAGATGGGAAGCAATTATCTTTAACCACTATACTGATGAGTGGATCCAATTTTACACATCAAAGAATATTTACAGATGCTTATTGGAGTTGCCGGATAAAGCAGAAGATCGAGAGAATCGAATTTCTATCCAGCAGAAGTGTTATTTAATATTAATCTTGCTGCCCTTGGTCTAAAATGCATGCCGAAGACCGTAGAAGAAAGAATTTGTTTTCTAATTTCTGGAGTGGGGCTAAGAAGCTTGTTTTGTTGTATAAAAGGTATACTCCAATATGGATTACTGAATCGACGCCCTACTAGCGGGTTTCTAATGCTTGGTCCTCTTAAGTCTGCTCCAAATAAGCATAAGGAGAGAGTAGTATTTTTTTGCCGTAGTGGCTTAATCCGTATGTATTCGAAAATGAAAGTCGCAATAATGCCATATTGATCTACTCGCAACAGGATTAGTTAAAATGAACCTCCTTCAAATTTGTTTCTTCGTTACAAAAGGCACATAAAATGGTCTCTCTTTGCTTTTCCTCTGTTTATTTGTAGAGCACAAAAAGATAAAATGGTCTTTCTAAAAAAGCCAACAAATTTTCTGCTTAGTACAAAACTGAATGGGTCACACAAATTTATATCTTTGTATATTTTGAGTACTACAAAATTAAATAAAATGGCCCTTCCCCGTTTTCTTCTGTAGAACACCTAAATTTATTCCTTCGTTTATTTTAGTAGTACAAAAATACTGAGCTATTTAAATTTTACATTCTTCGCTTTTTTCTGCTTAGTACAAAACTCATTAGGTCACCCAAATTTATTCCTCCTTCGGTTTCTTTTTTGTCGCTGGTGCTCCATTTTTTTTGTTGGTACATAAGAAAATAGTCCATCCAAATTTTATTCGTTCTTCAATTCTTTTTCTTATTTTGCTAGGTACAAAACTAAATATTCTACCCAAATTTATTCCTTCGTTTATTTGATTAATGACCCTTCACTTTTTCCAGTTGGTACATAAGGAAATAATCCAATCAAATTTTTCTGGTTCGAACAAAACTAAATACTCCATCCAAATTTGAGTATTACAAAATGAAATGAAATTCTGAGTTAGTTAGAAAATAGTCCTGGTTGCTACAAAATTAAATAGCTCACTCATATTTATGCCTTCGTTTATTAGACTAGTTAAAATGATCCTTTTTTGCTTTTCCTTTTGTTTGTTGAAGTTGACACAAAATAAAAGTCCTTTGTTTATTTGAAAACTCCAAAATGGTACAATATTCCATTGTTTATTTGAGTAGTAAAATTCTGAACCAGTTAAAAATGAAATTTCTCATTGGTACAAAATTGAATAGGTCACTTAAATTTATTCTTTCGTATATTCAGCTAGTTCATTTTTTTCTCGTTGGTATAAAAAGTAGAACATCGAAATTTGTTCTTTCGTTCATTGAGCTAGTATAAAGGTACCTTCTTCGATTTTTCTGGTTAGTACAAAAAACAGGCCACTCAAATTTGCTCCATCGTTTGTTTAAATAGTACAAAAAGGTACAGAAATTCTCAGTTAGTTAAAATGGGCCTTCTTCGGTTTTTTCTGGTTAGTACAATTTTGTTCTTTCGTTAAAATACTCAGCTACAAAATTAAATAGCTCACTCATATTTATGCCTTCGTTTTGCTTATTCCTTTGTTTGTTGAAATAATACAAAATGGTATAAAATACTCAACTTCGGTTTTTCAAATGCATTACTTCGTTTAATTAATTTTAGAGTTGACACAAGTTATAATTCCTTTGTTTATTTGAATACTCCAAAATGGTGCAAAACTAAATACTCCATTGTTTATTTGAGTAGTACAAAATTGAATAGGTCACTTAAATTTATTATTTCGTATATTCAGCTAGTTCATTTTTTTCTCGTTGGTATAAAAAGTAGAACATCGAAATTATTCTTACATAAATTCTGAGCTAGTTAAATAGTCAATTTTCGTTTCCTTAAACAGTACATAATGAGCTAGTTAAAGTAGCTCTTCTTCTCTTTTCCAGTTGGTACAAAAGAAAATAGTCCACCTAAATTTTATTCATACTTCACTTCTTTTTTTCTAGTTCGTACAAAAACTAAATACTCTATTCCTTCGTTTATTTGAATAATGGCCCTTCACTTTTTCCAGTTGGTACCTAAGGAAATAATCCAATCAAATTTTTCTGGTTCGAACAAAACTAAATACTCCATCCAAATTTGAGTATTACAAAATGAAATGAAATTCTGAGTTAGTTTAAAAAATGGTCCTTGGAAAGCTCACTCAAGAGTACAAAATAGTATTGAACTTCTGAGCCGGTTAAATTTATCCAATTGTTTATTTAAATAGTACAAAATGATTTAAAATACGCAGCTAGTTAAAATGTATATCGTTGCTTTCTTTCTCGAAGTAAGCCAGTCATATGTTTTCATTCTTCACTTCTCTCTGCTTGGTACAAAACTGAATAGGTCACACAGGCTTTGTTTAAAGTTATTAAAGCTTAAATATTTGACCTTTAACCTCCATGGTCAGTGTTTTCAGAACATGTAGTAGTTGATGACGTATTCCTAGATTTGGAAACAGCACCTCAAAACGTTGCTCTGTTTAAGAGTTATTCGCGTTCGTTGGTTCATTGGGCATTCATTATTTTTGGAACTTGTAGTAGTTGGTGGTCGATTACTAAATGTGGAAACAGCATCTCAATATGTGGCTCAGTTTTCGTGTTATTAGGTTTTAAGTATGTTAACCTTTGACCTCGATGATCATTATTTTGAAACTTGTAGTACCTGATGACCAATTACCAGATTTGGAAACAGCACCTCAATACGTGGATCCATTTCCGAGTAATTAGGTTTTAAGTACTTTGACCTTTGACCTCGATGGTCATTATTTTTGGAACTTGTAGTAGATGATGACCAGTTACTAGATTTGAAAACAGCATCTCAATATGTGGCTCAGTTGTCGTGTTATTAGGTTTTAAGTATGTTGACCTTTGACCTTGATGATCATTATTTTTGGAACTTGTAGTAGATGATGACCAGTTACTAGATTTGAAAACAGCATCTCAATATGTGGCTCAGTTTTCGTGTTATTAGGTTTTAAGTATGTTGACCTTTGACCTCGATGATCATTATTTTGAAACTTGTAGTAGTTGATGACCAGTTACTAGATTTGGAAACAGCACCTCAATATGTGGATCCGTTTCTGAGTTATTAGGTTTTAAGTATTTTGACCTTTGACCTCGATGGTCACTATTTTGGAACTTGCACTAGTTGATGACCTATTACTAGATTTGGAAACAGCACCTCAATACGTTGCTTCGTTTTCGAGTTATTGGGTTTTAAGTATTTTGACCTTTGACCTCGATGACCACTATTTTGGAACTTGTGGTACCTGATGACCTATTACTCAATGTGGAAACACCACCTCAATATGTGGATCCATTTTCGAGTAATTAGGTTTTAAGTATGTTGACCTTTGACCTCGATGGCCACTATTTTGGAACTTGTGGTACCTGATGACCTATTACTCAATGTGGAAACAGCACCTGAGTATGTGGCTCCGTTTTCGAGTTTTGACATTTGACCTTGATGGTCAGTACTTTTTTTGATGACCAATTGCTAAATGTGGAAACAGCACCTCGATATGTTGTTTCGTTTTCGAGTTTAACCTTTGTTCACGATGGTCAGTAGTTTGAGGACATGCTTATGTCATTTCTGTTATGTTAAAATAGGGGTTGAAAAATATGCTCATAAAAGAGAACGAGTTCACCCCTAAAATGGAGGCCTGCTATGTTATGTAGTCTTCTGCTCTTATATATGTTCGTAATCTTATGTTACCTACTATGTTAACATAGTGCTATGTGTTATCTGCTCTTCTATGTGTTATCTACTATGTTCAGAATAGGGGTTGGAAAATATGCTCATAAAAGGGAACGAGTACACCCTTGCTATGTTTCATATTCTTATGTGTTATCTGCTCTGCTGTGTGTTGCGTAGTTTTATGTGTTATCTTCTCTTCTATGTGTTCGTAATCTTATGTGTTATCTCCTATGTTAAAATAAGGGTTGAAAAAGTGCTCATAAAAGGGAACGAATTCACCCCTTAAAATGGAGGTCGTAAAAGAGAACGAGTCTTATGTGTTATCTGCTCTGCTGTGTGTTACGTAGTCTTATGTGTTATCTGTTCTTCTATGTGTTCGTAATCTTATGTGTTATCTCCTATGTTAAAATAGGGGTTGAAAAATATGTTCATAAAAGAGAATGAATACACCCTTGTTATGTTACGTACTCTTATGTGTTATCTGTTCTGCTGTATGTTACGTAGTGTTATGTGTTATCTTCTCTTCTATGTGTTCGTAATTAAAATAAGGGTTGAAAAAGTGCTCGTAAAAGGGAACGAGTTCACCCCCTAAAATGTGCTCGTAAAAGAGAACGAGGTCACCCCCTTAAAAGTACTCATAAAAGGGAACGAATTCACCCCTAAAATGGAGGTCGTAAAAGGCCGTGGTCTCACGGTGCAAGGTGGTCATTTTCTCAGTGGCTTGTGAGTTGTCCTAAGTTGAGCCAGGTCTGGCCCAGATCGATCCATTTTCTACTACTATCGTATAATGTACATATAATTATATATTCGTATATATATCACGTATACGTGAATGATATATGTCGTATATCATTGACGTATATTCATTTCGTGGTGCTTAAAGAAATTCAATTATTTTATTAATCTAACGTCTCACGATTAGGGGAAAGGAAACGGATAATTAACGAAAATGAATAATTATAAATAAATTGGCAGACTAGGAATATGGGGGGGGGGGACGGGATGATCTCCAGAAAACCCACGAACATAACTTTGTCCACCACAAACTCATATAACCTCAGATTGAATCAGAAATCTCTACCACCAATTCGCTTATGATAAAAATAGTATAAGTTCTCATGTAAAGGTCTTACATCAGTTTTAGTTTCTTTGGACATTGTATTCACATTGAAAGTACTATCTGAGCAGTGATATAAGCAAATAAATACATTTTCACGTCAAATGAAATTTCGATATCTTATATCTTTCTGTGATATTTCACAGAATATTTCTTAAACATATTATCACTAGTTTTTAGTGATGGAATAGTTTTGACACCGTTTCACAAGGAATCTTACTTTGTTTCCACTTGCAAAAGTACAAACTCTTAGATATACAGGTAGACATATACATTATTTGCATATAAACATACACTTTCATACATTAACTGAAACTTACGTAAATTTCAGAAACGAAGTATTGATTTGTAACATGTGTAAGGGCCTATAAATATATTGAAATACGTTAACGAAGTTAACACTTTGACTGCTAATCACGTATATATGCGGACTTGAGTTGAGTTGATTGTGAGTTTACCGTTCCTTTCAGCAGCGAAACTATAAGATACGGAACCTACTGATTAACGTGGAATCGGAACCACAGAGGCCCCCGCCGGGAATCGAAAACGGGTCTTTCGCGCCAAAGGCTCAGCTAACCGCTTAGCCACGAGGGAGTTCGGCATGTATGAGGAGTAACCGATCTTCTGTAAACTGTGGACCACGTATAAAAACATGTTTCCATCAAAAAATATTCTTTTTTGGTTCCTCTTCATACTTCTACGGTGTTAGCAACCTTATATCGTCCTTTAGATTTTATAGACCGTAAGTTTGTCACTAGTTGATCCGCAAATGCTCTTTATGATTAAGTTGGTCTGAAAGCAATATGCATGTTATTGTATGGCGAAAGCGATTAGCTTTAACATGTAATTTAAATTTAAACATGTATCAATTTCTAAGCTTCTTATTTCACTTGCTTCCTTACATTGTACAGCGGGGGACACTTCTAAATGGTACACCTTAGCCGTAAATCTCCATATGGCTGTACCATTTAGAAGTGTCTCCCGCTGTACCACCTTTCATGACATATGCCTATTTCTTAACACAACTATTTAACAATCTATTTTTTTCTTCAACTTTTCAAGGTATTACTATTACTTCATCCTCTACTGTCTTCTTTACTTCGAGTACTCTCCAACTATCTGCATGAAACAGTACAAAATTCATACTTGATGAGTCTTTTTTTTAATATGATATTTTACAAAATGCAAACTATAATTTTCTTCTAACCAAAACCCCACAACTAGTTATGACATATAATTAAATATTTTAATTATATATAGACCTTGTTGCTAATAACTTACCTTTTTGCTTTTTGTTTGTATGTAGCTTGGAGCGTGACAGTTTTATTGTTCTTGATAACACTGGTCGACAGTGAAAAATTTTCTTTCATGAAACAAAGTGTTCCTTATAGTTTCCGAGCTGCTGGAAACGAATCGGATCTTAATTTTGGCTCTGCACCCTCAGATTTTGAAATAATATCAATTATAGTAGATTTTTGGTTATCATTTTGAGAAAATCACAGAACTGTAGGTTTGAAGCCTCTCTACTCCTTTCCTAACTATCCCAGAATAACAAATGATACCTCGTTGGAAACGGCATGGATCACACATTACAACGGTAAGCACTTATTACCCATCGCTCTCAATGTGTAGAAGAAGAAGAAGAAAAATATTTTTAAAAAAACTGGGAAAAACGGGTTGTTTGAAGAATTTTAGATACGTTTGCAACACCGACAGTCACGGTACGCAAACATAAGCTCAGTAACCCATATCCCATACATTCAGGTGTGTTACATTAAAAATTGAAAGATATATCTCAAACACAAGGGGATTAAAACAGTGTGAAAGTAATTTTAAAAGGAATGAAAATTTAATATTTGGAGAAATTGAAAAAGTTTGCAACACTTACACTTGTGATACTCACACATAAGCTCAGTAACAAATACCTAATACATTCAGGTAAAATACTCACAGATGTTACCTGAACAAAATTTTAGAAAATTTTGCTAAATGAAGTTACAATGTATGTAAATTGTCAACGATTGTTTTGAAAAATTTCAGCTTTTTTTATGGCAAAAAGAAACATTGTCAGAATTTCTTGAATTACATTCAATATTCCAATTTGTGAGAAAAAATGACCTATTGAAGCCTGGCAACATTGTATTTTCCTCCCTCCTAGTCACCACTCTACTGTTGCGCAGTTGTCTGAAGGTTTGAGCGTGGGGCAGGGAGTTTGTACACGTCTTCCTATCGTGTAAGTGTGTTTGTGACTGTCACAATGCCTCGAGATTGTGTTACGCACTCAGATATTGTTTCATGTCTGTGGAAAATACATAGTTAAGGCTAAGAAGTGATTAGTGATATCAAAAGAAGACAAACAGTCCTCGTGTATTTTGTCTAATTCCGTGTCATGTACAAGTGACAGAGTTCCAACTTGGAATCGAAAATCGAATCCTGACAATTGGAACGAAACCGAAAGATGTGCGCATACTTCGAGAGGTGATTCGTGACATGAAAAGAAGACAAAACGTCCTCTTGAATGTCACCAATCACCTCCCGAAGTAAGTGAACACCTTTATGTCTCGTTCCAATTGCCAGGATTTGATTTTGGATTCCAAATTCCCCCCTTGTCACTCCTACACGACGTGGAATTCGACAACATGCAAAAGGACTTTTGTCTTCTTTTGATGTCATGAATCACCTATTGACGTATGTGGACATCTTTCAGGTTCTCCCATAACAAGCTTCGTTTTCATATATACAATAAAAGAAGATATTAACAAAGTAGTATGTTTCTATATTCTTTGAACATTATCTATGACCTGAACCTATTCTTTTATTATATTGAGTATTTATCTTCATTATTTCGAGTTACATTTTAGTGCCTATTTTACTGCCTAATTTCCAAGTTTTTAGTGCCTAAACATCCGGTCTCCAGTAATAAATGTGCTTGGCATTTTCGGTCGTGGTTGAATAACAAACGTCAAGGTAAAAAGTCATTTGGTGTTCCGAAGATATGGTGTGAGCCGCCAATCACGTAAGTGACTGCTACTTCTGTGCTGTGTACATTCAAGGCATAAAAGGGAAGGACAAAAACAATCCTGACAATATTTCGATTGCAATAAGACCTGCCAAACACGGTGATAATGTTCCAATTCCTGTACCTCCAGCAACATGGTCTCTGGAAGAGGAGAAAACAAATGTAGCTTCTTCTGAATCGGGGAGCTCAGAGTCAGATTTTGAATTTGAAGAGAGAAACAACCCACATTTTGTAACACAAAGTGATTTAAATAACCTTGTTCGAGATTTGAAACTAACCTAGTGGCAGGCTGAAATTCTTGGATCCAGACTTAAGCAATGGGATTTACTTGACGTTAGTGCCACCGTTTGTTCACACAGGAAACGACATGCACCATTCAGAGTTTTTTTTTTTAACAGGAAGATACATTTTATTTTTGTTCTGATGTCAATGGTTTGTTTGCTGCTCTTGGTACGACACATGTGGCACGGGAGTGGAGACTTTTTATAGACTCCTAAAAGAGCAGTCTAAAGGCAGTTTTAATACATAATGGCAATATCATCCCAACTGTACCAATTGCTTATGACACACAGGTGAAAGAAACGTATGACATAATGAAACTTATATTAGAAAAAGTTCAGTACAATGTTCTTAAGTAGCACATTGTTGCCGATTTCAAAGTTATAGCATACTTACAGGACTACAGAATGGATACACAAAACATTGCTTTTTGTTATGCGAATGGGACTCTCGAGCCCGAGATAGTCACTACCAGAGGAAAGAATAACCACGGCGCAGTACAATGCAAGTAGGTGTTAAGAATGTTGCAACCCCTTTCTAGTTAAATCTGAAGACATATATCTCCCTCCACTCCATATAAAACTTGACCTATGAAATCTTTTGTGGTTGGAATGGACAAGAGTGGAGCTGGATTTTAGTATTTGACACTAAATTTCCGGATCTCAGCGCTAATAAAGTGAAGCCTGGTGTGTTTGTCGACACCCAGATAAGGGATCTAATTCGAGACTATAACTTTGATGCAGTGCTTAGCCCTCTTGAGCTGCAGTGTTGGGTATCATTCAAGAGTTTGTGTTCCGGTTTCTTAGGCAAGACAAAGGATGAGAACCACAAAAACACTCGTGGACAACTTTTTGAATAATTACGGAAAGCATGCATACAACATGTCACTGAAAATTCAGTTTCTACACAGTCATCTAGTCTTCTTTCCACCGAAGTCTAAATGACTGTGCGACGTAAGTGACGAGCATGGCGAAAAGTTTCACCAAACAATAGCAGCAATGGAAAGACGTTACCAAAGTGGATGGAAACCGAATATGCTTGCGGACTATTGTTGGGAATTGGTTAGGGACACCAAAAACACCCACTCGAGAAAGGTCAATCGCAAAACAATGTACTAAATGAATCATATGTAGTGTTCTTTGGTCACATATATAATTCTGTATCACAATGTGAATATTCATATTGTATATACATATATTTCTTTGTTTACTCGAGTTAACCAATTTTTTCTCGCCTAGTAAACAGCAATCTCTATGACTCTTTTAATATAATGAATGTATTGGATGTGTGTTACTGACCTTATGTGTGAGTATCACAAGTGTAAGTGTTGCAAACTTTTTTTTCAATTTTTCCAAATATTAAATTTCCCCTCCTATTTAAATTACTTTCACACTTTTTCACTCCCCTCCTACTTGAGATATTTCTTTGTGATCTTAATATAACACACCTGAATATATGGAATATCGATTACTGAGTTTATGTTTCCGTACCATGACTGTCAGTGTTGCAGACTTCTCTAAATTTCTTTAAAAAAACGTTTTTTCCAGTTTTTCAATATTTTTCTTCTTTTACTACACATTGAGCGCGATGCGTAATAAATGCTTACCGTTGTAGTGTGTGTTCCATGCCCTTTCCAACGAGGTATCATTTGTTATTCTGGGATAGTTAGGAAAGGAGTAGAGAGGTTTCAGTAGTAGGCCCCGACGTATGGCTCGCTGAGTCAGCAAACAATTTTGTGACGTCATAAGTCAAAGGTCAATGACCTTTGCTCGGGGTCAATGACCTAGGCGTACATACGACCACCCCTCTAAAATTTAGCAGGGGTACCTTGGCCCACCCCCTAATTTTGGCAGGGGTATATAGGACTACCCCCTTAAATTTTGGAAAATGCCAAATCTAAAAATTGGGTGTGGTAGCCTAGGACAATAGTATGTACCTATATCAATATTGGGGGTCTATGTCGTTCCGTTTCCTGGGTAAAAAATTGTCAAAAATTCAAATTTCGGGGGATTTTGACCTAATTTATCCCCTTTGATGAGGTGTTATTATCCTATATAGTAATATGGGCGTATATGGCGGTCCATTCCCTTTCATAAGATATGGGTATGTTTGGGCACCCCTTGAAAATTTTGGCAAAGGTACCTTGGACCACCCCTTAAATTTTGGAAATTGCCCAATTTAAACATTCAGTATTATAGTATAGAACCATAGTATGAATCACTATAAATTTGGGTGGTCCACCTCGTTCCCTTTTAGGGGTACAAAATTGCTAAAATGTAAACGTAAGGAATACGTTGTACCACGTGTTTGGTCTTTTAGCCCAATTTATCCTCTTGGATGAGGTCCTATTAACTTATGTGGTTATATGGTTATGTATAGAGGTCTATTCTCTATCATAAGACATAGGTAAATTTGTGCACCCCTTTAAAAATTTGGGAGGGGTACCTTGGCCCACCCCTTAAATTTTAGAAATTGCCCATTTTACACATTTGGTGTAAGAGTATAGAACTCTAATATATATTACTATAAATTTGGGTGGTCCACCTCGTTCCCTTTCATGGGTACGAAATTGCCAAATTTTAGTACAACCACGTGTTTCGTTTTTCATCTAATTTATTCCCCTGGATGAGGTCCTATTACCTTATATGGTTATATGGTCATGTAAAGGGCTCCATTTCCTATAATAAGACATAGGTACTTTTCCCCCCTTTAAATTTTTGGAAGGTGTAACTTGGCCCATGCCTTTAATTTTGGAAATTGAGCATTTTATATATTTGGTATTATATTATAGGACCCTAATATAGATTACTATAAATTTGGGTGGTTCAACTCGTTCTCTTTCATGGGTACGAAATTGTCAAATTTTAGTACAACCACGGGTTTGGATTTGGCTCAATTTATCCCCTTGGATGAGGTCCTATTACCTTATATGGTTATATGGTCATGTATATTGGTCCATTTCCTATTATAAGACATGGGTATATTGATGCACCCCTTTAAATTTTTGGGAGGGGTACCATGGCCAACCCATTAAATTTTGGAAATTTTTCAACTTAAGCATTTGCTATCATAGTACATGACTTCGACATGTATCATGATAAATTTGGGTGGTCCACCTTGCTCCCTTTCATGGGTAAAAAATGCCAAAATATAAACATAAGCAATATGTTGTACCAAGTGTTTGGTTTTAGGCCCAATTTATTCCCTTTGACGCGGTCTTATTACCGTATATAGTTATATGGTCATGTATATAGGTTAATTTCCTTTCCTAAGACATGAGTACATTGATGCACCCTTTAAAAATTGGGAGGGGTATCTTGGCTCATCCACTCAGTTTTAGAAAGCTTTGAGTTTTACGTCCCGCGGTTATGCCGGTTTAGGCAAAAAAAGACGGTGATGATGAGTAATGAATGAAATGGTGGAATGAAAAAAGTGGGAGGAAACGGGAGAACCCCGAGAAAACCCACGCAAACAGTGTTTGTCCACGACAAATTTCACTTGGCGGAGACTGGGATCGAACCCGGGACCTCAAGCACCAGAGTTGAACGCTCTACCACTAAGCCACAGCGGCCCCCGTTCTGTTTTAGAAATTGTTTAATATAAGCATTTGGTATCATAGTACAGGTCTTCAATGTGTACCACTATAAATTTGGATGGTCCACATCGTTCCCTTTCATGGGTAAAGAACTACCAAAAATCAAATTTCGGAGGTTATTGACCCCTTTGATAAGTATTTAGCACGTTATATGGGTATGCACAGAGGTTTATTACCTTCATATGTTTATGTTACCCTTTTAAATTTGGGAATTATCAAATAACAAAATTCGGTAAACGTTTTCCAGGACCCATTGTAGATGTTGGTGTTCCTCTTATGGCCAAATATTCAAAATTTAAAGGATAATGACCTATTTTTTGATACGGCTTTTTTTAATAAGTAAAGGATTTATTACTTTTTCATAAGACATAGGTGCATTTGTGTAGCAATCTTAAATTTTGGGAGGGTACATTTCTTATTGTCATATCAATAATTGGTAATTGTTCTTAAAATTGGATAGTATCTTATTCATGGGGTAAATCATTGTCAAATATTAGTATGATCACGTGATCAGTTATGACTGACCTATAGTGGGATTAGGACCTATAGTGGGATTAGGAGTCCAGGACATTGGTACATTTAAACTTTGTACGATAATTTCAGAATTTTCAAATGAAATTTCGTCATTGGTTTTGATTATTCCAACCTATGGACCAAATATAAACGCAAGCAATACGATGTACCACGTGATTGACCTTGATGAGGTAGTTTACAGGGATTTATTTCCTTTGTTGCGGTACTTCTTAAGTTTGAGTACACACTTGTAGAAAACAGTCGGTTCTACTCAGGTAAACAATTGACGGACATTATTGACCTTGTTGAACATATAATGGTATGATTTATTCTAACACTTAGGTATATCGAGAGAAGTATTCTTTAAATTTGGGAATTGTGATAAACAGAACTTTAACATAAGGCGCGAAATTTGAAACAATACTTTGAACTTTAGTCACAGCTCATAGTCTAAGATCATTTGTGGTGATCGATTTGACATTTAGCTTTAGAAATCTGATAGTTAACCTTATTGAATCTTGTGACTCATAGTCTTAAGGAAATACATGATACAACACTGAAATTTAGTCACAAGGTGATGTAATCTGATACTGGCAAACTTATTGTTGATGCAATTTGATTGGTTGTACACTATCTTTCGTGCAATCTGATTGGCTGATCACTATCTTTCGTGCAATCAGATTGGTTGATGATTTTCAAATCTTTGCTGCATTAAGTTTTGTTTTATTTAACTATTCTGTTTGAAACTGTGGGTTGGCATTTTTTCGTTTGATATTTTTAGTTTGAAAATTTTGTTTCCAAATTTTTAATTTAAAAAAATGTTTCAAATTATTTTGTTTGAAACTTTGGTTTGAAATTTTTCGTTTGAATTTTTTAGTTTGAAATTTTTGTTTCGAAATTTTTGTTTGACAATTTTTTTGTTTGAAATTTTTGTTTCAATTATTTTTGTTTGAAACCATTTTGTTTGAAAAACGTTTGTTTGAATTTATTTTGTTTGTAATATATTTGTTTTGAAAATTTTGTTTCAAAATTTTGTTTGAATTTTTTTCGTTTGATTTTTTTTTAATTTCTTTCTTTTCAAAACTGAAATATTTTTTGTTTGAAATTTTAGTTTTTAAAAAAAATGTTCGATTTTTTCTGTTTAAAAATTTTTTGTTTGAACATTTTTGTTTCGAAATTTTTGTTTGGAAAATTTTGGTTTCAAATTTTTAAGTTTTTGCACTCATTAGTGAAGAACCGGAACTGCTTAGTAGAAAATTTGTTTTGAAATTTTTCGATTAGAAATTTTTGTTTCGAAATTTTTGTTTGAAATTTTTGTTTCAAAGTTTGGTTTTACATTTTTAAAAGCTTTTGCACTTACTAGTGAAGAACCGGAACTGTTTAGAAAAAAACCTCTGTCAACATTGTTTATCATGATGCAATAGTACACGTCAGAACATGATAATGTAACGTCATCAGTTTTGCATCATCGTTAGAGTTAGTATTCATGATAATGTCATCATGAATAGTTGTCTACAGTTTCTAAACACATGTGATTTGATAAACTCATTTACCAAGATTACTGATTTACAGCAGAATGTGTCTTATAGGATCTTAACTAGCCAAATAATACCTACAAAGTTTGGATTAAGAATAGGAGTGAAGCTTGAAAATGATAAGAATATAATTTTAGCAGCAAGATATTTACCCATGGAAGCATCAAAACAAGAAGAACTGCTGCGTTTCTTAAATACTGGATCTATATCTTTATGTTACAAAGGATTCTTAGGTCGAAGTCATCAATTTGAATTTAGTACACAGCCATTTTCGCCAGCAATTGTGATGAAATAATGAATTCAAACGTCAGCAAATTCCCTTGACATCAGACGTAGTTGTATGCTGAATGCGATCTATAAATTTGGTTGGTCAGCATGACGTCAGCAACTGTGATGAAATCATGAATTCAAACGTTAGCACATTTCTTTCCAATGACGTCAGCCGTAGTTCTATAAATCAGCAAATACAGTGTCATCCCATGAAATCATTTGAACAAGTGCTTTTGAGCAGGAAATATGTGTACTTCTAAAGAATTCATCTTCGCAAGCTATTATCCAATAAATATATTTCAAACAAAACCTGTGATGATTGGTATCAGTGCTAGAACATTTGAACCTGTGATTCGATTGGGCAAAGCAGAACAATTTGGTGTACAACTGAACTTTGAAGAATGGCAAATATTTAGTTCACGAATCGACCAAATGAATGATTATTTTCATGATGAGCTAAATGTGACCATAGTCAAATCATTAGGCTCAAATCATGAAGTGGTGCTGCCTACAGTCCTCGAAGAGAAGATGGTGTTGTTACGTAAAAAGAGTACATTGCATGTCCCTCGCAATATGGTGTATCTAACGCAAACGGAATGGAACAAATTCATCAACGTATTCAAGTGTGTTAAACATGCAGTGGAAGTGTGCAACAAAACAAGTATATTCCTGAAAGGTACTATTTTGAAAAATGTGTCATGCATATTGTACATCATGTATCTAGATGTTCTGATGGTTGTCAACATCGTTCGTACGTGCATGCCTGTATTGATAAACAGTTTATTTGTGATCAAATGGACATTGAGTTTCCACCAATTGATATTGCAATAGACCTTAAAAGACTTCAATTGGAATTAAAATTATACGCTAAAGACAAACTAGTGCAAGAAGTTCAAAATACATTATATCGACAATATCCAGATCCTTTATCTGATATGGATGTATGTGATTAACAAGTGCAGTGTAATAAAATGATCCATTCCAATGATTTGTGTTTTTTTTTCATTTCAAGTACAACCCCATGCTCTGACGTGTAATAGTCCACCATGATAAACAATGTTCCCAGAGGTTTTTGTTCTAAACAGTTCCGGTTTTTTACTAATGAGTGCACAAACTTTCAAAAATGTCAAACCAAGAAACAACCACAACAAAGGAAATACATCCCTTTACACTGCCTCATCAAGGTCAGTCACGTGGTACATCCTATTGCTTACGTTTATATTTGGTCCAAAGGTTGGAATAATCAAAACCAATAACGAAATTTCATTTAACAATTCTCAAATTCTAATGCAAAGTTTTAATGTACCAATGTCCTGGACTCCTAATCCCATCATAGGTCAATAACTGATCACGTGATCATACTAATATTTAACAATGATTTACCCAAAGAATGAGATACTATCCAATTTTAAGAACAATTACCAATTATTGATATGACAATAAAAAATGTACCCCTCCCAAAATTTAAGATTGGTACACAAATACACCTGTGTTTTATGAAAAAGTAATAAATCCTGTACTTATTCAATAATAAAGCCGTATCAAAAAATAGGTCAATAACCTTTAAATTTCGAATATTTGGCCATAAGAGGAACACTAACATCTACAATGGGTCCTAGAAAACGTTTACCGAATTTTGTTATTTGATAATTCCCAAATTTAAAAGGGGAACATAAACATATGAAGGTAATAAACCTCTGTACATACCCATATAACGTGCTAAATACTTATCAAAGGGGTCAATAACTTCCGAAATTTGATTTTTGGTATTTCTATACCCATGAAAGGGAACGATGTGGACCATCCAAATTTATAGTGGTGCATATTGAAGTCCTGTACTATGATACCAAATGCTTACATTAAACAATTTGTAAAACTGAGTGGATGAGCCAAGATACCTCCTCTCAATTTTTAAAGGGTGCATCAATGTACCCACCTCTTATGATAGGAAATGAACCTATATACATGACCATATAACCATATACGGTAATAAGAAAGCGTCAAAGGGAATAAATTGGGCCAAAATCCAAACACGTGGTATAATATTTTAGCAACGCTTATGTTTATATTTTAGCAATTTTTACCCATGAAAGGGAACAAGGTGGACCACCCAAATTTATCATGATACATGTCGAGGTCATGTACTATGATAGCGAATGCTTAAATTGGAAAATTTCTAAAATTTAATGGGTTGGCCATGGTACCCCTCCCAAAAATTTAAAGGTGTGCATCAATATAAACATGTCTTATGATAGGAAATTGCCCCCTGTACATGACCATATAATCATATAAGGTAATAGGACCTCATCCAAGGGAATAAATTAGGTCAAAAGCGAAAGACGTGAATGTACTAAAATTTGGCAATTTCGTACCCATGAAAGGGAACGAGTTGAACCACCAAAATTTATAGTAATATATATGAGGGTCCTATACTATTATACCAAATGTGTAAAATGGGCAATTTCCAAAATTAAAGGGGTGAGCCAAGGTACCCCTCCCAAAAATTTAAAGGGTTGCACAAATGTACCTATGTCTTATGATAGGAAATGAATCTCCATACGTGACCATATAGCCACATAAGGTAATATGACCTCATCCAATGGACTAATTAGGTAAAAAACGAAACACGTGGTACAACGTATTGCTTACGTTTAAATTTTGGCAATTTTGTATCCCTGAAAGGAAACGCGGTTATAGTAATATATATTAGGGTCCTATACTACAATACCAAATGTTTAAATTGGGCAATTTCCAAAATTAAAGGGGTAGGCCAAGGTACCCCTCCCAAATTTTTCAAGGGGTGCATTAATATACTCATGTTTTATGCAAGGTAATGAACACCTGTATACGCCCATATAACCATATAAAATAATAACACCTCATTAAAGGCGATAAATTAGGTCAAAAGACCAAACACGTGGTTGTACTAAAATTTGGCAATTTTGTACCCATGAAAGGGAACGAGGTGGACCACCCAAATTTATAGTGATACATACTAGGGTTCTATACTATTATACCAAATGTTCAAATTGGGCAATTTGTAAATTTGAAGGGATGGGCCATGGTACCTCTCCCAAAATTTTAAAGGGGTGCCCCAATATACCCATGTCTTATGAAAGGTAATAAACTCCTGTATAACCTCATATAAACATATAAGGTAATAGGACCTCATCCAAGGGGATAACTTAGGTCAAACCAAACACGTGGTACTACGTATTGCTTACGTTTATATTTTGGCAATTTGGTATCCCTAAAAGAGAACAAGGTGGACCATCCAAATTTATCATAATACATATTATGGTCCTATACTATAATACGAAATGTTTAAATTAGGCAATTTCCAAAATTTGAGGGGTGGCCCAATGTACCCCTCCCAAAATTTTCAAGGAGTGCATTAATATACGCATGTCTTATGAAAGGTAATGGACCCCTGTATACGCCCATATAACCATATGGGATAATAACACCTCATAAAAGGGGAGAAATTAGGTCAAAAACCTTCGAAATTTGAATTTTTGGCAATTTTTTACCCATGAAAGGGAACGTCATAGACCCCCAATACTGATAGAGGTACATACTGTGGTAGTTAGCTACCATACCAAATTTTTAGATTTGGCAATTTTCAAAATTTAAGGGGGAGGTCCTACGTACCCCTGCCAAAATTTAGGGGGTGGGCCAAAGTTCCCCTGCCAAAATTTACAGGGGGTGGTCCTATGAACCCTAGGTCATTGACCCCGTGCCAAGGTCATTGACCTTTGACCTATGACGTCACAAAATGTTTTGCTGACTCAGCGAGCCATTCGTCGGGGCCTACTACTGTTTCAAACCTACAGTTCTGCAATTTCTTTAAAATTTTAACGAAGATCTACTATAACCGACATTATTTCAAAATCTGAGGGTGCAGGACCAAAATTAAGATCAGATTCGTTTTCAGCGGCTCAAAAACTATAAAGAACACCTGCTTTCATGCAAAAAAAAATTTTGAAGTTGAATTTTGTCGAACAGTCCAGATTCCAGATTCAATATGCTATTTGGAAGCAAATAGCCAAAGCCTGATTTTTTACAAACAAACATATTCTTGTTTTGTACGAAATAAATTATCGATAATGTATTTGTCCATATTTGCTGGGCTAACAAGTATGGCACAAAAACTTCATTTTGTATAGTTTCTAAACCTTTATGTTGACTTTTGCCTTTCGAAATGCAGTAGCATTACGTTTCAATATTAATTATGGTACCAACACACTTTCCCTTAACTTTCACCATTACTAATGCCACGATTGGTAATACTAAACTTGGTATCACATACGATGATATACACTGCTTTCTCTTTATTTGTGCAGGTTCAACACTTCGGACAAAGACATAGATTTTTTTGCCAGAAAAATAAATGTTTTTTTTTTGTTGTTGTTTTCTTGAATGGTGTGTGTGAGATATTCAATGTCACCTAAAGCAATGCATTCTAATAAAAAATGAATAGAAACTATTGTAATGTTCACATTGTCACGTTATTTCGCTTCGTTGCCATATTGTCCCCGTTGTCAATAGAACACAGAAAAGAAGAAGCCACATGTTCAAGTGTTTCCGCTGACTGTTTGAATGAGTATTGATGAAAATGACATTCGAAGCATCTGTAGGTACTTCTTCATTGCAATATTGTCCATCGCAGCAAGAGGTGCAGATCTAGAATTGAAAATGCATGTGACTTTAGCTATACAAATACATATATTTTATATTTGTAAATTATATGCAGTATTTATACATTTTCAAGACTAGTTCCCTAAATAATAAAATGGACGTAAAGTTATACAATATTATGGATATCTTAAGGAAAAGCGAAAAGGAATAAGATCTGGAAGATTAAATTCATAGAAGTAAGAGTGAAAATACAAATTTAGAGTAAAAATAGGAATTTTTGGTATTTTGAAATAGTGATTTTGATGTTTTGATTCACAAAATTGACGACACCTCACATTTACTATTCATTAATACCAAATATGAAATAAGTGGGTAAAACAATCTTAAAACCAATTGAAAAATTTGAAAGTACATAAAAATGTAAAGTATGAAAATGTTAATGGTTATATAGATATAAGTACTTTAAAAAATACATAATGTTAAAACGAAATCTGAGAAATCACTACAATTTTCAAAGATTCAGTGATTTTTACTATTAATAACTAAAAGATTTATTAACATCATAAGCCTTTTTTTTTCAAAAGTATACTTTCAAAACTAAACATATATAAGAGCTTTTTTTATGTGAAAAGACTATGTGAAATTTTGTTTCCAATGCAATAGGACAATTTACCTAGCATTAATAAAGAAATATTTCTTAGAATATCATTTATAAGGTTTTCTTATTAATAATTTATTTTTCATACTCAAACATTGTTTTCATGGTAAAACATTATTTTTCATACTCATAGTATCTTATATATTCGTTTACTAATTATTAAAAGAACTTCCAAACACAAGCTCCAAACTGTACTGGATTCATTAACAATCATCAACGTCAACAACAGCGAAAAAGGTATTATATAGGAGTGCCTATATTTAAATGTAATACTCGCGTTCTACAAGTGAGGAAAAATCGGTGCAAAAAACTTGATGGGAATGGTCAATCTCAAAACCTTTTGATTGCGAAGAAACTAAAGTTCTAACCATTGGTCTGCATCTAAGTTGTATAGAATTATTTACACAACACGCATTTGTCCTAATATTATAGCAACGGAAGTAGGGTTTAAAAGTGGGAAGAATGTAGTTCATAAAGTACTAACAGAAGAAAGAAAAAGTAGGGAGAGCAAGTTTAGAGTTGGGATGTAGTCGAAGGCAAAGATATCTTAACGCAGCAATTACTAAAGCAAATAATGTACAAGGGTAATCTAAGACGCTGGATCTCTAACATGACCTATAAAATAAACAGACTAACGCTAACACCGAATGGGGATAAACTTCATCATCATGCTATCACATGAATCATACACGAACACATAGCTATAGATAATTACAAATTTGGGAGGGACATTTTTAAATAAGGAATACTGTGGGTAGCAATGAATAAGGTAAAATGGTTAGGAATATTATCTCGCTTATAACTAAAGGTAGTTGAACCTTATTATAACTGTGTTTAAGTCCAATTGCAATCTATATAAGACTGCAATGCCTAAGAAAAGTATCCACCAGCAGATTCACATATACAGCTTGGTAAACAAAGTCAGTAACTATCGATCAAAGGTAATGAACTGAAGACTTTTAATAACTTATACCATGACGTCAAGTTGTAAAATGTATCCCAAGTGTTGGACGTTTTATTTGTCGGTGGTAAGTTCTCTTAAAAGATCTTGGTCAGTTGCTCAATGTAGTTAGTTCCTGGTCGGATCGACGATTCGGGCCTCGACTTGGCGGAATCGTGGCAAGTGATTTACTTTTCTACTTTTCCATTTCCTATTTTCCTAAGGTTCGTGCTGTCAGCTATATCAATATTGAATAACCATAAATAATGATGGAACCCTCACAAAATTTAGTTTCCTTACTCTATGGTTTAAGAAACCGCCTTGCATCTTATTTTGAGTGGAACAATCCACTCAGAGGTTATTATCCACTACTCTAATATATTGCTTATGCTACCCTCCAATGTTTTCTTAGTTTTCCTAAATATCTTGTTCAAACGTTTTATACCAAAATTTATATCTCTCTGTGTAGCTCTCATGAGAATGGCGTGATCAATTTTACTTGTCGAATGAGATTCGGTGATGGGTGAACATTATGAAGTTTCACATTATTCAGTTTTCAGTATTTACTCGCATATTAGTTCTTGAAACAAATATTGTCTTTCTGTCCTTTTGGAAAACATGGAAATACAACTCTCATCTCTGGTGTAAAGAGTCCCTAGTTTGATCCTAGTTGGTAATGGAAACCACTGGGTTTTCTCTTTCTTGAAGTTCTCTTATTTATCCTATTTTCTCCCTTAACTAATTCTTCTATCATCATTCATTTAATCCTCTCTCTTGCTTTTAATTTACAGAGCACAATCGAAGAAAATAAAACTAAATATTTAATTTCAAACGTCCTGTCGAAAGTTTGTTTATCAAATCCTCAGTATCTGTTTCTCTGTGAAAGTTAGCAGCACCTTCCCATCAACACAGTTGAAGGAAATAGTCATTCAACTGTCTAAAATAATAGAACCAAAGGAATAAAGTAAGCACATGGACGAAGTAGGAGAAATATATAAAACAAGTAATACACAGTACATCTAACAAAACGAACATAACCAATGTTGAATATATTCCTGATAAAAGAGAAAATGATCTTCGATTTGTTGAAAAGATAAATGTGTACATACGGTTTCCTTGTCTCCCTAATTGGCTTTCATAACTCAGTAGCCGAGCTGTACTGTGATAAGATTAAATGTTTAATAGAAAAAATAATTGCATTAAATAAAATTTGTGAGTTTTATAGTATTTTCCTCTCTTTCTTCTGCAAAAGTGTAGAATTGACAGTGTGTTTTGCATTATGCACTGAGAATCTAAACACTGAATGCTGACAATTTTCGTATTTTCACTCCTACATTTCGAAGCTTCAGATTCAAAAACTTATATTCATTTTTGCAGATACTACACATTAAGAGACCTGTACACAAAATGTAGAAAAATATAAGAAAATAGAAACAACTGTGATTAAAGATATAAAAGATACATGACATTTAATTGGATATTTTAACACTCTTATGGAGAAGAACAGGAACATATTGTGAACCACAGAAGTATGAAAGTAGGGGATGATGAGGTTTTGCAGACATAACTTATAATTGGGAACATTTGCTTTATTCCGCATAAGAATATAACATTTATAGAAAATGTCTAATGGATGAACTGATGCATTTTGTAAGTGATTATTCAGGAAAATTTTCGGAATAGCTTTGAAGGGACAGGTTCTTTCAATTTCACAGCCTAACTTTATTTTCTACCAAAAAAGTATTACAGTAAATAACTAATAAATGAGAGTATTGAACTTATTTTTTTTTACATTGATCTAGAGAACATTTCAGATTATTTGTAAGGAAATATTTTTTGCTGAGAACTTAACTGAATAGTTAATCACAGTCAGCCTACAGGCACACTGCATGAGTTTGAGGAGCTGCATGTAACAACTAAAAGTTATGTAGCATGTACGAATTTGTTAATTGTTAAAATACCTTCTATTTCAACAAATGTTTTTTAAAATGTTGGACGTATTTTATTCGTTTACTTTTTCTGAAGTTTTGTTTGTTTTTATACTTTCTTCAGAAAGTTAGCTCAGAGGCTCTCCTGGGCTTTTAAGAGGAAAAAGAGAGGAACTAGATAATGCGTTCTGCAGTCCAGTCGAGCTACACAACTTTCAACCAACTTCAGAAACTTATTTTCTATCGTAATTTGTCTCTTATTTTATAATTGTTTCAATGTGATTCATTTTGTCTGGTGTCAATTTTATTTCTCATAATACTTGAACAAAAAAAGAAAACCGATCAAGTAATGTACAAAATAACTTTTCAGGAGGATGCCACAATACCATTCACTTCTATAGAATACGCCTGGGTATTTTAACTGTTAGGAAGCTATTCTATATATCTATTGTGTAACTTTCTGTTACTTAAAACTTGAGATGAAAAAGGAAAGATAGGGTAAAAGTAATAGAATGAAAGACTTTAGTATTCTCAGGTTAATATCCAGCTCGTGTTACACAACCGCAATAGGTCCTTCATAAATCGTCAAAGACTGAATGTGTCGATTTTTGCTGTTGATCAATGAGCTAATAAAGACTATTGTACTTGATTATTTGCTAGTAATGGGTTTCGGGATCGATTCCTGGTGGGACAGTTTTTTGTTATAATGAACAGTTGGATAGGAAGTAGGTACTGAAATCAAGGGGCTCCTTCGTGGTTAAGCGGTTAGCGTACGCGCCTTTGCGTGGGAGATCCGGGTTCGATTCCCGGCAGGAGCTCATGTGGTTCATTTTCCATGTTAATCATTAGATCCCGTCTCATATAGCCTCGCTGCTAAAAGGGACGTTAAACTCAAAATCAAGTGAACTCAGCTACTGAAATCAAGTGAAAAAAGCTTGTAAAATAGTAGTGATAAATTATAGATTCACCACATATTGCTTATTTGAATACACAAAATTTAACAAGTTATAGCCCTTCATAATTTCTGGTATCAAAAGATTTTCTATCCATACAATAGGACCAAATATCCTAGTAGTAGAACGACAGAAAAAAACATTATTTTATGTACACATTGTGTATGAAAATGATAATTTCGTTTGACACAGATTCTACTGTACAGTGTGATGGAAGTCACGGAAATGGCAAGATGAAGCAGATCAAATTCATATTTTTACCTTCCTCAGTGCGAAGTTTCCAGCTCACCTGATTGCACGAGGTACTCCCATGTCAATTGATAGTGCTGCCAAAGGCACCAAGACTTTGTCTTACAACTTGAACAGTTCTTTATGAAGAATTAAAAAAATATTCTGTACCCAATTCTGTGTAAGTGAATAACTGTAAAGGTTGAATAATGTTGAAGTATCATGAGATTCAAGTTCAATGAAGTTGACAGAATGATACGTACGATTCTATGATTTTGAAGTCGAGGACAAACAATGTTGAGAAGTTGACTGTTTTCGCCAAGCACACACATGGTAGAACGTTAAGGTAATATATAAGACTTATGGAACCTTTCTTACAAGTCAGCTCTAAAATTAATACATATGTTGATAAAAACGAATGGGAATCCCTGATATTGAAGTACAACTTCTACCGCATTTACTTTCTTTGTTAGACATATGGTTGAGAAGTTCAGAAAAGGTCGATCTTGAGCATGAGTATCCTTTTGAATATATGGATATACTTTTTAAAAAAATGGTATATTGGTACTTTTTAACGAATGGAAATGTGTGATGGGTGAGTGATTAAGTTAAGATATTGATCATACAAGCTCTAGTACCGGAAACTTTTTGGTAAACTGGAACCTTTTGTTAATCTCTAATGAATGTACTACCTTCCATATGTTACTGAAGTAAATTCTTTAGTTCAACATGTTATAATTATGCCCCGTCACAAAGTATAAAGATGGATAGCATAAGTGCGTAAAGATGGTATAAACAATAGAATGAAAAAACTGAAAAGGAAAGCCTTTAGATACAATGTTATTTACCACTATAAATAATCTGCAATTGAGCTGATTTCTGGCAGCAGGGAGAGCACTATATCATTGACATATATCCTACATTCTTACGTTTGTATTCTATCACAATGCATCCGATGTTATTGTGTTACCTTCAGAAAATAAATGAGTTTTAAGAATTGTACCTTTCCATTTTTGATTGATTTGCATCCAACAGTCTTCCATGAGCACTCCAATGCGAGAGCACACCGTTTGTTTACAAAAGTACTTTGACCTGATGTGTCCATCACATGCACGGTATGGCAGAAGACTGTGCCTAAAAAAATCATAGTTTTAATTTTAAAAATTAACAATTTTATTTATTTATTAAGGGAACTCCACAGGTAGATCACAAATTTATTGTACACTGATAACGACAATGAAAACTGGCAGAAATTTTCGAAAGGTAACATTCTTAGCTTGAAAAACAATACTCATTCTCATGATCTTAATTTGTAATGTTTGTCTATAGTGATCGGAGTAATTCACACCAACTTTATTTCCTTTCGTATTACTTAGATACTATGTCTTTTAAGAAGACAAAATGAAACGTTTCCCGAATTTAGATATGCAAGCTAGTGGCCACGGGCATGTTTACCAATTTGCTGTCTGCATTGCAAAATGGATTCTGTCTGCAAATACTCCGAAAAGAAACTTTAGAACACCATAATGCCTTCATACTTTTAAAGGAATTTTACCAAGTTTATCTAATATCATATCACCTTTTATGTCGTAGGCATGAGCGGTGATTAGTGGGGAAAATTTGGGCAGTTGCCCCCGCACTTATTCCGAAGTAACCCATTAATGTATATATTTTCATTTAGAAAAGTAAAGTTTTTGTGTGTATTTACTGGTTCACAGAAAAAATGGTGCCATACATTTGCCGTTCCGTGAGTATGTATTGGTTGTCTTCCCATGGAATAAAGAAAACTACAGAAATTGCGTTTTAATTGACACAGAAAATAACGCCAAAATTAACCTATTGGAGCACAACAATTTCAGCATACTTTCACTTCTTCCAAGGGCTTGATATATTAGTCAGCCGCTTTGAAACTAATTCAGAGAGCATTTCGCGAAAGAAAAGGAAAAAAGAATTTCACAAGTTATTTTTTTAATTGCACAAAAATTGACAATTCCTAAAATGACTTTTCTTTTTTTTTTGCTAAAGTAAGGGGAGAAAGCGTAATAAGAAACAAGTTCTATCTCTTCCATTGTTTTGTAGTGCAATATATGAGTGAAGTGATGTGTTAAAAGTGTACGAGTGTATAAAATATTAAATTTAGTAAATACAACATAATTCTAGGTTTTAGTGTTATTTTGTATAACTGGAGTATGGAGTGATTCTAAGTATTGTTATGTTTTGATGTGCTCCAAGGAAGTGAAAACTGCAACTAATGGCACCGAACATGTTTCGGGAAGTTGCAAAAGCAAATACTTATTTAAATGTCGTAGTATATGCTTGTAGTATTTACTGTCTTTCATTTTCTAAGAGTAATAACATACATGTGTGTTGTTCATTAATCCCTGTTTCAATATGACTTTTGCTAAACAAGCATCATTATTACTATGATTAATATTATCCTTTCTATTTATTTGTTTTGTAAATTTGTTATTTAATAATCTGATCACACAATTTTCCAGGCAGAATTTTAAGATGTTCATGAGCAAGGAATCAAATCTCTTCTTACACTTTTGTTATTTAAAAGTACAAAGGGCTAGCACCTACTGGCGTTGCTCTTGCTCTTGTCAATTTACTTAATAAAATATGAAATACTATATACGACATTTTAACTAAAAAAGATAGTATCCTATTAGTTGTACAACCTTTCGTCAAACAAAATATTAGAAACAAGCGGGAAAACTAACATTTGTATGCAAATATTCAGATTATGTCTTACTCCCCCACATTTAACGTCCAACCGCCGCCACTGGTCGTAGGTAACTAACGAGCTTTTCGGGTCCTCTAGGGGACACCCTTTCTCAAATCCTCTCATTAATTGCCTTCCTTCTTTACAAAGCCGTTGAACAACAAAACTCTCCGGCGTAATGTTTTCAATGTACTAAGACACAAATACTCATACGTATGCGCGTGGAGAGACAGCGACAGAGTGAAGGAGAAGCATTGGAGCAGAGAAAGAATCCGTCGATAATTAATTACCTGCAGAGATATGTGTCTTCTTTCTGTGTCTCCCTTACAAGTTTCTCATAAGCATCACTGTACTCGCACAGTAACTAAAGCATCTAACTTAACGATATGGCTGCCACCTCTCTCCGTAATAGAACTATATTTTAGAATTAGTGGGAAATAATACATAGATCCATTTGTTTCGAGAAAGAAAATGAGAAACAAGTCGTATATGTATTGTATTTTGGAAAACTGGATGACTTTAATTATTACTTTAGATTGCAATAACACTTACTACTTGCAGTTAAAACATACACGCCTTAGTCAGCAGTTTCTGTGCAAATGTTGAATTGGGTTCACCAATTAGGTAGCTTTTTGAATGAATTATGGTACCGCCACACCCTGTTTGAATTGGATATAAAATATGCTTCCTTCATCTTTGTCTGCCTCCTCCCATCATAAAAGAATAATCGTTTGCTATTTGTTCTGGTGTGACACTTGTTTTCCCGTCTTGTTTTTCTTATTCTTTCCACGGTTGAAACACGTAAAATATAAACTTGTACGTTTGAGAAGTAATATTAACTCTTTCACAGCGTTTTATGTATCTGAATCAGGTACTAACATCATTGATTAATCACTATTTTAACTCAGAATTTCCATTTACTTATTTTTATCATTTTCTTTCTTTCTTTTTCTTTTCCTTTCTTTTTTAATATATGAAATCCATTTACACTATAGAAGTAAAAATGGTTAGAAAGTAGCTGCCATGGTTCCGTAATTTTCAACTTCTTTGGTTTTAAAATGTAGATTTCGATGAACTGTGTTCAATGGCATTACTTTTGATTTCTGGAACCGACCGCTTCCAGGTCAAATTAGAGGTCAAAAATAAAAAAAAGTGGGACAATTTGGGCAATGCGAACCACTGACCGACTGGGACGAAATGGGTGTCATTCGATTCGTATTCACACGTACATGAATAACTGATATTCCATTTCCCTCAAAATTCTATCTTGACCCCGAAAATTAATGAAAATCTGAAATGTTGGGTCTTGGATTTTCGTTAATTTTCCGAATCAAAAATGAATTTTCTGGAAAATGCCAAGTATATCAGTTATTCTTATATGTGCACATACGAATCAAATGACCCCATTTTGTTTCAGTCGGTCACTGAACCGCATTACTCAAAATCCCATATTTTCGTTAATTTTCGGGGTCAAAGTAGAATTTTCTGGAAAATGTCATATTAGTACGTGTAAATATGAATCGAATGATACCCATTTGTCCCAGTCGGTCACTGGTCCGCATTGCCCAAATGATCCCCATTTTTATTTTTGGCCCTTAATTTGACCTTGAAGCGATCGGTTCCAGAAATCAAAAGTGGTACCATAGGACGCAGCTCATCAAAATCTACAATTGAAATCCAAAACTTGAAAAATACGGGGCCACAGTAACTCCCTTCTAACCGTATAAAATATTATTCCTGTAGAAAATTAAAATAAATAAAAACCTTTCCGAAGCCGTTTCATTTCTTTCCACTAAAACCTTTCAATAGGAATCTTAAATTTTATTTATTTATTATTATTATTGTTATTGTTATTATTATTATTATTATTATTATTATTATTATTATTATTATTATTATTATTATTATTATTATTATTATTATTATTATTATTATTATTATTATTATTATGTAATTTTGCACAAGAAATAATAAAAAACTTTTAAAACATGAAAGCAATGAATATGAAATCTAGGGGACTCGCCTTCAAAGATAGACACACAAGAAATCCGAATGGCGACATTTTTTGTGATTTTAAAAATGACAATTTGGCAAATTAGGTTCAAGTTTAGCGAGTTTTGTACTTAGAACAACTTTTTCTTTAATCAATCATTAGCTATTGGTATGAAACAATTTTCAAAGATGTTTCTTCCATTTCTTTTTATTTATTGTTATTAAAACATTCGGCGACGAGTTGGGCAGATATATGGCGTAACCACTCCAAAACAATCCCGCTTTGCTTTCTGTTGCTCCGGGCACTATAATGAAGAAAATCTGGCATTTGTACGTAGAACTTCCATTGAAAAGTACAAGCACGCGCACACTCAGAATTTTTTATTGGGAGAGGCCTAAAGTTTGTTGTGTGTATCGGGGGGTGGTCCAATACTAGAGACACTACTATGTCCATGTACTCTTGAACCGCTGTGGTTTTACATGCGAAAACACGATAAATAATTGTTAGGCATTGCCACTTATATTTTCAGAGAAAGATGCAGAACTTAATTTGATTATAAGAAGAGAGAAAGTAGAGATGAAGTGGAAGATTAAATCTATATGCATTACCACGAATTCCACTGTTAAATAAGTATGTTTTTTATTAAGAGAGTTTATAAATTAGTATGCAAAGTTACGAAGTTTTTGAGAGGGGCGGTCTGGATAAGATGAACCCCCACAGTCACAAGTAATACCATATTACTGTTAGCAAGTCTATTATTTGTAGCAGCATGAGTTTTGAGTAAGTGCTACTTTTTCTTTTCTCCTTTGTAAGCTTTAATTTTTGTTGGTTTAAAAAGCGTGAAACGTTGATCATCTTTTTAACGACTTTCCATTAGAAATTGTACTCATTTCATCTCTAGCGACTTTTTTTGTGTCAGCGTTTTGGCAACATTACTCAGTAATTATTTTATCCGATTATTTGAAGATCATAACAAAATGGAGAACTCAACATTTGTGTCGATGTTTTGTTTAGTTGACCGACAACCTCTAATATATCTAATTCATCTCATATACCTATAGAGAAACTGTTGTGTTTCCTGAGGGGAATACAGTATTGGACGTAAGCTAAGAAATTGGACGTAAATAGAAATTCAAATAATACACAGAGAGAACGAAACAAAGACAGTGAAGCTTACCTTCTGGGCAAGGCCTGTCAATGGCGAATCTGTTACACATCTCATTGTCACTAACGTTGACGCAAATGTAGCATGTAATAACTGAAACAAACAAATAAACACCAAACGTTACTATTTAAAAACGTAATTATGTGTACTCAATGACAACTTACAGCTATTCAATAATATGCTAATTAGAAACCTCGCTCCAATAACGACTAACAAACCATGCATAGCAGAATATATTAAAGTCTTTGACTATGAAATAAGAAGCGAGAGAGTCTAGAACGAAGAAAAAAGGATTGGGATCATTTGTTGTGCTTAGACTAAGGATAGTTATCCATACAAGCGAAAGGTTCGTTTAGTATTATTGGAGAATTTCATTTGCATATGAAGGGGTTAGATTCGCACCCTTCAATTCCAAGACGGTGGTTAATGGTAGATTGTTTACTTCTGGAAAATGGGGTCTCTGGTTTGATCCTAGACCAAGTCCGTAGGTTTTCCCGGGGTTTTCCCTTTTCTAACACATTATCTTTCCACCAATTCTTCCATCAACATTCACTTGCCTTAATCATCCATCTCCCTTAGCCTAGAAAGCATAAACCTGGAACGTTAAGCTGAAAGGAAGAGTTCAACTCCCAAGCATTGGGGTGATTGGAGATCCTCACAGAAATGTATACACCATGTTGCATCCAAATGGAATACATTGCTATGGAAGTTAACATTGATCATATATTTCTTAAGTTGATGGGGGAAGCATCCACCTCTTGGAAATAATAAACTGCCTCAGAAAAAGATACACATCAAATTATACCAAGCTGAATAGTTCTTTATTAAAATCAACCTAGGGTTGCCAGATCTTAAGTTTTCCTGTAAGTTTTACGTTTCTCTGTCACGTTTTGCGTTATACGTTCTTATTTCCCCGTTCAACGATTTTTTACGTTTTTAAAATAATTAAAAGAAGCGATTATCTTGGACAATTTTAAAATACTTTTATAAGTTAGTGAGTTTTTTCCTTCACATACTGTTAACAGCGTAACCCAGCGATGTAACTTTGTGTTCAGACAGAAAATGCTACAGAGTGAGTTTCTATCTAATCGCCATCAAAACCTTATTTTTAAGATTAATTTGGTGTTACCATCTTCAGCCTTCCATTGTCAATACTGTCTTGATCATATCGCAGATGCGATTAAAACAACACTCGGTCGAAAATATATTAACAGCTTTTTCAGGTCAACAATCCTGAGTGAGATTTCTTTCCTGCGGTTTCCTCATTCATACTGGATAAATACCAGAATGGTACCAAACATATAGTTCTCACACTGTTTCCTTTCCACTCTCTGACCTGTATATTGTGCTTGTCGAGAGATGACGTCGTTCCTCATACATGACGGGCTTAAGGTCATTCATACTGGTAATTTCCAGAAATATGTGTAAATAAGTAAATAAATCAGAAATATAAGTTATAGTGAACTAATAAAAGCAGAACTCCAACTGGTTGTGAATTTCGATATGTCCTGCAAGAATTTATTTTCTCAAGTATAGAAAAGGATGCGAGACTGTTAAGACATGCAGAGTTTTTATTAAAATACAATTAAAAGGTAACAAAGATTTGTGTAATATACTTGGTTCATAGGATTAGGGTTTAGCAACTGTTTCAGCACCTAGGTTATATAGGACAGGGACCTACGTATATCAATATGCTGATAAGTCATCACACAGTTAAACATAAGCCAAATGAGCAGCTTATTAACTTTCACTGCTTGCAGAACTATAGTATTTCCGTTAATTTAACATAAAATACTCCACTACGTAGAAGATGTACTTTTTACTCCAGTACATACTAAATTGCCTAATTGTCATAAAGAGTTGAGACATACAGCCAAAAACATCCCTACAAATTAGATTGCAGAAACACACAGCTTCAGTGATTGAGCAAGGGAGTTTTGGTTCTATCCCTCGGTATGTGAGGTTGAGCTGAATAAGACCGTGTCCATGTTTTTTCTTCGGATTTCATTGCTCTATTGCTTGCACCAATGATATTATTATCATCATTTTTATTTTGGTCAACCGTCTTCTTTAACCTAAAGGAGCGTTAAATTAATATTTTCTTGGATTCCACACTTCACTTGAGAACACGTACTTCTGATTTTGAGTACTTTCATAAGTTACTCATATTTCATAATGTTCATATACAGGGCTTTTTCTACACATATCTATTTAAGTTTTAGTTGTAAGAACTGTTATGCTCTAGAAACAGTGAATTGGAATAATGGAACTGTGAAGCGAGCATCTCCACATTAACCCAATGGAATAATCCATAATTCAGGCACAATAACATTTATATCTCTTATGTTTTAATGTAAAATACTCACCCCATTCTGAGGATTCGGTATTGGGTCTCGCTGTTGCCATAGTAAGTAAATATCCGATATAAGAGAGATAAGTAATCAACAAATTATTCTTACACCAATCCATAACCAAATGAATACTTCACTTGCAAAGAAAGAAAAAAAAAAAACGTTTGTTGAAATTATTGCAAAATAAAACAAATGTTAGTCTAACTTTTCTAATATAATGGTGGCAAATTGTATTCGCATGAGACAAATTTGGTAAGTATAATAGTGTTATAACATTGCAATTTGTTTCCCATTTGGCCAAAATAATTACGCGGTTATAATTGAAGAATGAACTGAGATACTATCGCGCAGCAGGGAAAGAGTGTTATCTAGCAATCTGGGATATCTAATGGTAAGTAATCTAGTTTTCAGTTTAGTAGCAGCTTCTATTCTACTTACAATGAAACAGAAATGTCAAATAATTCACATTTGCTTCAGTCGCGGAATATTTTGTGTTTTATTTGAAGTTAGAATTATGCTGGATCCACATCGTTCATTATGTCTACAAGTTGGTACACTATATAACTCCCGTTTTCCTTGCTGGTCTGTAGGTGCACCTTTGGTACATTGAATCCCTGGTTCGATTCCAGAGGGGAGATTCTTATGGTTCCGATTTCCCATAAGACCGTGAGTCCATGTCCCATATGGCCTCACTGCTGAAGGAGACTCCAAGCTGCAATCTAATTCATTATAGAACCCACCCTCAAAATATGAAATATATTTCTTTTTTTATCCACTCTCGATAGAGATGTGACGTGCAGAGTACAATCTACATCGCAATCAAATGCACTCTTCCTCTCAAAGGTATTCTTCACCTTCGCAACGAACTAGTCAATTTGTAACTGTTTTGATGAAGTACAGAAACTGACACCAAACTTTGTGTTAAGTAACCCGTATACAAGCAGATTGAGCAGGCATAAAGACATTTATGACAAAGCATGCTACATGACTTCGCAGTCAAAACAATTGCTAGAATGTAACACAAAAAAATCGTGTTTTTATGTAAAATTCGAGAGAAAAAAAAAACAGAAGTCCATAGTGGTAAGCGTAGATTAGCATACGCGTTTTCGACCCAGGAGATCCTAGTTCGATTCCATGCAGGACGTCGTCTGGTCTGGATTCAAGTCAAGCTATTGGTACACTTTTCATATAGCCTCGCTACCGAAAGGCACACTAAATTCTAATCCACCCATTCTCCTCACTCTTCGCAAAGGTCTAAATTAATTATAAAAATGTCCTCTCTTTGACGTCTTTTACATGATTACGTTTTAAATTTAATCGTTACAATCGCATTTTAAACGTGATACATTTTCTCTTTTGCAAATAAAATACTTTTAAAATAAATTTATTCATTTACGTTTATATTTAAATTTTCTTGATTAGCATGTGTATTATGTGTGAAGCAATCTTGCCATTTTGGTTTGAAAATAATAGAGAAAAACCTATAATGTAGACAAAACTAGAAAATGAAACTATCAAAACATATTACGGCAACAGCGACAGAACACACTGAGAAAACAATTGTAGGTGGCCTACTTAAAAACATAGGTTGCATGAGTAATTCCTGTAGTTTTTGGACTTAACGTACAGCAGACGTATAACTGAAAACACATGTTTTATAATACTTTTTGTATAAGTGTTCCATCTATACGTACTTTTTGTAGTACGTAGTTCTAGCGGAAATAGTAGTGAATAAGTGGGAGAGAAAAGTGACAGAACAAGCAGGAGGAAAATTACTGTTCTTTTGCAGGTATGTTGATTATTATTTAGGCATATGGACAGGGAATAGAAATCAACTGGAAAAAATATGTTGAAAGTATAGAAGACGAAGAGAAAGGCAAAGGTTAGAATTAGAAGTTGAAGAAAGTAACTCTATCAATTTTATGAGAAAGTGATTACCAGTTGGTATCAGAAACCGTGTTGGGCAGGTATTTATTGCCAGTGGAGAAGTGATGTAGACAAAGCAACTAAGAAGAATTTCATTAGGAACATGGAAAGGAAGATAGACAACATCAACAGCGAGGAAGATGGAAAGAAAAAACATTTGGAAACATTCTACAAACAATTGAACAATAATGGATATAGGATAGAGCAGTTTAGGAGAAAGAGAAAAGAAGATAATATGGATAGGAAAGAAGAGGAAGACAAGAAGTGGCATGGAATTCAGAGCATAGGCGAAAAGACCGAAGTGCTGAAGCAGTTATTAAGAAAAGGTGGTGTGAAGACTTATAGAAAAGGAGGAGAAACTTTGCTGAAGTGAGTAAGGAAGAAAAGGAAAATGAAGGAAAATCATATAGAAGAGCAGGAAGAAGGAGTAATATATGAAGTGAAGTGTAGTGAATGTGACACGAAATACATAGGGGAGACGGTGAAAAGGCTTATGGACTGATTAAAGCAACATAAGGATGATGTTAGACTGAAAAGAGATAATAACGCTATATACAAACATGTAAAGGAAACGGGACATAAAATAGACTGGGAGGGGGCTAGGGGTTTAGAGAGAGAGAACAGGAAGATTATTAGAAAGTGGAAGGAGGCTAGAAGAATAAAGAGAGAACAAGAGGAGAACTTAATGAATTGGGCAAGCGGTATGAATATACACGAGCAATGGAAGAAATTGTTGGATGTGATAGAAAAGCAGCAAGAAAAGTGCATATAAGCTATTAATAATTATTTATTTATTTAAAAACATTATATATATATATATATATATATATATATATATATATATATATATATATATATATATATATAGTTACTTATTTTTCTTATTTAATATTTTCTATTTGTAATTTACGTTTCTTTGTATGTCATCTGTTTAAAGAACTGTTAGAAAAGTGAAAGGGCTCATTATATTTTTCTGTTGGCGCGGAATTGCCTTTATCCTCATTGGTTCCCTCCGACCAATGAGAGAGAAGAAAGGGCGTGGCCTATCACTTTCTCGTGTATATAAGATCTGCTGTCACCTGTCTTTTCTCAGTGTCTGTGTCTGATGAAGAGGACGTTAGGTCCTTGAAACTGTAACACATTGTAAGTATAGTTTTTAATATATTTCATTCTGCTCTGGTCAGAACTGTGTTTTATTTGTTAAGCTACTTATCCAGAGCCATGGAGTTTGTTCATTGTATGAAGTAATGTAGGCGGTCAGGATCTCACATACAAATGGACGTATACAACATATAGCCGACGAAGGTAACATACATGTATGTGTGTAATATAAGGAAGACTGTTAGACATCAGACATCCTGCAACAGCATGATGTAACATCCAAGGGCAGTGCCTATGTAGCATACGGATAACGTATGCTCCGTACTGATTTCTATAGTAAGAAAGTGGATAACGTATAATTGTATATACAATATACCGCTGTCCGTAGAACGGATTTTTCTCTGTGCAGCTATGAGTTGCCTGGATCCTACACAAACACTATCTTCCTTTTCTTTTCTTAGGCAAGAAAGAGTTCGTTGTATACTTTGAAGAACACTATCTCCATAATGCATTCAGATATCAACAAACACACATCGTTTCAAGATTGCCGGGACTAATGGCTTTAAAATTGTAATAAATAAATAAATAAAAGGTACTCCTGCTAGACGAGATGGCTTGTGTATGCTAGCCTTACCGTTAGATTGTCTAATATTTGGTTTCTAAAACTCGATGGAGTGATTATGTTTTTAAAAAAATCCTGAAGTCTCTCTAAACTTAATTTGTTGATATAATTGTTTCCTTTCATATCTATAGCACTAAAAATGTTAAGTAAAATTAAACACTGATTTGTTACTGATAATTTTTTGTGTGATAATGATAGTTGTATGTCAATTCAGTGTAATAAGGAAAATTCAGTTGGCATTAAACAAACATTCCTTACTTTAAGCAGTGAAAACTCGAAAATTCTTATTGGTTTTTAGTAAAGAAATGAGATCTATACCAAGGGCGTAATTTGAGGGAGGGTAGGAGAGGAATTACCTTCCGTGAATTTGGGAAACACATGCTTTTAACTAAACTGTATGCTAATAAACTATCAAAAAACGAGAAGCTCTTAAATCGTTGGAAAACTTTGCCTCCTGGTAAAATCTAAAATGATGCTATCGGTCTGCACTTAACAGCTTTCATTGTACTGGTCTCAGTGGTGGAGCTTTCACCTCTGGTACGTGTGGTCCCTGGTTCATTCCCAGTTCGCCAAGTAGTTTTTATGATGGGCAAACACCGTCTGCGTGGGTTTTCTCGAGGTTCTCCTGGGTCTTCTCCCACGATTAACTTTCAATAAATCATTTAGTTTGAAACTTGCACAAAATGGTTTTAAACGTTTAAAAAATACCCTACCAGTATATGGTACGTAGTTGCATTTTGTGTTTTCAATAAAAAAACTGTACCATACCGTGGTGGTAACCGTATTAACGAAATGTTTATTTATGCAATGTTAGGATAGTAATCCAGAAAACCCTAATAGAGTGTGGTGCAGGAAAAAGAAAACTTACATTTATGGTTTCAAATACGAGGGAAAGGGAAAATTTTGAAAGCAAAACGATGCGTAAGCAATAACCGTTGTCAAACTGATTATGTCAGTCCACTGAAAGATTTCTCTTTCAATAGTTTTCTCTTTGTTCCTAAATTTGAGTTGAGTTGATTTTGATTTTAACGTCCCGTTCAGCAGCGAGACTATATGAGACGTGGACATACTGACTAACGTGGAATCCCAACCACTTGAGCTCCCGCCGGGAATCGAACCCGGGCCTCTCGCGCAAGAGACGCGAACTCTAACAGCATAGCCACGAAGAAGTTATCAGCAACTACGACCAGATTATTTTCTAATTAAATTAAGATGAATAGAATAGTGATTTTCTATTTTGTGTTTACGTTCTTGTGTGAGTAGACATTTAGCAATCTTTGTTGCTTATAAATATGTAAAGCAAGTAACGAGATACAATTAAGTTCCATTGCAGAATTTAATCTATTTTCGTATTTTGAAAGTATTTGTAATTATTGTATGGGAGGCGAAAACTACAACACAGAGATGCAAGCACATATATGACAAAATAAGAAGAAGAGAAAGAAAAATAACCTACATAAATTGTAATCATTCTCTGCCACTTTTTCCATTCCACATTTCATTCTTTTCTTTTCCCATTATCACCGTCTCCTTTATCCTATACTGCATAATCGTGGGAAGTGAAACTGAAAGATTTCATTTCTTATTCCACTGAATTGTAATTGAACAATAATTTCGAAATTTGTTAACATTTTCTTTTAAATTAAAATAAAAATTTGTAGCAGAAGTAGAGGGAAATAATGTTAAAATATATAGGACCTCACCTATATATTTTTACAAAACCTATTTATTATATAATATATAGGACCTATTTATCATAAATTTCAGGTGACCACCAATCCTGCAGTTGAAAATTATTGTGTGAGGCCTTAAAGTTTGCTTATATTTACTGCGTTGCCAACAATGTTTAGAATTCCAACCACAGTCTTTACTTCATAACAGAAGTGAATATGCTGACGCATTGCTAACCTAACCTGTTTCAAAAGATAAAAACGTGCTTCACTGTTGATTTTTTTTCTTTTTTCTGTACTGTTGTAAAGGATGCTTAATGATAACCACTGGATGAACTGTTTCGCATCAACACTTATAGTGCTGGAAAAATGTCTTGAGCCGTGGCAAAAATGCGAACTAAACTCACACCCTCGACACATCCATACGTTGAGCCAATAAGGGCTCAGCTGTTGCCAAGCGAGAAAGCCTTAGCGAAAGGGAGTGGAATTCCTTCAGCCGATAGCAGCGCTTGGAACGGAAGACTAGGTGTCAAGTCAATGTGGTATATTTATAGTTATTCTTGAAGAATGCTTGTTGTCGTGTTTAATATCTCTGTTGGTTTATTAGCGCTGTTAAAAAGCACATCATAGATCGCCCGGAGAAACGACTGACATAGTGCACACTTTTGGGAAATTAGTGGAAGAAGCGTAAAAGGTTAATGCCTCCATAATAACAACGATTATTGATAAAATGGCTTTTATCAGTCGCTGAATAAATCGAAACAGGGTTTCAGAAACCAATAAGAAAGTGTTTCATTATTTTCCCTGGAAACATACTACAAAAATCCTTACTGGAAAAGGAAATATTTTCACATACTGTATCTGTCTTGTATAAATAGTAACTTTATTCTTACATCCACAGGAAAACAATTTAGGCCAGGAATTTTATCAAAATCACTATTTTGTTATCTTTTTAAGAATAAGTTAATAAAGTCTTGAGCTTCTTACCACATAGAAGTAAAATTTCCGAACACGTAGCCGTTCACTTCAAATGAAAATTTTACATACACGATTCCATATCCTTATTGGGAAAAGCTAGTGAGATATTGTATTTGTGGCGTACATATTAATTTCAACCTTAACGTTAGGCTTTACATTGTAATAAGATTAATATTGTAAAAATTTGGCCAGAGTCAAATGCTAACTATCTTAAAATATTCATTTCAAACGATTCACCATTTTTCTGTGGTAATGAGACAAACAATCTTAATCCATCTTTATATATTGAGAAAAAAAATAGCAATTACCCTTCTTTCCTATGTCAAAGAGAAATTTCCGAAAACGCTGAAGTACTTCATGTGACATGACGTGACCACTTATTTCTAATAACGAATTTAAAACAAAAAAGAAATCATCTTGTTAACATGAGGGGTTGGTAAGAACCCTACTTTTAGCATATACTTTAAACTTCTTTTTCCCCATAGAATATGCAGCACTAATGAAAATTACCAAGTAAAAACCCTATACCCAAATCAAACGATAAGTATGTTCAAAAATTTATTTCAAAATTGTTCAGCTCTGTTCTTGTGATCGTGAGACACAAAACCTTAATATCAGTTTTGCAATTTGTTCTCGAAACCGCTGATACACTACAGTGTATCCGCTAATTTTTAACAAGAATTTTCTATACAGAGTTTCATTTCTCTAACTTCAGTCTTGTGAGCTACTATATTTTAGCATAAACCTTAAACCTTTCTTTTTTCTCTCTTAGAATATAAACCTTAGTAAATATTGCGTAATGTTCAATAATGCATTTTAAACAGTTCAGTCGTTTTCCACATTATGGCATAACATACAATGTCGTTTTCATTTTTATAATGCAGATATAGATTTTTGTGACGACAAAGAGAAGAGATTTAAAAAAAAAAATCAGATTATGCCTTTTCTATAACCAGTGGCATACGATAGAGATTACTAAGATCATTACTAGCCTCATTTACTAAAAATATTGCAAAATTTACCATTTTTTGTTTGTTTTTCATAAGAGAAAAGAAATAATGAAACTCATCTTACCACAACCATAGATAAAGTTATTCTACAACAGAAAATATGAACCTGAAGAATTTTCAGTGTTGCTATCCATAGAAATTACTGTACAGTGTTACCAGAATAACATTAGTTCAAAAATTTAAAGAGGAAACTGATTCAAGAGACGCGAAATTGTGGACACGTTTATGAACAAACGAAGTGCTTTTGTGTACACTTAAACCCATTAGAGGGAAAACCCCTCGATCTCAACCGTTCCGAAGATATAGATGAATAAGGGGAAGGCTGGTGCTCCGATATTTTGGGAATTTTTGAATATGTAGCGTTAGTACAAGTAAAAGAGTCTTTTAAAAATGAATAATTCCTACATCCAAGAAACTGTAGTAATACGTTGCTTTAGACATGAGGGTTACAAAAGCGAAGAGTCCATAAAAAGTTCTAGGGGAAGAATGTTTAGGCCTGGGAAGGCAAAAATGTCGGAGTTCCATTGTTGAATGAAATAGCCGTGTCAGGTATCTATGTTCAGGTTTCTTAATATGCTGAATCAAATAAAAGTATTATCAGTAAGATAGGATGAAAAATGTAAAAAAAAAAAAAAAGTGGCCGTCTGAACTTTCCAAACATTTATCATTTCTACAATTATTAACCGATCGGAACTGTATGTGATATACAGTATATAAGGTTTCTCGTTTTTTAAGGTGGAGATACTATTTTTGCTTATTGATCCATACATTGTGTTTTAATATATGTCACATAACTGCACACTGTCGTACTTACGTTTGTAACAATATGTGTTTATGATTCATATTATTTAACTTGGTTTTCTGTAGCACTTTTGCACAGAATATAACATTGTATTTTTGTTCACCCAATAATATCTCTGTTCCTTTGACAATGTAATTAATATATTTTATTGCCTTTTCTCTTTTTCTACGAACTAACGACATGATATATTAGCATGTAATACCATACAATTTTGTTCTTCGTGCCAATGACATTTGCTATTCCTTCAACTCCTTCTTTTTCTCGGCCCCTGGTAGAAGCTACGTCACTCACCTCAAATTCGACACCACTTTTTTTCCACCCTGATGCATCTTTCTTAACGTTTCAATGCAATTTTCAAACATATTCACTCGCAACATAGCCGAAAATTCGCAAAATATCGGAGGACCAACCTTCCTCTTATTCCTATATATATATCTGACACCGTTGAGATCGAGGGTTTTTCCTGTAATGAGTTTAATTGTGCACAAAAACACTTCGTTTGCGCATAAACTCGTTCACAATTTCATGTCACCCTTCAATCGGTTTCCTCGTTAAGCTAAGACAGCGACTAGAGGAACGAACTCAACTGCACTTGGTTACGTATCATGTTGTTTTGGTATCCTGTGAACTACTTTTTAAATAACATTATTATTTAATATTAATAACTGCATATTGAAACTATTTTGTTTATTAAAAACTAAATACAACTATTATTTAAAAAGTAGCTCACAGGATACCAAAACAACATGATACGTAATCAATTGCAGTTTTGTTTGTTCCCTTTAGTCGCTGCCTTAACCTAGATTTTGGGGGAAATGTTATTCTGGCAATATTGTAATTTCCATGGGTAACAACAATGAAAATTCTTCAGAATCAGATTTGTTCTTGTAGAATAACATTATATTTGATTGCGTTAAGTTACCTTATATTATTTCATTTCACTTATGAAAAACAAAGAAACCAAAAAGTGGTAAATTTTGTATTATTTTTAACAAGTCAGAATCTTAAGTGGATTGGCAGATACACTTTCTCTTCAGAAAACAGAACTCTGGCCTCTTGCACAAACGACATTAAATCTCATTTGATTTACTTTATATTTAATGAAGAGGAGATGAAACTTGCTAAAGTACTTCAATATTTACTGAATCTTTTTAACCCTTACGTCCACCCTGAGTTACCCGGGTAACCCACCGCGTTTTGAATAGAAATATCTGCACAATGGCTAGTAGTTTTTGTTTCAGGGTTCGTTTATTCGTTAATTTTACCTTTTTATGCACTTTGCCCTAAATAAACCCTGGAAATATTTTTTTACAAAATATATATATATGCCACTAAATTATCATTACTTATAGTCCGCACTGGGGTACCCGGGTAACCCAGAGACTTTTATACATTCAAGCGACTAATTTGCTAACAATTGTTCAGTAATCTCCCTAATTTCTGAAGTTTAAATTTTAATGAATAGGTATCTTGTATTTTTATTTCTTTTCCGGTAATATTTACATGCAATATCCTATCAAAACAGAGTGCACTTTGGTACTCTAACAAAGTTTTTATTACACTGTGGATCTTTACAGTATTCAGAAATAGAGAATATTATACCAAATATCTATTTGAAATAATGCATATCACAAGAAAATTGCAAGACAAACCGTACCGTATGAGAAAATTTGTTTTTTTAGCTTCTATTCTGACGCAATTTCCTTGTTATTATTCAGCCACACTGAATACACTTGGATACTGTTACTGAGTGTTCATCACACACTGGCTTCTCGCACTCATGACAGTTCTTTCGTGTCTTTATTCTTCTCTTTTGCGGTTAGCATTTACAAACAAAACAGTCTCCGAGGATTGGAAGACGACCAGTAGAGTCCCTCTTTTCAGGAGCCCTTTTCAATGTAGGTAACACCGGTCTTCCAAGCATACATTCAATACCAGAAAATAAGCGAATGCATGCGGGATTGTTTGATCGAGTGTCTATAGCAGGCATTGCCATCTCTTTCCCAAGTTCTGTGAGAAATATTCTCCGCTGATGTGTCGCTCTTTTTAGGTTGGGGTTATTTTCTGCGTAAATAATGTCTGCAGCAAGGGACGCCACATCTAAAATGTTGTAGAAGAACGCTAGATGGCATCTCTGTGTTTTCCTCTTGACTGTGTAGTGCGAACACATTTTGTCCATGTTGACGACGCCCCCCTTTGTCTTGTTGCAGAAATGTATTATTTCAGGTTTCGATAGAGGACCAGATACACTGCAATCGTAGTGTGTTGTAGACAAAAGCAAGACTGCCTTATTTTTTAATTTTTTTTTGAACATAAGAACACATTGTTACGTTATCTTTAGTGAACCCGAACAAAGAACTCATTTCTTGGTGGGAAGAAGCGGGCAACATTTGTTTCGATACGTACGGCTTATTACGCTTTAGCGTTCCCACTAGCGATATGTTCCATGACATGAGAAATCGTGCTAGTAGCAAACTTGTGAAAAAATTGTCAGTAACAACATTTCTCCCAGAATTCTTGTACCATTGGACGAATTCTTTTACAACTCTTTCTCCTAGATTGACCTCCCTTTCTGATGATATTTTCCCAGTGTATATTTGCCCAGTGAGGGGATAAGAGTTACTAGAGTCACATACCCACCACACATTTATGCCGTACTTAGCCGGCTTTGATGGCATATACGGAGTAAATCTTGTGTGACCTCTGTAGGGAAACAATTCTTCGTCAACTGTAAGGTATTCGGATGGCATATAATTTGACCTCAAATTAGCATTGAGCATGGCAAATATGTCCACTATTGCTGCTGATTTATCTTTTTCCAAACGTTCGTTTCGTGTGTTGACATTATCAAATCTAATGAATCTACTTATTTGCCAAAACCTGTTGAAAGAAAAGGAAGCGCGATAGAGTGGATAGGCATCAGTTCTCCACAATTCCTTAGTATGTTCAAAATTGGAGTGTCTCACACCTGCAGTGATAAGGACACCAAGGTACGCATCAAATTCTTCTGCTGTAAGAGGTTTCCATATCTTTGGCTTATTTGTTACATTTGCACTGGAATATGAAAATACTGTGCTAGCCTTTCTATTTGTTTCACGGATAATAATGTCACATATTTCGTCTGTGAATATGCATTTGAATGTGTCTCTTACACCCAAATATTTTGTTCTCCGAACTGGGCCGAATTTTTCTCGAAGTATGTTGTTTTTCAATTTTCTCCGCAAACCGGTATTTGATCTGTGCCATTCTGTACAATCCTTAGCCCGTAAAATGTCTCCTGAAGCAAATACCGTGTCACTATTTTCACCTTCTTCATCACCAGAAATTTCTTCGTTCTCCACATCATCTTCAATTTCAATGTTCTGAGGCTCTCTTATTACATCTTCTATGTCTGAATCATCAACAAAGTCTGGCACCCAATCATCCTCTAAATTCTCACAATTGAAGTTCACTGCTACATCTTCAGATTCCTCATTTTGTAATAATTTTTGCACATACTCCTGTTTTTCATCATAAGTCAGTTTATTATAATCTTGAGCACTGAGTTCGCAAAAACCTGACATACTTTACACAAACTGAATAACTACAACAGTTCACCATACAATACAATAAATCACTTTCAGACTAACACTATTATTTCAGTAAACACCGTTAGTAGTTGTATCGCATCCAAATTTCCAAATTTGCACCGGAGCGGCAGTAACAAATGCTCAACAATGTACACACCGGTTGAAAGGCGCTCATTCTTACTTGAATTAACAGAAAACAATGTTCTTTACCCCTTCATGACTTTGAGTGCACCTATTTTCATCTTCCAAGCGTATTGGCAACAAACTTTTCAATATATTAACGTTTTTTTTTTCAAAGAAATTACATATATTTTAGATTGTATTTCATTCTTTTCCAATTCACATGGGATCTAACCAGGCTGGATTCCATGTGTAGGGAATTAAATGCATGACAATCAAAAAGTAATGGTAAGTCCACAAGAGGCCTCTTCTTCTAATACGTTGTATTAACTTCAGACATTATAAATCTTATTTTTGTCTTGGAGATCACGAGTATACCCAAAATGTATAAAACCTGAAAAGAAAGAAATATAGCGTGGAGTGTGATCAAAGATTGCTGCGGTCTTGCAATAATTGTCGGGCGGCAATGCTTGTTAGGCAATGGTCATGGGCGGACTTAGAAGTGATACTCTTCGGGGGGAGCAAGAGAGATAACGTGGGGGCAATGACTTGAAAGTTGGAAGTTATCTAAAGAAAGCTAATGTTAAGAATGAAAAATTTAAATAATCCCAAAATTTCTGGGAGCAATCCTCCCCATGCCTCCTCCATAAATTCGCTAATAGCAATTGTGCAGTGTATACTTACCATATATCCTCCGAATGAGTAAAAACTAAAACTATTTTTAAACAAAGATCAATATTTAAAGCTCAGAAAATTAGGGTTACCCGGGTACCCTTTGCATTGACTATAATAAAGAATTTTTAATGTGGACATAAGGGTTAAAATAAATGTACATAGTTTTACTGGTGTGACTGATACCTATTGTTTTTCCTTTCTTTCTTGCATTCTTGTTTTTACAATGTATCTAAATCACTGTTCAGTTATTGGATATTAAAATACCAGTAACCTGTAATTACATACGGACTTTTACGACTACAGCGTGCACGAGTAAGCTATCAATATAACATAACAAAGTTCAACTTTGAGATAATTCCCAGCGTGCGATCTGATCTCACCCTCTTCTCTGCTTTCATTTCATACTTTCATTTAAGAAGGAAAGGCAACCGTCCGTTTTTAAAAGTTAGTGATATTGGTGTTGAATCCTTTTCGTTATCTGCTGACGAATGAGGATATTAACGTGTCCTGGTGACAGATTTATGAGGAAGAAGGAAGGGCGGTTTAATCATACACCTTGCATGGTCTTCGTTTCCAAATGATTAATGTTTACTTGAGTACTAGAGAAAAGAACATACATTCCGGGAAAATAAACCCGAAGATTGATTATACACAATAAAAAATATATATTGACGTGTTAACGATTGCAAGTTACATTGTATTCTGATATAGCATACATTTTACCTGACAAATTTAGGGAATATCTAATGTAAAATTTGACTAACAACTGAAGTCGAAAATTCATTCATGTTCTACATGCATTACAAATTAGGAGTGTGAGCCTTTTCTCAATAAATAAATAAATCGTTTAACGATGATCAGATTTTGTACTTGAAGAGAAAGAATATTGTTCGCGGAATTTTCACAAAGTTAATTGTAAAATCATATATTTGCATTGAAAATGAGTTAATTCCTTCAAAAAGTGAATAAAAATAATGCAATATTTTAAAACTTGATTTGATTTGATTTAAGTTTAGCGTCCCTTTCACCAGCGAGACTACAGAAGACATGGGCTTACAGCATAACGTGGGATCTGAAGCACATGAGCTCCCACTCTCATGTGGGAAGTAGAACGGCTCCAGTTCTACTATACTAACTCTTAATCAATCATTTATTTTGAAATATACGTAAACTCGTTTTAAGAGTTTAAAAAATGCCATACCGAACATTATCATCAAACTTTTCCAATTAAAATAAACTGTTCATACCATGGAAGGAACCGTATTAATCAAAAGTTTATTTGTACAATGTCAGAAGAGTAATCCAGAAATCCTAATAGGGGTATGACGCAGGAAAAAAAGTGGAAATGATTACATTTGTGCTGTCAAATATAAGGGGGGAAGAGAGAACATAGAAAACAAAAGGACGGATAAGCAATAACCATTGTGAAACTGATGACGCATGTCCACTGAGAGATTGCTGCTACATTAATTAACTCATTACTACTACATTTCAATCAGCAACTGCGGGTAGATTCGAAATCTGATCAGATTCGAGTAAATCAATTAATGATTTGCACATTTAAGTTTGCACTCTAGGACATTCATGTGTGAATTGTTGTTCATAAATATTCAGAGCAAGTAACGGGACGATTAGCTTCCATTGCAAAATTTAATCTATTTTAGTATTTTGAAATGCAGTAAGAGAGGCAAATATTACAACACAGAGATAGAATGACATATAATATATGAGAAAAGCAGAAAAAGAGGAGGAAACATAACCTGCTAAGGATGTAATTATTTGAATTTGAGTGGTATAATTATTGAATTTATAAAAAAAAAATGTTATAACGTTTTTCTTTGTATCTTGAATATCGAAAAATATAATACAGTAAAACCCCGCTCATCCTCCCTCAGCCTCCCCGGCTGATCCGATCATACTCGAGCCGAACTTGTCCCGACTCGTCGTTGACACATGAGGCCCTTGTCGTTTACTGCCATGGCGGCATAATTGTTTACTTGATGTTACCGCTTCTTTGCTTTAGTGCTCCATCATCTGTTGTAACCTGTCTTTCCTTTTGCGTGTTTTCTGCACTGTATGCAGTTTTTAGTTCTAAATGAAAATCTATAACTGACTTTTTCTAGTATTTTTTTACTATAGGCTTACCTAGTAAATATTACAAATACAGTATTATTGCTTTGTACAGCCCGCGGCATAAAATTTGTTACAAAAGTTCTAAGTCCAAATGAATAACAAACTCTTGCCCAGTTTTCTTATGCATTCCCGCAATACATGTATCAATCGATTAGTTGCTTCTAGTGTTTATTCCAACTCCTCCCCGTCCTCCACCTTTCCTTGTCTAAAGCAGTGTGTGTGACGTAGTACACTCTTTCCATTCAGGTGCAAAAGAAACAGGAATCAAGTTTACAACGTTATAGCTTTAAAACAGTCTTTTCCATTCGTTTGTTCTGAAATATTTTTAAGAGCCTAAATTAAAGGAAAGTCACACAATCTTCCCAGAGCTTCATAAATATCTTTAGTTTCATTCTTTTCTTTCTTTAAAGAGTGCAAGCTAATAAGACGCTCCCTAAGAAATCTATGGAAACTGCCAAGAGCTCTAAAATATCTACGGACAGAAACGAGTTTTATTCAATGATTAATTTAATTTCTTTTTAGTAAGTGCAAGCAAATGTTTCAGGGGCGTCATTTGGGCAGGACAGGAGGGTGTAATTCCCCCTCTCTTGAGCTTCATAAATACGTATTTTTTGATCAAATCTATAGTAATACACTAATAAAAAGTGAAAATCTTATGTCGCCAGAGAATCTCTTCCTTTCCGCCCCCCCCCCCCCCCCGAGTAAAGTCTAAAAGACACTCGTTTTAACAACAAACCTATAGAGCTACGATAGCACATTGCTAAAGAGCTTACATTTGGTTTCAAGAGTCGAAGGTTTGATCTCAAGCCATATGACTTCCTGGGTGACATTGAGAGAGAGAGAGAGAGAGAAAGAGAGAGGGATTCAAGTACGGAGACAGAGAGGGATGATTTGTATACACAGATTTAGAATTATGGAAAAAATGATCGGACAGCATTCGTATTATGACGAAAATTCTGATTTAGTGAAAGATAACAAGGGAAGTTTTCGAACTGCGAGGATCACATTACGCAGTTGTCGAATTAATGTGGAGAACTCTTTTTAGAGCATCAGATGATTACGAAAGGAGAGAAAGATCTTCAGAACTGAGGAATTAAGATTTTAAAAAATCTGATTGCGGCGACGGGTTTCGAACCACGAACCTTGTGGTTATCGAACCATGACTTTATCCATTCTGCTACGGAGAATTCTATTAATGGTTCATATACGTTTCCCTTAACTGCGTTGAAAGCTACCTTAAGGGGATATTCCAAAAGTTGACTCGGTTGATGCGCCGTTCAGATAGGACGTAAACCTCTTGTATCTTAGTTACAATGTGCAAAATGAACTTCCTCTTCTTCAGGACACTTTTTAAAGCTTTAAAATTTGTTACTATTGTTTTAATTAAGTTACATTTGATAGAACCATCTGATAAAGTAGTGCCAAGCCCTGTGCGTCATTGTCTGTTAGGTGAATGGTTAATGTAAGTTACTCCTACGTGGAAGGTCCGAGCTTCCAATCAAGACCATTCTTATTGATTATTTTATTTGAGCTACGCTCATCCTGTATATTCCACAAGTTCAAGTTTGAAGTAATGTAGTCACAGCTAGTTTAATTCGAAATAATTTTCCAATATTATATTTGTTACTAAATTTACATGGCACTCCTCACTTGTTTGTAGCCCTGCATAAATGCAAAATTGTTTTAAAAGTATATTTTACTTTCAAGTATTATTGATTTTTTTTTAAATTGTCCTTCAACTTTATTTTATAATTAGTTTCTATTTCTTATTTACAACATATTTTCTATTTATATTGTATTCTATGTTACACGTTTAATATTTACATGTTATGTCTTACCTTTGAAGAGAAGCTTTTGACAATTCAGAGCAGCAGGGACATACACAGGATGTAGGCCTTGGCAATCCAGAGCTTTTGCCCCCACAAAATCACTACTTTTTTGTTTGTATATATATCTAATTTAATAGATGGTGATAACAGGGGCGGATCCAGTGGAGTGTGTTTGGGGTGATCGCATTCCCCAGAATAGGGAACATTTTATACTTTTTGTTTTAAAAATAAAACACATCCTAAGTATTTTTCATCTTTGTATTATAAACGTAAATTAAAACCTAAAGTAGATAGGACTTACTTTCTTAAGAAAGTTAATTCTACTGAAGAGCTCTTTCTTATTTTCTATTTTTTTCTTTTCTTTTCTTTTCTTACTTTCTTTCTTTCTTTTTTTTCTTTTTTTGCAATCCGCTCTTGCATTGATTTGACTTCGAACGACCGCCCCTCCCAAACAATCATCCTGGATCCGCCCCTGGATGATAGACATTTTAGTAAAATATGCCCTCAATCGCTGAAATAAATTCCTGTCAAGCTTTCGAACGCTGAAATAAATTTCTGTCGACGGCCCGGCAAAACAGTCACGATTTTCGGGAGTGATCAGTTAGTAATGCCTCCCTGGAGAAACGACACTTCCCTAGAAGTCATATCGCCGATAATTCAGAATGTGAGTTGTGCATTATTACTTTTTACTCTCAGTGTCTTGAAACGCACCAAAAAGGAACTGTTCTGAAGTATTTACTGGTTCTCCCTATGACCCCATTTCAATATGGCCAACTTGGACATATACACATCTGAAATATCACCTTTTTTGTCAGTGATCCCGAAAACTATCCATTCGACACAAATATAGGATATTTTCGATTCTTTATTCCTGTCACCCTCCCATTGTCAACTCGAAGCCAACCAAGGCTTATTTTGGACTTACGCAGCATCCACAGTGTCACTTTTCATCTTTGCATATGAATTCAACACTAATTTCGTTCTTGTTTGACTACTTTTACATGTCACCTTCACCTCTTCGTAGGGATTTTTTCAGTATCTCGCCCCCACAACTATGGAGAAATTTCAACCAGCTAAGTATAATTATAAATTATCATCTGAAACACAACAGTACGGGTGATCTTTTTCGCAGAGGAATTCGTTAACTACTGTTTCAATATCAATGTATTGGCTTTTTGCTGTCCATGCTGAAGATTGCCAAAGGGCTGAACTTCATCTGCACTATAGTGCAATGAATATAGGTTTTAGTAGTTTAATTCACGGAATACTCGCTTAGACGTTGCTCTCGTCACAGAAAAAGTGATATACAGTTATAAAAGAAAAATGAAATGAAATATCTATTTTTTACGTCCCACGATTATGCCGACTATGCTAATGGAGAGAGTAATGGTGAGAAATAAATGGAATTGTTTAATGAAAAATGTGGGAGGAGACTGGAGAAACCCGCGGACACTCATGCACACGGTGTTTGTCCATAATAAAGTTCATTGTCCATAATAAAGTTCAAGAACCCCATGCACCATAGGTAAAGTTATAAAAGAATAGGCGTCTAAACAAATACGGAACACTACTATCAATGAGAGTTATATAAGATTAGATTTTTAGTTATCTCATTCTATTATTTTTAGTTATTTCATTCTAAGTTAAAATTTCAATCAATCTTGTTCTTCATTACTGTTCGAAAACTTAAAGTTGTTGCTGAAAGGACGTGATTAATCTTTGCAGTAGACTTCGCAGTCTCCTCCACAGCTTCTTTTTCATATAAGGCTAAAGTAATCTCATTTTAGCATCGAGGAAAAATAGTGGAATTACGAATATTCAATGGGCCCCGTTTTACTCTGGGCTCCCTCAACGCACCGCCGTTAGTTACGTCACTGTTCAGGATGCATGATGCAGCTTCTGCTTTTAGGAATACTTTCTAAGGCAGTACGAGTTTTTTTTAACTGCTGTGTGAATTAAGTTGTATTTGCTAGAAGTGTCGGTTAAAGGAAACTAAAGATCCTACACTCAAACACAAATAATCTCTTTCGAAACTCGAATGCAAAACGAAACGAATCGTCCTAAACATGTTACGCTTTTGAAGAGAAAAAGAGCAAAGCAGTAGTTGCACATACGCTTAATGGTGTTTCTTGGATACAAATTTATAACTTACAAAAGTCATGTTCACGTCATGGTTTGATAGATGAAGGGTTAGTAAAAGGAATTCTTACGCTGGTGGTCGTGGGTTCGAATCTCTGCTCTTCTTGTTACTTTTTTCTCTTAGCTACACTTGCATTCCAAACCTCGAAGTTTGGTTTGGATTATTTATGAAAGCAGGTAGAGAATTAATTGTAGTCGAAATTAGTTTCAAATATGAGATTATAATTACATATTTTATCTTTAACTTATTAGTATACATTTTTATATCAAATTTTCCAGTCTTTTTTTTGATTCATCTTCCGGTGTAATACAATGAACATTTGCAGAGCGACGTCAGTCGAACGAAAGTACTATATTCCATTGTTACTCTAATATACCTAGGTATTTGTTCATATATTTATAATTGTTTACTAAGAAAAACTTATGGCGGTCCACATTATGTGTCATATAATAGACCGCATGAAGGCGGACATAACAGAAGGCGTATTGCAAATATCCCTGGTGATAAAAAGTAGGGGTCTTCTTCACTAGATTCGAACCACTGTTACAGGCGGTTTTGGTTTATATAGCAAGCATAATACCACTTTTTTTAAATTATATTTATTGAACTGTATCAACTAGTACATTGCAAGCACTGTCGTTACATTACATCAAACCAGTATACTATAGAATCTTACAAGATCACTTTGAGGAAATTAGCAAACACAGATGTTTTATTCAGGTTGATCATAGGAAAAGTCTTATGAGCATATTTTAAGTATAAACAATATTCCTCCACTGTACACTTCAGCGTAGAGGACATAGTATAATAGATAGTATGCCCAATAAGCCAATTAACGGCATTGAGTTTTGTATTGGGATACTACACATAGTCCGGAAAGGCAAGTATACGGCGGTCAAAATAGTTAGCTGGTTTACGACAGATCACCGCAAGTAATCCACATAAAGAGGTCCAGATGCGAGTCGTATCAGTGCACTCAAACACACGATGCAAAAGAGTATCCAGTCGACCGCAGTGCACACAATTAGGAGATTCAGAACGATGAATAGTATGAAGTAGTTCATTGGTAGGGTGTAAGTTATGAATAAAACACAACCAAACACTCCGAATGTCCGAAGATAAAATTTTGTTGTGCACATTTCGCCAGATCGCATGCCAGTCATAGGTGGGAAACTTATGACAAATTAGGGGTACAGAATGACACATAACACTGTTGATTAAAGTGCCATACAACATTTTAGTGGACATGGTGCAAGCCTCGGGTAACGGTGGGGCATATGCCCATGCGGCAATAAGTTCCCGCACATATGCAGGACAATGACGAAAGAAGCGGATGTATGGCGGATTATTTTCAGTTAATGAAACAGTCTAGCACGATATCCATTGCGATGTGTGTGAGTCAGAATCAAGAAATAACTTCAATCCATTACGCATATAAAGAGCTTTGCATTTTTGTCTCACATTCGTAACTTGTAATCCGCATGTAAAATATGAGCAATAGGTAACATTTCGTGGGAGTCGAAAATAAAATCCACTCCACAGAAACCAGCCTATGAGAGGGTCAATCTTCCTTGCATAACACTCAGGCAGAGGAAATATCTGAGCGGCATACCACACTTTAGAAAAAAACGCAAGTATTAACAAACCAGGTGCGTTGTATCAAATTCATTCTCCGACCTTTATTGTCTGCACTAAGTAGGCGTAAGTTCTGAAGAATAGGTACCCAAATTATATCTGTCAGCACGTCAGTTCGAACTGTAAAGGTAATACCAAGTATTTTCACGTGGTCATTTATCAGATACTGGTGGTCAACAGAAAATTGTGACGTGACCATGGAAGCATTATATAACAATAACGTCGATTTATTCACATTGATTTTTTCACCACTCACCTGCATGAAAGTCTGTAGACACTGTTCAATATGCGCAAACTGTTCATTCGTAGCGAAAAGGAGTGTCACATCATCAGCGAAAGCTTGAACATTGATATCTTGAAAATCATGATTCACTGGTGAAGGGAGCGACATTAGATGGTAGAACAGAGGTTCAAGCGCCAAACTAAATAAATATACAGATAAAGCACATCCTTGTCTTACTCCACGACGTATGGAAAAGGGAGCCGTAAGGTGGCCATTTATTTGCACACGGGAAGTGGCGGAAGAGTACAGTGCACGAATCAAGTCAATAAATGAATCAGGAAACTTGTAGGCTTGTAGAACAGTGTAGAGATAGTCGTGGGATAAAAAGCCAAAAGCATTTTTGAAGTCCACTGATAATAAACATGCAGGCATGCGCTTAAATTTAAAATATTCAGTGATGTCACGGATCTTGCTAAGAGCAGAAAACACATTCTTGGTGAGATGAATGGCTGCCTGAAAATCACTAATAATCTCGTGACAAACAAGTTTCAAGCGTCGTGCTAAGACTTTAGAGAAAAGTTTCATGTCAGTATTGAGTAACGTTATAGGACAGTAGTTCTGTATGGTCACCGGACAGTTCGTTTTAGGTATGAGGATAATGACACCTTGATTATCAATGAAATTGTGATGCCTTAAGAGCTCATTAAAAAGGTGGCAAAACTCCGCTCCAACAATATCCCAATAGGAGACATAGAATTCATAAATTAGTCCATCTGGACCGGGACTCTTGCGGTCTTTACGTGTACGCAATGCTTCTCGGACTTCCGTCGGAGTAATGTCCGCCATTAATTGTTGGTGTACGTCGGGAGACAGTTGGGGCATTGTCTCCGGGAAATATGTATCTAGTGCCGTAGCATTGATTAAACCAGTTCGATATAAGGAAGAAAAATGTTCATGCACATGAGTCTTAAGATCATTAAGATCCGTAACTTCGCCAGCACCATCCATCGTAATAACTTCAATGTAGTTCTGTTGACGTCGCTTCTGCGATTGAATATAGTGGTAAAAGGAAATGCGTTCAGATTTACAAAATGCGGCAGATGTGGAAGCCGTCTGATATCGTTCAAGAGCCCGAATTGTATGTGTGTAATCTGTGCTTTAACCCTATGAATATGACTGAGGTTTTGAGGGCTGCTGGGTTGAGACCAGAGATCATTTAATACAGCGTAGTAATATTCTAATGTCTGATGAGTCTCGCGCTGAATTTCTTTTCCGTACCATTGAAAAAAAAACGTTTTATGTTGGGTTTAACGTAAGAAGTCCACCATTCAGAAATAGTTGAAAAGTAACGTCGTTGACGTACCCAAAATTGCCAACGTTGACGAAAATCATTCCTAATGGTAGCTGGATGGAGAAGTTGAGCATTTAATTTCCAGTAACTTCTACCATGCGTATGCGAGACACCTGTCGGAATATATAGAACACAATAAACCGCTGCATGGTCGCTAAATGAAACTGGACATATGTCCGTTTCAGTGATATTTGAACAGTGAGAAGACGTTATGTACCACCTATCTAACCTGGACATCATATGACTATTCTTAAAAGTAAACTTAGGCACCGTCCAATGATTCCGCCACACATCCCGGAGCCGCAACTGTTGGATAAGGCGGGTAAAAGTGACACTAGGGTTGAAGATGCCAGTGGTATCGATTTTTCGTTCCAGTACATTAAAGTCACCAGCCAGAATAATAGGATCACAATTATCTGGTAAAATCTGCACAATTTCCTCGTTATAAAAATGATGACGAGAACGCCTTTTAACTGTTCGAGAAATACCATAAACGGTTAACAATATTAAATCCATCACAAAATAAACTAATACCACGTCCAGAGGGAAGTCGCTTAATGCGTTCGACGACAATACCCTTTTTGATTAAGATAGCAGTACCCCGATTGTTGGGTCCGATATTCACAATTGTATTGTACATTGGCAGAAATTCAAAACATTCAAAACGGACCTCTTGCAGAAGAATGATGTCGTAACCACTTTGCATAACAAAAGTTTTTAAACTATTTTGTTTCGCTGGATGGTGAATGCCAGCGATATTTATTGTACATAGACGGCGCACGTTAGGTCCAGTAGGAGACGGAGAACCTGCCATCAAGTTAATAAATACATGAAATAATAAAGCAATTTAAAAAATAACACCAAAAACTGGATAAGTTATGCAAAAATACACCTCACTACAGAGGGGGGAGAGGAGAAATATTGCATCCACCTGAAACTCAATCGCCACCACTCGTCCTGAAGTTTGCAAAGAAAGAAAAATAAAAACATAAATAGAAACAATCCGGTAAACATCACGTGAGAACTGCGCTGCAGGGAAAGCAGAAAATTAAATATATGGTATAAGAACCCAAGGGCACGTGAACGGTGCTGACGAGAAGCTATACACAAGAACTTACGAAGCAGTAGGTTCTGTTTCACCACACCTTTTCACGAGACTCGCCTGTAGCAGAGAAGTTGTTACAAACCATGTCAGAGTCAAGGTCACCACCACCGCCGCCGCTATGTGTTTCCGGGTCACTCACACTATCCTGGATTCCTTGGCTAACACTGTATGTTTTATTTGAGAGCACTTTTCGTTTTTTACGTAACGATCGCCGTAGTTGATTTCCATGAACACTAGTAAAGGGCAAAGTAGATTCAGATGCATTTTCAAGAGTTGTGGCTGATTTCTTAGTAAGCTGACCATGAGAGGTAGACAATGGGACATCCTCCTGCGACGTTGCCAGATTGGGCGAGGCAGTTTGTAGCACTGAGTTTGTCGAGGGCCACTGAATCGGGTCAACACAATCTTGTAAGGCTGTAGTACTTGGCTCAGGTTCTGTTATGACATCATGACATAAAGTAGGAAATTCTGTAGGATCCTGCACCAAAGGAGGGGGAGCTCGAGACACATCACGAACATTCATGGAAACACTGGGCCGTAAAGAAGGAGACAGTGAGTTTAACGAGTAATGCGGGGTTTTCGGGAGATTACCAGTGGATAAGGCTGTCATACGAAGATCGTCCTGTTTGTGCTGAGGACGAGGTAACTGACGAGGTGGTACCTTGCATTGGGAAACAAGATGATCCGTACTCAAACAGCGGAAACAAGTATGCAGCTGTCCAGGATACACAATTGAAGCCTTATAACCCATGAAGTGGGGTTTAGAGGGTATATGTTTCCCCAATTCTATATAAACTGCGCGAAAACCATTCAACACAGGGTATTTTAAGTGATTGCCCCACTTTTCATGTACTATTTGTTTAATCTCACCATATTCACGCAAGGTATCACGTACTACATCATCACTAAGTTCACACGGTAATTCAAAAATACGGACTTTAGTATAGTTAGTAGTAGCATCCAATATATTCACCACAGAGGAAACACCAGTCGAATGACGGAAGGGAACAGAGTCTGGCAAAGTACTTAAAGCTTGTTCAAAATTCAGAGCTGTATCCAGTTTTACATATACACAGAAGTCTTCATTGTGTAATTGAATTGCAATCACTTTGTTCATCAGATCGGAAAAATTTTCACTTAACCATATGTGTATTTCAGCCAGTGACGGTCGTAATTGTCTGAAATTCTTGTCAAACTCAAATTTTAACGTATTTTGTCGAATGGTATTCATAACGTAGTACTACTTAACACAATTTCCAGTAATTAACACCACTATACAGTCCTAATCACAGGACAAAACAAAAAAACAAAGGAAACGAAGGATATGCTTTCACGGAGCGCTCAAAAACACCTCCACACACCATGAGAACTCACGGTGAACTGTGACACTCGGCCACTAAGTCTCGCACGCTAGCCTCTTTATTAATGCAGAACATACTGAGACACTTACATTCACTGGTGTCGCGTAATGTATTTCATAAATTTTTGTTAATAAGTGGGTCGAATTAGGTAGCCCTCGAGAGGGCTAATGGTGTTGTGGGCGAGCAATTATTAATAGTGTGTATAGTCCCCTTGGGACTCGATTACAGCTGCCATACGCCGTGGTATTGAATCCACCAGGCGAGAGATATAGCATTGGGTGCAACAGATCGACCACGCATCTTCAACACGCTCCCAAAGATCATTAGATGTTCGTGGAGGATTGTTCGACCAGGTTTCCCGCAATGTTCTTGCAACAGAGGCAAACATATTTTCAATAGGGTTCAGATCTGCTCCATGAGGAACCCAGTCAACTATTTCGACATCCGGTTGCCTCTGCAACCATGTCTGAACCACATTTGAATTATGTATCGAGCTATTGTCCTGTTGAAAATATAATATGCCGTCACCTACATGAGCTTTTATTTCCGGAGGCGTTTCATCCAGATGTTCCACATACTTGTGGGCGTTTAGGCGACCAGAAATCCTGTAGATTCCTCCGAAATTTGCAGCCTTGCATATCCGTGCCCAACAGTGGACAGTTATATGTCCCATTCGACCAGAACGGGAAACGTATTCAGAGGCATACCTTTTCCAGGGGGCGGTAAACACGCTTCGGCCCGAAGTTTTGCACTGGAAAATATTTTTTCGTCTCCGAAAACGACCTCGTCCCACAAACGTGCAATATTTAACTGTGCAAACGCCAGACGGTCAAATATGTGGTCTTCTGTTAGTCGCTCGTTAACAGTTGCCCTGTATGATCTCAAACCAAATGATTTGAGTCTACGACGGACAGTCGTAACATCGCCTGGGAAATTGGTTTCCTCTCGTAACTGTCGGGCAGACATGAAAGGGTGCTCACGGCATTGAGCAATTACACTCTGGTCTTCTTCGGCAGAGGAAACTCTTTGTCGTCTTACATCTCCTGTTTCCTCATATCTCCTCCACCATCTCCGTGCTGTAGCACGGTTAACGCCATAGCTCGCGCCTGCCTCGCTATAGTTCATGCCCGCATGCTCAATTAAAGCAATCACGCTGCTTTTAACAGAAGCATCGTAGTGAGCCATTTTCACACCAGAAGCAAAATGATAGCTTTGCTTAGGTGTTTGAATGGAACGTGCTTCATGTCACGTCACGTAACAAGGCGGAGTTTCCTCTCATTGCTGTAGACGATATCGTACGCCCTCTGCTGGGTGTTTCGTGAGGGAAAAATTGCTTTTAATCAGTTCATGGCGACCGCTTTGAAATCAAATGTAAAGTACGAAAATTAAATTTGTCATTTATGTAGTTTGGTGTAGAGACAAAACAAAATTGGAAACCTAAGGTTTAAGAACAACTCAGATTATTAATATAAAACAAGTCAAAGATTATTAACTAGTATTATCATACAAGAAATACGAGAATTTTGAAACAAAGAAAAATGACTTAGAAATTTGCAACTGAGGACAAGAAACAAAAACTAACTTAAGCACACTAAAGGGTATGAGTAGGGGGATTAATGGGGACGTCAGCAATGAGGCTATATGTCCCCGTCTCGACTAACGCGAGGGATGGATTTTACCATTTCACTTTGACGGAATGACGTAGAGGATGGAGAGGAGGGGGAAGATACATAACAGCTATAAATATAAAAATAAAAGTGACAATGTTCGGTGGTGAATAACTCTTGAACTACCCGATCGTTCTCAATCACATTTTGAACATAGATAAAATTCGAACCTGGAAAGCTTTTCGTTATTTCATTTTGATATTAGAACTTGCGGAAGAGGAGGGGAGGGTAAATATATGAAAATGAATAAAACTTAATAACTCTTGAACAATCCGACTGATCCCAATCAATCAAACATTCAATATAGACAAGGTTCGGACCTGGGATGTTTTCATTTTTTGCCTTGACGGCACAATGTAGGGGAGGGGAAAGGGGACTATGTAAAAAAATAAAAATAAAAATGCTTTCTTGGTGACTTCATCACGCTTAAACCACCGAACTCATCTTAATCAAATTATCAACATAGATGTGGTTCGGACCTGGGGTGGTTTTTATCATATCCCTTTTATGGCAGAACGTAGGGAAGGAGGAGGGGAGGGGAGATATCTATAAAAATGAATAAAACTTAACAACTCTTGAACCACCTGACCGATCTCGATCTAATTTTCAACATAGACGACGTTCGGGCCTAGAAACTTTTGTTTTAATATTTTCACTTTGACGGTAGAACATAGGAGAGGATAAGAGAAGGGGAGATTAATATATAAAAATAAATAGAACAACTCTTGAACCATCCAACAGATTTCGATCAAATTTTCAACGTACATGACATTCGGGTCTGGGATAATTTTTGTCATACCGTGCTCCCAACATGGAGAGGGGAGAGGGATACATAAAATCATCGAAAATGACCAATATCAAAGAGTGCTTTAGTAATAGTAAAACCATAACATATTACTATTTTTCTTTAATTTAGCCCAGCGAAATCGGGTTGCGTCTTAGATTCGAGGACGTCTTAAGTTCGAGTAGTTATCGAGAAATAATTAAAGATATTAACGTGTTATTGAATTACTTTGTTAATAATAATAATAATAATAATAATAATAATAATAATAATAATAATAATAATAATAATAATAATAATAATAATAATAATAATAGCTATTATTAGTATTAGTTTTAGTATTAGTATTAGTATTAGTATTATTATTGAAGATTTGATCATTCACATATTGAAATATCAAAATATTCAAATACCTTAAGACAATTAAAGGTGTGTCATCGCCGACTAATGATCACCAAAAATTCTAAATTTAAACAAAATGTTCACACATGGTTCCGACTTGAGAACCTCCAGATTATTAGCTAGCGCCTTGAGCACAGATCCACGCTCTATATGCGCTAAATGGTATGTTTTAGTATGTTTAAATTATATTTCCTTGCCTCCAGTTACAAAATTCTAAGTTAGTATTTTTCGTTCTTTCAAAATTTCTTTCGATTTTGTTTAATCTTATAAGTCAATAATCTTTGGCATAGTTTATATTAATAACGTGGTTGTTCTTAAACCTTTCGTTGGCTATTTGGTTTCTTCTCCACACCAAACTACAGATATGATACGTTTAATTCTCATACTTGTCATGTGGTTTCAAAGCAGTCACCATTATCTGGTAAAGCAATTTTGTTCGCCACGATTCATGAGTTTTGTAACAAAACACGTCAAGAAATGAGTTAAATGAAGGCTGCAAGAGTTTATATCAAAGTTTAGTATTGTGAGCTAGTGACAAGCATGTAATAACGTCTCGTATTTGAAAATAATGTTAGCTACTTTTAATTCACTAACTCGTATTAGATTTATTTCAAGCTTAAAGAATTGGAATGAACAAACACAGTGTAGCTTAAAGAAACAAAACGTAAGAAAAACGGACGAGATTCGAACCCTGGACCACCAGTACAAAAATCCTGTTCACTAACCCCTCACCTAACAAACCATCAACTTCTATAAATTTTAAATTTGCAAGCAAATGATACCATTATACGTTTGTGCAATCAATATTTTGCAGTTTTCCTCTTCAAGAACGTAACATGTTTACGACGATTCGTTTCGTTTTCCATTAGAGCTTCTACAAAGATGATTTGTGTTTGAGTATAGGATCTTTTGTTTCCTTTAACTGACAGTTCTAGCAAATACAACTCAATTGAAACAGCTGTAAAAAAAACTAGTACTGTCTTAGAAAGTATTCCTAAAAGGGAGAAACTCCATCGTGCACCCTGAACAGTGACGGGAGTGCGTTGAGCGAGGCCAACAAAATGGGGTCCATTGAAGATTCGTAACTCCACTTTGGAGGGTTTTAATTAATTTCACACTTTTTCCTCAATGTCTAAAATGTAACTACTTAGCCTTAGATGAAAAGGAAGTTGTGAAGGTGCTATAGACTATGAAGTCTACCGAAAAGATTTATCACGTCCTTGCAGCAACTATTTGCAGCAACTATTTCCAGCAAAAGGGAATAAGTACATCAGACCTAAGTTTTCAGAAACGCTAAAAAACCTTCCCGAGGCGTATTTGTATTTGTTTCAACACGTGTATAACTGATTAATTGTAGCAAAAGAACTGACAAACTCTAAAAAAGAATCTTGTATTGTAGCACTGCAATTGGTGAGAAAAGCTTAAAAGTGGAAAAATATTTTTATGTACTTATTCATTTTTTTCAATCAGTGGTTCAATTATGAGCCTCTATTTTTGAGGTGTTAAAATAATAATAATAAGAAGAAAACTTCTTAACTGGTAGGTTACGCTGGACTCTTAATTGTGTATATGGAATAATGGAATGTGGGGTTATATAGAGGATTTTGGATTTCTGTTGGCGATCAATTAATCTTTACCCTAGTAGGGAATACTGGTTGGTCCGGATTTCGAACAGTAATGAAGATCAAGATTAATTGAAATTTCAACTTAGAATGAAATAAATAAAAATCTAATCTTATAATACTCTCATTGATAGTAGTGTTCCGTATTTGTGTAGACGCCTATTATTTTATAACTTTGCCTATGGTGCATGGAGTTGTTGGTTCGAACCCAGCTCGAGCTGAATGAACTTTATTATGGACAAACACCGTGTGCATGAGTTTTCTCGGGTTTCTCCAGTTTCCTCCCACTTTCTTCATTAAACGATTTCATTCGTTTCACACCATCACTTTCTCCATTAGCGTAGTCGGCATAACGTGGACGTAAAATTTAATATTTCGTTTCCTTTTTTTTTATAACTGTATATCACTTTTCCTGTGACGAGAGCATCATCTAAGCGAGTATTCAGTGAATTAAACCGCTATATTCATAGCACAATAGTACAGAATGAAGTTTAGCTCTTTGGCAATCTCCAGCATGCAGAGCAAAGAAAGCCAATACATTGATATTGAAACAGTAGTTAATGAATTCCTCTGCGAAAAAGATCACCCGTACTGTTGTGTTTGAGATGATAATTTATAATTATACTTAGTTGGTTGAAATTTCTCCATAGTTGTGGGGGCGAGATACTGAAAAAATCCCTACGAAGAGGTGAAGGTTACATGTAAAAGTAGTCAAATACGAACGAAATTAGTGTCGAATTCATGTGAAAAGGTAAAATGTGACACTGTGGATGCTGCGTAAATCCAAAATAAGCCTTGGTTGGCTTCGAGTTGACAATGGGAGGGTGACAGGAGTAAAGAATCGAAAATATCCTATATTTGTGTCGAATGGATAGTTTTCGGGATCACTGACATAAAAGGTGATATTTCAGATGTGTATATGTGCAAGGTTGGCCATATTGAAATGGGGTCATAGGGAGATCCAGTTAATACTTCAGAACAGTTCCTTTTTGGTGCGTTTCAAGACACTGAGAGTGAAAAGTGATAACACACAAATCACATTCTGAATTATCGGCGATATGACTTCTAGGGAAGTGTCGTTTCTCCAGGGAGGCATTACTAACTGATCACTCCATAAAATCGTCAAAAAACTAACTGATCACTAACTAGACATTACTAGGCATTACTAACTGATCACTCCCTAAAAAGTTCCCTATTCTGAGGGATGGATCGCCCGAACGCACTCCCCTGAATCCGCTCCTGCTATCATCATCTCTAAAATTAGATATACTTTACAAAAAAAAGTAGTGATTTTGTGGGGGCAAAAGCTCTTGATTGCAAAGGCCTGCATCCTGTGTATGTGCCTGCTGCTATGAATTGTCAAAAGCTCCTCTTCAAAGGTAAGACATAAAATATCAATAATAAACGTGTAACATAGAATACAATATAAATAGAAAATATGTAATAATTAAGAAATAGAAACTAATTATAAAATAAAGTTGAAGGACAATGTAAAAAAAAATCAATAATACTTGAAAGTAAAATATACTTTTAAGACAATTTTGCATTTATGCAGGGCTACAAACAAGTGAGGAGTGCCATGTAAATTTAGTAACAAATATAATATTGGAAAATTATTTCGAATTAAACTAGCTGTGACTACATTACTTCAAACTTGAACTTGTGGAATATACAGTATGAGCGTAGCTCAAATAAAATAATCAATAAGAATGGTATTGATTGGAAGCTCGGACCTTCCACGTAGGAGTAACTTACATTAACCATTCACCTAACAGACAATGACGCACATTGCTTGGCACTACTTTATCAGATGGTTCTATCAAATGTAACTTAATTAAAACAATAGTAACAAATTTTAAAGCTTTAAAAAGTGTCCTGAAGAAGAGGAAGTTCATTTTGCACATTATAACTAAGATACAAGAGGTTTACGTCCTATCTGAACGGCGCATCCACCGAGTCAACTTTTGGAATATCCCGTTAAGGTAGCTTTCAACGCAGCTAAAGGAAACGTATATGAACCAGCAATAGAATTCTCCTTAGCAGAATGGATAAAGTCATGGTTTGATAACCAGTAGGTTCGTGGTTCGAAATCCGTCGCCGAAATCAGATTTTTAAAAATCTTAATTCCCCAGTTCTGAAGATCTTTCTCTCCTTTCGTAATCATCTGATGCTCTAAAAAGAGTTCTCCACATTAATTCGACAACTGCCTAATGTGATCCTCGCAGTTCGAAAACTTCCCTTCTTATCTTTCACAAAATCAAAATTTTCGTCATAATACGAATGCTGTCCGATCATTTTCCCCCAACTCTAAATCTGTGTATACAAATCATCCCTCTCTGTCTCCGTACTTGAATCCCTCTCTCTCTCTATCTCTCTCTCTCTCTCTCTCAATGTCACCCAGGAAGTCATATGGCTTGAGATCAAACCTTCGACTCTTGAAACCAAATGTAAGCTCTTTAGCAATGTGCTATCGTAGCTCTATAGGTTTGTTGTTAAAACCAGTGTCTTTTAGACTTTACTCGGGGGGGGGGGGGGGAAAGGAAGAGATTCTCCGGCGACATAAGATTTTCACTTTTTATTAGTGTATTACTATACATTTGATCAAAAAATACGTATTTATGAAGCTCAAGAGAGGGGGAATTACACCCTCCTGTCCTGCCCAAATGACGCCCCTGAAACATTTGCTTGCACTTACTGAAAAGAAATTCAATGAATCATTGAATAAAACTCGTTTCTGTTCGTAGATATTATAGAGCTCTTGGCAATTTCCATAGATTTCTTAGGGAGCATCTTACTAGCTTGCACTCTTTAAAGAAAGAAAAGAATGAAACTAAAGATATATATGAAGTTGTGGGAAGATTGTGCCGCGGATTGTACAATAATAATAACAGCTTTTGTGTGTGTGTGTGTTTTTTTTTTTGCAATGTTTTTACTGTAGAGAACAATGCTGTAGAGAACTCATTTTTGAGTTCAGAAGTTGTTTATTTTATTGTAAATCCGTATTTTTCTGTATTTTCTGATAACCCGACCTTTTCTGCATTTCGACCATACGCCCCATTCCAAAGGTGACGGATTAGAGGGATTCTACTGTACTATCAATAAAATTATTTAGTAGATTGTCTATTAGGCTGGGCCGAAAAAAATGCAAAATGTTTTTAACAAGTCGTAATACCGCGGAAAAGTTGCTAATTGTGGAAAGTAAAAATTAGTTTAAACAGTCATAAAATTTGTTTATATCCTCCTGGCGCGCATCTGCTCTAAAGTTTGTCGAAATATGGAAAAATACACATTTTTACAATAATTTTAACACTTTTAAATTAGCCTTCTCTTGAATGTCCGGTCAAGCATTGCCTTCAAATTTAATCAAAATTGGAAACAAAATTTAGAAATAAACAAAATTTAACTTTGAAGGTTGGAAAATTAAACCGAAAGATGATGATGGATTTAAATAATATTTAAACATTATTTTCTGTGATTCTAATGTATGACATTTTGAGATATTACGTTCGGAAAGAGGTTAAATTAAAAATGTTAAAAATTATCGTAAGAATGTGCATTTCTTCACATTTCGGCAAAATTTAGAGTAAGTGCGCTCCCGGAAGATAAAACCGATTTTATTTATTTTTTAACTCTCTTTTAGTCTCTCTAATTGGCAACTTTTACGTGGTATTACGTCTTGTAAAACAAAATATTTTACATGTTTTCAGCCCACTACATTATCTACGTTTATTTCCTTTCAACTATCAATGTACTACAATACGCCTTCTTACCGTATTCATTCATTCAGTGATAGATACAACACCTACAATAGCATAAGTACATATAATATAAAATACGTTAATTTGATATTTCTTAAGATAAATTTTAATTTTATGCCAAAGATGAAGTTTTCTCTGTTTATTATCCTTGACTTTTTCCCAGTAAACGATAGAAATTATATATATATATATATATATATATATATATATATATATATATATATATATATATATATATATATATATATATATATATAATTGAATTACATATTGTGTGGTGTGAACCTATGATTTCGGAAATTTCTGTTTCCGTTAATGTACGTTTAAATTTAATAAGCTAATTTGATGTGATTTATAACAATTTAAAATATTTTCCTCAAAGATTAAGAAAGCATGTATTTGAGTTTGAAGTTCATTAATCATTGTTCTTCAATGTCTCACCCTTACGCAAGTGAAACAAATTGTTTGTTCGTTCGCATGCACTGTATTAACGATGTTTTAAACATTATATATGGAATTTATGGCCTGAAGTAGCACACTCTACCCAGATTCAAGTGAACTATAAATTACAATTTCACTAGCTTTCAGTTCAAAATATTTTATTGTAAAAAAAAATAGAATACTACTATGAGATTAGGGCACATAAAAAGGAGGAAATTGACTCAAAACTGGGCCAAAATGTACACCTGCGAAATATCAGCACCAGCACAAGAACATTCAAATTGGGATTTATCCAGTTAAAATGTGGCGTATGATAACCCTAGAGTTAAGTCAAATAGCTATGATAGAAAGAATATTTTATAAACTGGTTTCACCATCTACAAAATAAAGAGTAGGATTTTATATAATAGAAGGTTTGGCCTTATCTCCAGTCATTGATTTCTATATATTAGGAGGTTTAAAAGTTTCATGAAGGGGGCATTCTCACCATGATCTCCGTAGCAGTATGAATATAGTAATAATTCTCATGATATTCTCCCTTAAAACCACAAAGTATTGTAAATGACAACTAGTGTGAATCCTTGAATAGCTACTTTATCTATCTAAATATATTCTTACGGCAAGAAATCAATCTCTGCTTAGAATCATATTTATTTAATTTTCTCACAACAAATTTTACTTTTCACTTTCTAAATTTGATAATATATCCTGTAAAAAAGCTGTAAGTGACATATGGCGGAAGAAGTTAGAATATCTGCAAATCTTTGTTATTTTCTGTATTTGTTTTAGGTTGAGGATATCGGCTGCGACAATATTACTGAATAGGTCTGTTTCAAGATGACTGTTCATTGGATAATGATAAAAATAAGGTTTTTGATTAAGTTCTGATGCTGTCGAAATTAACACATCAAGCTGCTAAATAATATATATTTATGTAGCTGCTGTATCAAGTAGAAGACAACAGGCTACCAAAATTTTAAAATGAACAAAATGGATATATTTTTCGGTTTTGCTATCTCTATAGCGTTCACATTTTGTTGTACACGTCAAGGAGTAGTCGGAAAATTTTCATTAGTGATGCCTGTAGGATTTGAGATGAGCTAGCTTTTTTAAAATCAAAACACGAAATTAAAAAAGACACCTTCGCAAACATACTACAGTCCTCAATTAATTAAAATAAAATATAATAATCATAAAATAATACAGCATGTTTCTAAAGTAAGTCCCATTTTAAAATATTTGTTTAAAAAAGATACTGTACATATTATGTCAATTTTTGTTTATTTGATGCAAGGTTTCTACAGTATTATGGTGGGCTATATGGATTCAATGTGATAGCCTTTTGTGATTCGACAAACATCTATGCCAAAATCTAGCCCCTGCCATACTTTGGTTAGTAAATCTGGCGTGACCAATGTTGCTGCTGCTTGAATTCAATTCCTGGTTCATCTGTGGAAAACTGAATAAGAAAAACTCCAGGGGGTTAAATCTGGTGTTCTGGCAGGACATTTCAGAAGAGCGTAGCCCAAAGAGCCTGTTTTCCCTATCTAACATTGTGGCAGGACCTCATTGAGGTACGAACGAACCTGTAAGTGATAATGAAGTACTCCATCTTGCTGGAATACGTAATTATCAGAACCGTCATTCATTTGTGGAATTAACCACAGCTGGATGATATCCAGGTAGGACACACCTGTCAGTGTCCCCAAACAAAAGGGACAGCAGAACTTCCGCTGTGATGTGGCAGAGAAAATGTTGAGCACTGGGAAATCTCATTCAACTTCAATGATTCTGTGTGTTCTCTAAATTCGACAGTTATGACGATGAACCTTTCCACGTTCGAAACGAAGTTGTACTTGCGCAGAACAACGGTATCTTTCAATTTTCAATACCAGAATGATTTATCAGCCCCAACAAATGCCATTATTACAGCTTTGATTACCAGGTGGCTAAACTGAAAATTGCACAAACCTGCAATAAGATGAAAAAATCGTATAGACTAGTTTATCACATGTAACTTACATCATGAAATACCATGCAATAATTTTCTCATAGTAAGATTTTTAGAGACACGTGGTATAGTATATTTCAGGCTGCTAAAACATATAACAATTCAAAGGTATTTATCATAGAGCGTATACAATAGTTGCTATTAAAAGCATGAGTGCACAGGGGCTCAGTGGTAGAATGCCTATCTTTATTGTGTGGGGTGCCTCGTTCGATTCCCAGCCAAGTAAGTTTATAGTGGACAACATCGTGTACATAGGTTTTCTCAAAGTACTCTCGTTCCTTCCCTCATTATTATTCCACCAATACTTTCATTATCATTCATTTCACTTAACCATCCGCCTTCTTTATCCTAAAGGTCATAAAAGCGGGACGTTAATCTGAAAGATTCAATGAAACCCAGATAACAGGATGAATAAAATATGCTGTACGTGGAAAATCAAGTTAGATTCATTTCCTCATAATACTGTTAAATTTTGCAAGTTTTCTAAATCTTCAAAAGTGCTCGTAGAACAAGAAGGAGACTAGCTTTTTGGGTAGAAGCAGGACCATATCCAAGGGGTTGAGGGGGTCGGCTCCCTAAATGTTTACTGGATCCTCCTAAAATTTTCACAATAACCTTTCAAATGATTTATAATATCATGATGATCTATAATATGGTTGGATCGGCCCTCCCTAACTTCTACCAGGGCCCCTCTACATTTTTGGGCTGGCTACGGGACTGATAGAAGCAAACTTTTAAAAGTTTCATGTTTCAAAATAAATAAATAAATAATTTCATTCCGATGCAGTTGGACAACGAAGGTAGTCCAGTCAATTCTTACATTTTTTCTTTTCATACAATTACGTAAATGTGATAATGAGGATGACTATCATCTTTGATTAAAGCACCTCTTTAGACTTTTTTTTTACAAGGAATTAAATAAATGATGAGATCAAAATAGTATAATAAATTCACTTTAGAGCCAACGGTATTTCTTTAATAAGCCGCTTGATTTCAATCTAGGAATCTCACTCACACACTGCGTATTAATTGTGTCCTGAGAACCAAGTATTTGACTGAGAATAGCTTTCACGCACGTCTTCAGGGCTTTGTATACGTGTAAATGCATGTTATTAACTATATTAGTTCGAGGTTATTCCTTGAATACAAGGAGAATTAATTGTACTAATATTTAATGTTATAAATCGGTACAGTGTAAAATACAGCACTTCACTATTTCGTCAAGAGGCTGTACTGTAATTGATAATCTTATTGGCTTACTCAAATTCTAATGATGCTACGCCAGATGCCTTCCAACAATTAAATTATTTAAACAATAAAGCAATGAAACATTAGAACATTATCTTAAAAATATGCAAAGTGACAGTATATAAATAACCTTAATTAATTCCGATTCCCATGTCCGTTGTTTACTGCAAAAATCATTTGTATCTTTTCCTGGATGTGAAAATTAGGCCTATGTATTTTTTTTTATTTCTCCACCTTTGTGGTGTGTTACTAGAATTAAAATCTATTTCTTTCTCTTTTAAGGACCTGGTTTATTTGAAACTTCTAAGGAGTACAAGAGTTGTAAATTGGAATCATATGTATTTACGTGAGAAAGTAGACTTCTGGGAAAGAAAGCCACGATTACCCTGAGTCCTTGTTATTCCACTTCTGAACTTATCCCTTCCGAACTTTCAACTGCAGCTCACCAACTTTCAATTTCTCATATAGGGTAAGAACCCCGAATATGAGATCCTAAAGTTATGATTTATAGTGGTTAATTAAAACACACACAAATACTGTTGTTACGTTAATATATTCTGTGGAATGTCTTATTTACGATACGAATTATTGAAATACTTAAAAATATACGAGGGTCGCTCCGAATGCAATGTCTCATTTTTTTCACGGAAACTAATGGAAATACATAAACAACAAATGCACAGCTAAACAGAACAATATTTGAGCTACAGACTGTCATTTTCCCACATAGTTCCCACGATTCGTTATGCACTTTTGCCAACGATCAACCAGATCCTGCATGTCTCGCTTGTAAAAATCGGAACCAGCTGAGGCTAACCACCGACTTACAACTTTCACAACAGTTTCTCCAGGCTCCAGGACATCCAAAAGAATCACACCCTGGCTTTCCCAGAAGATTGTGCACATCACTGCCAGCAGACGGCTGAGTCTTGAATGTCTTCTTTGAGGGAGAATTCACATGTAGCCAATCCATGGACTGTCTTTTGGATTCCGGCTCGTAGTGATGACACCACGTTTCATCTCCAGTGACGATGCTATCCAGAGAATTCGATGCTTTGTATTGATCCAGCAGGTCCCGACAAATTTCTATGCGCTGAGTTTAGTATTCTCTGTAAGCATCCGCGGCACCCATCTCGCATAGACTTTGCGATAACAAAGATGATCCAGCACTTTTCCATGGTATTACACATACATTCAGCTTTGTACACAATTCCCTGGTCGTTATCTGGCGATCAGCACGGATGAATTGATCAAGACTCTTCATTGCGAGGGATGACAGCTGTGCAGGTCAACCGGGCCGCGGCTTGTCATGAACACCCTTGTCACCACCTTGAAAATGACATACCCATCTAATGATATTGCTCACGTCTATTGTATCATCTCCATAAACCTTTACCAAGCGTGGATGTATTTCAATCGGCGCAATTCCTTCAGCAGTGAGGAATTCAATCACACATTGTTATTTTATACGCAGGTTCATATCAGGCTCCATTTTGAAACACTCCTGTGCTGGCGCCAACTACCGCAGAAGAACGGGACCAGTTGCATATAAAATAGGAAAGTTCAAGCATTATCACTACACCAACGACATCTGGCACGGACATACAAAGTCAATACAAAACAAGAAGATATTAATTTCGGAACGACCCTCGTACTATATATATATATATATATATATATATATATATATATATATATATATATATATATATATATATATATATATTGAAAAATGTGACCTAAGAGTCTACAGTGTCATTTTTATGAGGGGTACCTAATAAAGGACTCCAGCTTTTTGTGTAACATTAAAATAGTTATTTTATTAATTCACCATTAAACACTGTCTTTAAGCCAAATCCTGTGGTGGCACACAAATGTAAAACGTTACATTTTCAATCTAACTTTCTTCAATTTTAGAATATATGCACTGAACATTTTTTTTACATGTTTTCTACTTATGCTACTTTTCTAAACTGTAATAATTTTTATCGCCTTTTTTAATGTGCAAATATGTACCCCATGAGAAATGTGTCCAAAATGACAAAATCACTGGCTCTATTTATCGGAATAAGCCACTCCTCGTTGGTAAGGATTTACTACGATGATTTTGGTATATCATTACCATCAAAAGAAAGGAGGAATAACTTCCACCATTGGTTTCTAATTAGGAATATGTACGTGCATTTAGTTAAGATTACTGAACACGTTAAGTGTCTCATAATAAGATATTCGATCGATGAACAAACGACTAACCGCATTTAAAATCTAAGTGGAAGAAAAAGGGTAACTCATTACATGTTTACAATACCCATACTCACTGCTATAAAAGAAAGTAAAGATAGAATGAATATTGTGAAGGACTTGTGTATGGTGGGAGGCTAATAATAATAATAATAATAATAATAATAATAATAATAATAATAATAATAATAATAATAATAATAACAGAACTGTTGTTCAATTGAGAGAGACCATGTACCTTGACTTCCCTCAAGAGCCACCACAGCCAGAAAAAGGCTCTATCCTTCTAGCATAACGAAATATCTTATCTCAGGGTATGTTAATCTTAACCATAATCTCTAGTTAATACCAGCTAGGCTAATATGTAAGAGGTAGGAGGTGTCATAGGACAAATCTCAACGAAAGAAAGAAAAAACAAGCTAACTCTACAGCCTCCGTTGTGCAGAATCTGAGAAGGTACTATATGATGTGGAAATCTCAGATTTCCTCTTACCAACTAGAGATATGGCCTGGTTCTATGGGCATGAACTCCTCCTAGCCCCAACTGGAGGAGGCAGCAGTGATTTCTGAAACCTGATTCGAAACTCACACCATCCTTTCTGAAAGAGAAGTACATGTATTTATGGCAGAGATCATTTTATTACTTACCACACTGGGATAGAGTAACATCCAAACTGCTAATAATGGTTTCATTTATTTCCAGAATGCATGAACACACACACACACACACACACACACGCAAAACCCTGATCAATTCGTATACACACTCAATTAGGCGGTGCACCACTTACATAACACCCCTAACTTTTACGATTAACTACAGCATAAAAAAAATACTACTTTGTAGTTGCGATATATGTTTCCACTAAACATACAAACTATTATTTTTTTTACTGCACACTCCTATGCCCTTTACGAGAACTGTTAGTAACATTTCTTGCTTTCCAGAAAAAAAAAGGTTTTTTTTTAATTTTCTCTATCGACTTATGACACAAGTTCAATGTCCACTATTCCTCGTATCTGGTCTCCCACTTGAACAAAGCTGTAGAATGCTACACTGTGTATGCAAGATGAAGCCGTTCATCTAGGTGTAAATTTGTGGCTGTTCTGCTTCTGTTACATTAGACATTAAAGTCTGTGTTGGAACTATATAATCCCCCATACAGTCTCTCCTAGCGTAGACCCACGGTTGTCTTGAATTGCATATGCTAGTTTAGTCTCACCACGAACTACTTCCACTGGAAAGGAAAATTAAGTTTTCCCATATCACTAGTTAACTATCATCGATTGATACCATTGCAGGTGATTATTTTCGTCGTCTTGTTATCTTGGTCGAGACGAGACACTTCCCGATGCACTTCTCACCTGATCGGTAGAACTCAATACTGTATGTTTTTATTATTATTATTATAGCTGGTAACCACGAGAAATTCTTCTCCTTTTGTCCATAGAAACCTGAGTATAACAATCTATAGGCGTTGTGTTCACACAGTATCACTCAGTCCAGTCACTACTATCACAGAGATTTGAAGTCCCACTAATAATGGAGTTTTTCCTAGTAACTCAAAACTTGATGCTATTTAATGTAACTAGTCTATCTTGAATAGGTTCGTATTCTTTCCATCCGCTACATTATTTACACTGCAACACATGGTAGCGGTAATCCTGACGTAAGATACTAACAAACAATCACACAAAAAAAAAGATTTCTCATGCCGTGAGGAAAAGTTTCAAAAATTGAGGACAATACACCCGCCGTGGTGATGTCTTCCGTCGCGAAATTCCCAACTGTCTTCCTTTCCCCCGCTCTTTACAAGCCTCTTTTCTTTTGGCCACCCACGTCAGAGAGCCACGCTATGCCGCTCCATCGTTCCAATCTCCACCCCTACCAGAGGGGTTCCTTGTGGGTGGTTCCTTGCCATTTTGGAACAATGACATTTTAAAACATACAAATGTTTTTAATTGTAACTTAATCTACATTCATCGGAGAGTAGTGCCGAGTAGATCATGTAACTCCTCATTCTTTGTAGTTTACAGAGATATCAAACATTATTCAAAACACTGAAGTTTTAACCTAGAAAATTTCATTTAATCACAACCCTATGTGCAAAATTTACAGATGTAGTTCTCTCCTCCCAGAACTCTCAAGAGGTGCTGCCCTCTGCTAAGAGAACGGGGAAAAGGAGAAACACTCCTCTAGCCCGCTGAAGCCGCAAAGTTTGTTATGTACAAAATATTATTATAACAGGTTGATGAAACATAATCCATGCTATAATATGATTAAACTAAAGTATATATGCAATAAACAAGATAATTGAACAAGATACAAAGCATGACATTCCTTTATTTAGCTGCTAATATAATATTTCCCGTTGACAACCAGTATCGTCTGCCCTTTCAAAACATGGACACTCCCCCAAGAGAGAGATGATGAGAGGTTCTGCAGCCTGCAGAAATAATTTTGACAATAGAGGAATAAAATTACTCTAGCGTAAGGAACCACGATAATAAATAGATGTATGAACTTTCGTACTAGTTCCAAGAACATGCCAGCAAGATACGACAGCATTAAATTTTTTTTACAATAAAATGATTGCAATTATAATACAAATTTTCAAAGACGCAGTGCATCCTGGGAAAAAGGAAGCCACGTTCCGCAAACCAGCTAGAGTGGTTGTTACTTCCATTGATGATATGAGTGCAGGAGAGGGCCACATTGTTCGGGAAAAGGTGAATGACCCTTCAATCCAACCCCAAAGGTTGAGAAGTTCTCTGCTAATATATATATGTGTGTAGGAAACAAAGCATAAAGCAACGAAGAGAGAAGTGCTCACAGTCCCTACTTCTTTTACTTGCTGCTGTCCCAGTATGCTGAAGTATTTTACTCTTCTTCTAATCTACAGACAATCTGGCTATCTAGTGAATTTGTAGTTAGAAACATTGATTTCAGATGTTCAGAATAAACTGTACGCCAGAGAAAGAAAAGACTGTTTCTAGCTCTCTGTAGCTTTCCCGTTCTATCCTGTATTCAATATCCAAACTTAGGTTTTATTTCGTATACTCATTTACTCCTTAGTCTCCTTATTGCTGAAATAATATTCAAATCCAAACCATATTCTTCTTCATTAAATGTCAAACAATTAAAAAAAAATATTGATCCAGGGGCGTATATCAAAATATAAATCTATATAACAACATAACAATTTAGCACATCTGCATATCATAGTAATACTGCCGTATGTCACTGTGTGATACCTAACTAATCCTTTAGATTATTAAATATAATAATTTAATTAATTAAATCGCAATAGTCAACAGAATCAAATTTACATTTTGATAGTAAAATGTGCACGTATCTGCATATCAAAATGCAGATGAACAACAGAGGAAACTCTGCTGTTCACAATTCCCCCCTTGTCATTGTGAACTGTGGTAGCTAACACAGAAGCACATGTCAAACTGGAGTGCACTTTCCTTCAAATTAATAATAAAACCCTTATAATCACAAACAAAAGAAAAAAATAGTACTATTAGAGTACACTACGTATTTTAGAAGTCGCTGTATATTCGAGACATATATATATCACATACAAACACAATGTACATTTTTCATTTAATACTTTACAAGAATTGATACACTTTTTGTAATACCTAACACAAAAAATAATCTCAGGCATTTCATCTAACTTGAGCTAATTAATTCTTACAATATAAATCACTTGATGTAAATATATAACTATAATATACAGAATTTCGTTTTCTGTCTACCGTCTACTTCAGTACGTTACATCCGTGATTGTCGACCACCTGAGTCACTGCTGTTTCCTCCCTCTCTACAAATTTCTTCAAGAGGTAGGCATTCCTTTTCATTTTGATCTCATTAGGAACTGGGTCAGCCAGTGTGTACATGTTTTTCCCTGACGATTCCACAACTCGCCAGGGCCCAGAAAATAAGAGCATCATTTTCTTCGAAACACCTGCTAACGCATCTGACCTAGGGAAAATCCTGGCCAGTACAAGCTCACCGACATTGTACACCGTAGTCCGGTGTGTCTTATCAAAGTACTGTTTCCGTGCAGCGGCCCATTTTGCTAGGTTCTTACCAGCAATGTCTATGTAATATTGCACGTCATGGCATCTCTCTATCTCAGGAATCTCGAAGATTCTTGCGATGTCTCGAGACATGGATTTTCCAAAATGGCATTCATCCAAAATGGCAGTGGTCAGGTGTTTCGCTGAATTAAGGCATCTCTCAATTTTGTCCAGATATTTGGGCCACATCTTTTGGTTGTCGTGACAGTATTTGCGCAGCAACCGAACAGTCGCTTTTATTGCCACTTCCGCCATTTCTCCCTGGGGAAAATATGGGGTAGACCTGATGTGTTTTATGCCCAAACTGGATAATTCTCTCTTCCACTGCTCTGCTTGAAATTGAGAGCCTCTGTCCGTGAGGACTAGTTCCACACTAGGACTCAATTTCAGGAACTCCTTGAGTTTCCGTAGAGCTGTCACCGTATTCGCCTTCCTGCACGCATACAATGCTACTAACTTTGAAAAGGCATCATAGAAAACTAAAATATAATTGACACCGCCTGTACCGCGTGTCAAAGGACCACACCAGTCTATGCACACCATGAAGCTTGGTCGTTTCACTACTACATGGTTGAGAGGTCCTGGGAGGTAGCAGTGGGGTGGATTTGCTTTCTGACATATAAGGCACGATGCGCAAAACTTCCTCACACACGCGCGCATCCTGGGCCACACAAAATACTCTGACAGAAGTGGTAGTAGCTTACTGGCCGAAATGTGCCCCCGATCTGAATGATAATAATCGAGCAGAGGAGCTACTATCACTTCTGGAATGCAAATTCGGACTCCCTCTCGGCCCGTTTACAGAGACGTCCGTTTAATAACTCGTAACGATGACGGTCTCCTCTCACTTTCGGTGAGTCCGTGTTATTCTCAAGATCTTTCTTGATCTTCCCATATGTGGGATCTGAGGATTGCATTTCGGGCAAAATTGCGATAAGTGTACACATGAGTCTAAGTGTACACATGATTCGTGAGTCTACACATCAAAATAAACTTCAATGCTTGATGGTCCGAACGAATTTTAAATTTGTTGCCAATCAAGTATTGTTTAAACTTTATGACCCCATCAATAAGTCCTGCAAATTCCTTTTCTGTTATGGAATAATTGCGTTCTGCGGCGTTGAACACACGCGAAGAGAACCCAACTATTCTTATGTCATCTTCCTCATCTCTCTGATACAGAAGAGACCAGCAGGCAAAATCACAGGCATCGCATTCGAGTATCAATTGTTTGTCGGGTAAAGGTTTCTTCAAAACAACTTCCTCCTGGAAAATCTCCTTAATTCTCTCCATTGCATCCTGATGACATGGCTCCCACTTGAACTTGGCGTTTTTCTTCAGTAGGCTGAACAATGGAAATAACACTTCCGCATACCTCCGACTGAAGCAACGATAATATTGGCAGTAGCCAATAAAAGAGCGCAACTCTTTCACATTCTTGGGTGTTCTAAATTCCATCACCCTCCTCACTTTCTCTGGATCTTTTCCAATCCCGTGCTGAGAAAGCTGGTACCCAAGTATGTTGATTTTCTTGCGAGCAAATTCACATTTCTTCAGCCCGAGGGTTAGGCCGCCTTTTGTAAGAAGTCCGAGCACTGTGTCAAGATGGTGCATGTGATCATCAAAGGACGAATCGCCAATCACAAGGTCATCTACGTACTGTCCACAGTACCCTCTCACCTCTGGACCGAGGATCGAATCGAGAGCACGTACGCATGAGGCAAGGCTTTGCTTCGTTCCAAAAGGTAGTTTCTGGAAAACGTACGGAATTCCCTCATGAAGGAATCCGAGATATCGTTGGTTGCTTTCCCTCACTCGTATTTGGAGAAACATTTCAACCGCGTCGACAGAGCTAAACCATGATTTGTCACACATGTCTTGTAGCACAGACAGAGCTGGAATTGGTCTGTCACATTCTGTATTTGAGATTCTGCCTAAGGCACGCCCGTCGATACACACCCTAATATTGCCATCACTTTTGGCCGTGACCACTAAAGGATTCGAGAAAGATGTTGCTTGCTTGCGTATTATTCCCCATGCTAGCCAACGATTTATATGGTTACTGACCTGGTTCCTGTACTTCAAGGGGTACGAGTACATTCTTGCTTTCAATGGACGTTCGTCTGTTACCTCAATCTCGTGCACGTAATTGGTTATGCAACCAGGCTTGACATCAAAAAGTGCCTGATGCTTCAATAATACTGATCTTAATTTTTCTCTTTGCGTGTCAGTGAGATCTGTGTACTGCGCAACAAAATCTTCTATCTCTGCGATGGATGCTTTTGTCTTAACTTTCAGCCACTCAGACGCTGGGAAAACATATTTTGCCAGTTCCTGGGCGCTTGGGAACCTACCATCGTCCAAGCTCAGCGCAGGGATTGCCTCCTCTCTTGAGGGCTTACGTTCCTCTATTGCAGCTATTACCGCAGGCATGGCCTTCCGTCCTTCCTCTGACGGGAAACAACTACCAGTATTTTCTTCCCCAATCTCCCCTATAGGGGTAAATGCACCTTGACAATCCATCTCCCAATCTAAGCTACGTACCAAGAGATCTCCTGTGTCGCAATGTACTGTTCTAAAGCAAATCTCCACATCATGTGGGTTGTTGAGATGTAGAGTACCTTTGTCATAATCCAATATGGCACGAGATTCAGTGAAGAAGTTCGAACCCAAAATAAGTGATCTATTGAGACCCGATACTATAATCCCAAGTGTGTGAAACGTCTTCCCTTGAATTATTAATTCTAGCATGGTTTGTCCCACTAAAGCAGCTGACTTCCTGCCAAACGCAGAAGTAACTCGAATATTGTTCGCACGTAGAAACGCAGGAGCATGGTGGCAATCCTTGACGGTGTCCCACAATTCCTTAGACAATGCGCATACGCTAGCTCCTGAGTCAAGTAATGCATCTACAGGTTGTGCAAAAACTATGATATTTATTTCCGGGAGCGAAATTATATTGTTACAGGGCAGAGGATCCTGACTAGAGTCCAAAAGGTTTCTAAAAATAGAATTAGCTTCCTCAAATATGGTTCTATCAATATCTACGCTATGCCCATTTCTTCGCAACAATGAAATCTTTCCCCTCGCTCCCTCATTAAAATGTGTGTGATGGATAATGGATTTACAAGTTTCACAATTTTCCTCATCTGCGTTACTCATCACTAAAAGTTCTTTCGCTATGGTTTCATGCTCGTTAGTAATATTTCCATTTTCAAAAGTTACTTCCTGATTACGCACATACTTGGGAATTAATTTAGATGGCTCAGCCGGAGTATGTTCTATTGTGTTCAGCCTACCGCCCTCACAAGTATGCGCGGACGCATCTCATTGCCTAGCCGATGGGAATGCTCGACTAGTCGTGTCAAACCGGTTGTTTACATTTTCGTTACTAGGTGACCTTCCCTCATACGTCTCCAATACCTGAAGGGATTCCTCCCCCCTATAGGCATTTCTTTGCTGTACATGGTTTCGTGCACCTCCCTTCTGTCCTCTTGCTGAACGGGACGAGTTGTTGCGGTAGCTGATATGGATACCACGTGTTTGAGCCATGCCTCCACGGCGGTTGCCGTTGTTACGAGACGAGCTGCTCGGTGGGTTTTGGTCGTTATGTCGTCTCTGGTAGGGGGTGCCGTTGTCTCGATTTCGCTTTGACTGCTTTCGAAACGAACGCCTACCACTAGGACCAGAGGGGTTTTGTCCCCTGTGTTCTAATTCTACTTCCAACAGGTTCACCCCTTTCCTATTATTTTGATGGAATGTTTCACGATCTCTCATAGAAGTCTGTAACTCCTGTACCAATGTGAGCAATTCCGAGATATTTCGTGGTCGAGACGAGACGACTGAGCGGAAAAACCAATTTGGAAGCTGACGTGGGAGGACCTTGAGTAATGTCTCCTCTGGCATGCTAGGAGATATTATGCTGTTCTTGTGCAGCAAATCTAAAATATAATCTCCTTGCGACTTGTGTATCCTGGCATCATAGTGTGATGTAAGTATTGTTGCCCGCAGGTTGGCGAGACGCTCTTCGCTTAGATAATTCTCACGAAAGAGAAGAACGAACTCTTCATAAGTCTTAGTCTTTGCCCCAGTAACCTGATACCACTATCGTGCCATCCCCCGGAGCCACTTGGCAACCAAGCTAAGTCTCATTTCGTTTGGCACCCCAGTGATCTCGAAATACCTGTCGAGATCCACCAGGAAAGCGTGAGTTTCAGTTTCGCTTTCATTCCCCTGATAGGTGGGTAGTGTTAGGTCTCGATGAAGAAAACCTAAAGCTGTTGCCATGTTCAGTCTCGTTGTCTCGTGATCACAATTTCGAGACGATGTCGGTTGCATAAGAGGTTCCGTCTCATGGGTGTTTACGAGGTTCTCAGGTTGAGAACCCTGCAGATCGCGTCCCGAAGAGATATTTTGTGAACATGATGGCGAGACAGCTCTCGGTGACCCAGCCGAGATGGTGGCTAATCTCCCATCCACAATCTCAGCTGTTTCTCGCTGTACCGGCTCCTTCCACTGTGCCATCTTTTCTTCGAGTTTCTCACAAACATCATTAACTGTTTCCTGAATACGTTGTATGCTACCGTTACACTCCGATCTTATCTCCTCGAAAGGCGTCTCCTGCTGGATTTCCCCCCTTATCCGCACAATCTGAGAAGCGAAGTTCACTTCCATGCGCCTAACATTTTCATTCAACTGTGTCACAGTAGTCTCAACGCTGTCTACCCTTTCGGTGACACAAACAACAGTCTGTTCCACCCGGGACTCTACCTGGTGCAACCCATCTTTTAGTTTCACATAGTGTTCCTCGACTACCTTGGCAACCCTGTCGGAATTCTCTTGTATCTGTCCTAACTGCTGGTTGGTCTCACAGATGTGAGCATTTAACTCCCCCCTGGTGGCCTCTAACTGGGTTCGCATCTCGCTGGTTGCGCTATCTAATCGCCTAGCGAGTTGTCGTTCGCTGTTCTCCAGCTGTTCAGTAACCAGTTCTAGTTTCTTTTCTAGTCTACTATTACTAGCCTCTTACCGTGCCTCCAAACGCTGGTTAATAGCCTCTACCTTTTCTTCGAGTTTCTTATTGCTTTCTCGCATTTCGTTACGTGCTTGCTCTGTATCTTTGCGTACCTGCTCTAATTTTGCATTATTTTCCCGAGATTCCTGCCGGACTTGTTCTATGCCTTTCAGAATCTGCTCTAACATCACAGTTACGTTTACATTCCCTGTATTACTCACTTCTACTTCCGAGCTATTAGTTTCTTTTGGTGATTCCACTGGGGTCGATCCCGCAACCACCAGTGGTGTCTCGCTGATGCCCGAAGGGGCATCATTTTCTCTGTGCTCAGAACTATTATTTTCATCTTCAGAGGGCACAGCAGCTCTCTGTGCACACTTTTCGGTTATAACCTTGCCTTCCATTTTCCTAACTTGATCGCAAGTTAAAGGCATTAACGTAATAATATAACAAGTTTAAAAATTCTCCCCCAAAACTCTGTATGTCTGATACCCTAATGGACACAAAACTCTAATACATTTGCAAAACACATAAATATACAAAAAATAAATGTTCTTGGAACTACTTGGGGAAACAAACATACGAACACCGAAATTTTACAACCAAATGGCTTCAGAAATCTGTTTCATTTACAGTTGGCATTAATACTTTGAACAGCCAACATATGAATTTACTGCTTTTCACGTTGAGCATTTTAAGTTTCCGTAGCCCCAACGTGACTTTGCCCTTAACGCTGCGGCGCCAAATTTTTATGTGAAGGACTTGGGTAGTGGTGGGAGGCTAATAATAATAATAATAATAATAATAATAATAATAATAATAATAACAGAACTGTTGTTCAATTGAGAGAGACCATGTACCTTGACTTCCCTCAAGAGCCACCACAGCCAGAAAAAGGCTCTATCCTTCTAGCATAACGAAATATCTTATCTCAGGGTATGTTAATCTTAACCATAATCTCTAGTTAATACCAGCTAGGCTAATATGTAAGAGGTAGGAGGTGTCATAGGACAAATCTCAACGAAAGAAAGAAAAAAACAAGCTAACTCTACAGCCTCCGTTGTGCAGAATCTGAGAAGGTACTATATGATGTGGAAATCTCAGATTTCCTCTTACCAACTAGAGATATGGCCTGGTTCTATGGGCATCAACTCCTCCTAGCCCCAACTGGAGGAGGCAGCAGTGATTTCTGAAACCTGATTCGAAACTCACACCATCCTTTCTGAAAGAGAAGTACATGTATTTATGGCAGAGATCATTTTATTACTTACCACACTGGGATAGAGTAACATCCAAACTGCTAATAATGGTTTCATTTATTTCCAGAATGCATGAACACACACACACACACACACACACGCAAAACCCTGATCAATTCGTATACACACTCAATTAGGCGGTGCACCACTTACATAACACCCTTAACTTTTACGATTAACTACAGCATAAAAAATACTACTTTGTAGTTGCGATATATGTTTCCACTAAACATACAAACTATTATTTTTTTTACTGCACACTCCTATGCCCTTTACGAGAACTGTTAGTAACATTTCTTGCTTTCCAGAAAAAAAAGGTTTTTTTTTTAATTTTCTCTATCGACTTATGACACAAGTTCACTGTCCTCTATTCCTCGTATCTGGTCTCCCACTTGAACAAAGCTGTAGAATGCTACACTGTGTATGCAAGATTAAGCCGTTCATCTAGGTGTACAATTTGTGGCTGTTCTGCTTCTGTTACATTAGACATTAAAGTCTGTGTTGGAACTATATAATCCCCCATACAGTCTCTCCTAGCGTAGACCCACGGTTGTCTTGAATTGCATATGCTAGTTTAGTCTCACCACGAACTACTTCCACTGGAAAGGAAAATTAAGTTTTCCCATATCACTAGTTAACTATCATCGATTGATACCATTGCAGGTGATTATTTTCGTCGTCTTGTTATCTTGGTCGAGACGAGACACTTCCCGATGCACTTCTCACCTGATCGGTAGAACTCAATACTGTATGTTTTTATTATTATTATTATAGCTGGTAACCACGAGAAATTCTTCTCCTTTTGTCCATAGAAACCTGAGTATAACAATCTATAGGCGTTGTGTTCACACAGTATCACTCAGTCCAGTCACTACTATCACAGAGATTTGAAGTCCCACTAATAATGGAGTTTTTCCTAGTAACTCAGCACTTGATACTATTTAATGTAACTAGTCTATCTTGAATAGGTTCGTATTCTTTCCATCCGCTACATTATTTACACTGCAACACATGGTAGCGGTAATCCTGACGTAAGATACTAACAAACAATCACACAAAAAAAAGATTTCTCATGCCGTGAGGAAAAGTTTCAAAAATTGAGGACAATACACCCGCCGTGGTGATGTCTTCCGTCGCGAAATTCCCAACTGTCTTTCTTTCCCCCGCTCTTTACAAGCCTCTTTTCTTTTGGCCACCCACGTCAGAGAGCCACGCTATGCCGCTCCATCGTTCCAATCTCCACCCCTACCAGAGGGGTTCCTTGTGGGTGGTTCCTTGCCATTTTGGAACAATGACATTTTATTTATTTTTTTTATTATTACCCGCTAGCCAAAGTGGCTAGCAACCTTTAAGAGGGTTACGCCCTCTGTGAGGTGAGTGAAGGAAAGGAAAGCAGGTGCAAAGGACAATGGGTGGTCTATGTGCTTTATTCAAATTATTAATATCAAATGTCACAATAAATAACAAAAAATAACAAAACAACAAAATGAAATAGCAAAACAATTAATGGAAATAACAAAACTGGATGTAAGGAACTTTGATCCTTACCATTATGAAAGGGATGAAACATACATACATATATAGCAAGTGTTAACTATAGCAAAATATTAATGTAAATGGAAAAATTTAATAACGATATACAAAAAGGGAAAAGAAAAGTAACGGAAATGTGATAAGCTTATAATGAGGATGAAGAATGAGGCGAGGTGCGAAGCACAGGACAACACGTGGGTTTTGTTAGTCAGACAAATGAAATTATCTTCCGCCTAGGGGCAACTCTAGGCAATGATGAAAAACAGGGGAAGCCCAAGTGAGTAGACAAAGGTAATTACTGTGCAGGATATGATGGATGAATAAGTGGAAGATGTTCATGAATAATGTAGTCAGAGATGATGAAAAACGAAGGATCTCTCGGGGGTAAAGTGTAGTGATACAGCGTAAACAGGAGAGATAATGGTGGATGATAATAACGATGTGGCGTGGGATGCAAATCCAGGTATCGCATAGTGTCATAAACTAGAGGGTGCTGGTTTTGGAAACGTTTGTTGATGTAGGTGAGTCGTAGTTTTTCGATGTAATATAGTAATGTAGGGAAAGTGATGCGTTGGTATAGCTCCTGGGTGGGGCTAGGTAAGCGGATACGGAAGGCTATGCGGAAAGCATGTCGTTCTAGGATCAGAAGCTTTTGATAGAATTTAGACGATGCGGCTATCCACGCTGTGAATCCGTACGTTAAGACTGGCCGTAAGAAAACTTTGTATGTATTTAGGATTGTCTGTGCCTTAAGTCCCCATGTCGTACCAGTTAAGCGTTTCAACAAATTCAGTCTATTGTAGGCTTTTGCTGTGATAGTTGCTAAGTGTTTGTTCCATGTTAAGTGATGGTCGAAAGTAATCCCAAGATAGGTAACGGTGTTACTAAGGCGTATAGGTTCGCCATCTACATGGAGTGCGATATTGCGAGGATTTCGACGGACTTTTGATCTTCGGCGTGGTGGTAGAAAGACTATAGCTTGAGTTTTAGCCGCGTTTATGGTTAGTTTCCAACGAGTACACCATGAGGTGAAGCGATTTATTGCAGTCTGTAGAACTGAATTTATTTGTTGTATGGTGTTACACAAAGCAAGAAACGCCGTATCGTCGGCATATTGAAATAAATGGATTCCTTCTGGTAGCCGAGGCATGTCCGCAACATAGAGCAGGTAAAGTAATGGGGATAAGGCCGATCCTTGTGGTACGCCTGAGAGGAGAAAAATAGGATGTGACAGACTGGAGTTGACAGAGATGTATGCGAGGCGGTTTGAAATGAAGCTGTAAATGAAACGAATGTATACGATGGGAAGCTGTAGAGTAAGGAGTTTGTATAGGAGACCATTATGCCAGACTTTATCGAAAGCTTTCTCTAGATCGAAGAGTACCAGACAGGATGGTTGTACGGAATTAAAGTGCTGAGTGATAAGTGAAGTCAGTCGAAGAAGCTGATCATTTATAGAGAATGATGGCCGGAAACCGGCTTGTGTGAAAGGGAGAATATTGCGATCGGCCAAATAAGTATGCAGTCGTTTAACTAAAATACGTTCCAGGATTTTGCTAAATGTGGAAGTGAGTTGTATGGGCCGGTATGAAGCAACATCCTGTGGTGGTTTATGGGGCTTGAGGAACATGAGTGTCTTAGAAGTCTTCCAAGAGGTCGGAAAATGGCCAGTACGGAAGATAAACGTATAGATATGAGCAAGTAAGATTAGCAGCGTGAAAGGACATTCCTTAATATGGCGATATGTGATATTGTCTAATCCAGGCGCTGTATTGCGTTTGTTGTGAACGACTGTAGTGATATCCTGTACTGTAATCGGTGCCGTTACAGGTATATTGGCGTGAAGTTCATGATTATTACTGGGCTGGAATTGTGGTGATGAAGTGTTAAGTCGGTCAGCCACATGAGGGGTGTTGCCCATGATGGTAGGTGTGAATATGGTCTGTAGGTGATCAGCAAAGGCGTTTGCTTTGTCAGTATCAGTATTTGCTGGTATGTCACCTAGTAAGAGAGGGTATTTTGGTTTGGAGAACTTGCCACAAAGTGCATCGAAACGTTTCCAATACTTGCTCGGATGGGTAGTGTCTGAGAGATTATTGCAAGCCTTAATCCAGCAACGTAGTTTATAGGCCTTAATATAGTTATGAACCATACGCTGTAGTTGTCGGTGCTGACGTAATGCCTCTGGATTGCGAGTATGGAGAAATTCCCTATATGACTGACGTGATCGCTTGATCATTGTGAGGTATTGTGGAGGAAGGTGAGGTGTGTTCGAAGTAGATGTAGAGGTCGGGATGTATAAGTTACTTGCTTCTTGTATGGCATTGGTGATTTTCTCCACTGTAGTATGTAACTCATCTTCGGTGGTAGGTTCCGTGAGATTTATGGTGCGGCGAGAGATGTGAGAGCGATATTGGTCCCAATTTGCTTTGTCAAAACGTAAGCTAGTCCGTGGCGGTAGTGGTGAACGAGTGTCGTTTTGTGCACGTGATTGATAGGTTAATTTAATAGGTGCGTGGTCACTTCCAAGGAGATCAAGAACTTCAACGGTGCAGTGAGATATGATATTACTTGAAACGATAACAATGTCAGGTGTGGTATCTGAAATTGGGCGAGTAGCTTGAGGGAGATGAACAATAATGCCAGTGGTATTAGCCGTGATGAAGTTCTGAAGAGTTGTTCTTTCCTGATTGGTGCGGCTGTGCATATTGAAATCGGCCATGATGAGATATGAACGGTAGGTGTTAGAGATATATTGCACAAATTGATATGGAAGGGGGTGGCCGGGTCGAATATATATAGTAGCCAGTGTAAGGACGATATTTTTGAAGTAAACTGTGGCCAGGAGGTATTCTGGCAAAGGTGTTATATAGTAATGATGCTGCCGAAAAGGTAAAGAAGGTGATAAACCAATTGCTACTCCTCCATTGACTCGGAGTGCCGGAACAGTGTTTTCTGCATGGATCATTGTATAGTGTGGTATTCGGCAGGAGTGAGAGGAAGAAAGAAAGGTTTCGTTGAGTAAGAATGCCGTGACGTGTTGTTCAAGAAGAAGTTGCTCAAAGAAAAGTTTGTTTTTTGGCAGAGAGCGTATATTGAGAAACACAAATACCAGAGCCATTGTAAGAAAGAACTTAATCGACGGATGAGCCATGGGACTTATAAAAGTGGACAGTATTACCAGAATAGGTGGCTGTAAAATTAACGTGAAAGGTAGTTTTTGCCGCTAGTATAATTTGCTGAAGGATGTGAGGTCTGATAAATGGATGGATGTTTTGTAATGCCAAGGTTAAGAAAGTAAGAAGCTGATCCAGATTGACAGGAGAATCGAGCGGATGTGGTGTATTATCCGGTTGGGCCGGAGGCCTCAATGGAACGATCAACTCAGGATGTTCCTGAGCAGGTTCTGGTTTCGCTTTACACCTGTAACTGTATGTTGGGTGTTGTTCATTACACGTGGCACATTTTGGGGGTTGTGTAAGATTATTACAGGCGCGTGTATTGTGAGGTCCGGCACAGTAACCACATTTACTGGTATTCTTGCAGTCTTGCGTATGATGTGAATTATAAAGCTGACAACGTTCGCAGCGCACTGGCATGGGAGCGGTAGACCGCGAAGGCTCTACACGATGCTTGTGATTATAGATGGAGGCTCCGGATTCTAATAGTTCATCAATCGTGTCTTGATGTGAAGTGAGCACACGGACCATATAGGTAGGGCCGCGGTCATTTCGAATCCTAATGATTTTGGTGATCGTGTGTCCTTCGAGCGTCAGTTCTTCTTGTATCTCTTCATCTGTATATGATGGGTCAACTCCACGTATGACCACTGAAAGTAGTATTGGTCTTCTTGGAGGCGGAGGTTGTTTCTGGCGAGGTGCGTTGAGTGCTTCCAACTTCGCATGTTTGCCAAATGTATCGATCGGCACCTTGTTCTTAATTGTGCTGTATAGTGTTGGATCCGTTGTCTTCAGAATAATGCCATTTCTGGTGTGGATAATGTGAGCAATTGATGCCCGTGGTAGGTACTTCCGGAGTTGAACTGCGACCATCTTTGGGGTGGTGAATTTCGAATCGAAGCTGGTGAGGAGCATGGAATGAAGTGCAGGTGGTTGCTGGTTGTCTGTGCTGGATGCTGAGTCTCCGATGTCCATTCGGCCAGAATCTGATTCTCTTGATGAATCTAGGTGGTGCTTCTTTGCAGGAGGAGATCGTTGCAGACGGTCGGCGTAGCTGACACTCTTGTCTGATTGCGGTGACCGTGATCGGATGGAGGCATGAGATGCTACAGATGCTGTCGACTCGATGGATCCTATGGAATCTGTCCGTTGATGTTGGTTCCTAGTTGGCTTCTGAGGACGAGCTGAAGATTGGTCCTTACGGGGTCTCGTCTTGGTAGAGCTCTCGGGTGGTCCGTTAACGACTTGCGGAAGGCCTTGGTGTTTTCCCTTAATCTTACGACCACCGACTGAGCCTGGGTCTGCCATGAGGAAATCCGTCCGTGGGCGGTTGCCCAAATCAAAAGGTGAATTACGCCTATAGATGTGTGATGAATGATTTGAGCAAATAGAGTGTAATGGTGATGATGATGTGTGTCACCCTCCAGCACTGAAAAGCGCTGTCAATCCTAGAGAGAGCGTATGCGTGCTGGTCTCGACTGTGCGTATGCAACACAGTGTCCTCGAAGGCACGTTAACACTTCCCAGCTAGGCTAGGCTATTACAAAAGACAGCTATTGACGTATGGTACGTCAAGCTGATAATTGAGTATGATGACATTTTAAAACATACAAATGTTTTTAATTGTAACTTAATCTACATTCATCGGAGAGTAGTGCCGAGTAGATCATGTAACTCCTCATTCTTTGTAGTTTACAGAGATATCAAACATTATTCAAAACACTGAAGTTTTAACCTAGAAAATTTCATTTAATCACAACCCTATGTGCAAAATTTACAGATGTAGCTCTCTCCTCCCAGAACTCTCAAGAGGTGCTGCCCTCTGCTAAGAGAACGGGGAAAAGGAGAAACACTCCTCTAGCCCGCTGAAGCCGCAAAGTTTGTTATGTACAAAATATTATTATAACAGGTTGATGAAACATAATCCATGCTATAATATGATTAAACTAAAGTATATATGCAATAAACAAGATAATTGAACAAGATACAAAGCATGACATTCCTTTATTTAGCTGCTAATATAATATTTCCCGTTGACAACCAGTATCGTCTGCCCTTTCAAAACATGGACACTCCCCCAAGAGAGAGATGATGAGAGGTTCTGCAGCCTGCAGAAATAATTTTGACAATAGAGGAATAAAATTACTCTAGCGTAAGGAACCACGATAATAAATAGATGTATGAACTTTCGTACTAGTTCCAAGAACATGCCAGCGAGATACGACAGCATTAATATTTTTTTACAATAAAATGATTGCAATTATAATACAAATTTTCAAAGACGCAGTGCATCCTGGGAAAAAGGAAGCCACGTTCCGCAAACCAGCTAGAGTGGTTGTTACTTCCATTGATGATATGAGTGCAGGAGGGGGCCACATTTTTCCGGAAAAGGTGAATGACCCTTCAATCCAACCCCAAAGGTTGAGAAGTTCTCTGCTAATATATATATGTGTGTAGGAAACAAAGCATAGAGCAACGAAGAGAGAAGTGCTCACAGCCCCTACTTCTTTTACTTGCTGCTGTCCCAGTATGCTGAAGTATTTTACTCTTCTTCTAATCTACAGACAATCTGGCTATCTAGTGAATTTGTAGTTAGAAACATTGATTTCAGATGTTCAGAATAAACTGTACGCCAGAGAAAGAAAAGACTGTTTCTAGCTCTCTGTAGCTTTCCCGTTCTATCCTGTATTCAATATCCAAACTTAGGTTTTATTTCGTATACTCATTTACTCCTTAGTCTCCTTATTACTGAAATAATATTCAAATCCAAACCATATTCTTCTTCATTAAATGTCAAACAATTAAAAAAAAATATTGATCCAGGGGCGTATATCAAAATATAAATCTATATAACAACATAACAATTTAGCACATCTGCATATTATAGTAATACTGCCGTATGTCACTGTGTGATACCTAACTAATCCTTTAGATTATTTAATATAATAATTTAATTAATTAAATCGCAATAGTCAACAGAATCAAATTTACATTTTGATAGTAAAATGTGCACGTATCTGCATATCAAAATGCAGATGAACAACAGAGGAAACTCTGCTGTTCACAATATCAATTCACCTTATCCACTTTCAGCTCCTGTTCTGTACACGTTTTAAAAAAAAATTGCAGGGACACAGTATCTTCCAGCCTTCACTATACTATGAACTCTCCACATAACTAGCTCGCATGACTTCCGGAGCTGTGGCGGGCTATTTCATTTTGTTTTATCTCGTTTCCACTAGATTGGAGCTCTTGCTTCACAAGATAGGTAATGGTCTCAATTTAGATGCCTATCCTCATACCCTATTTTCTACAGTCAAAAGGAAAAGAACTGGCTTGCCTACCTCAACTCTAGTGATTAGCAGCTTCACCTAGCTACTTTAGACAAATGGACTAGCACTTACCTTCAAGCGAAAATTTTCTGCTCTCCGGGAATCGAAACCGTAATCACATTTTTGTAAATAATATGTATGTTTTGATACAAATTAAGATCATTAATTATTTACTCAATAAGAAGGAATGTTTTAAAGAAATTATTGATTCTCATATTAAAAAGATTCATAAGAACGAAGTAGATATGAAAACTGAACTTGTAGGGGAGAGAGGGGTAGCCCCGGTCAGGTGGTAGCCCCTGTCAGTTCGATATAGCGTAAAAAACTTGTCGTAAATAAAAGCAAACGATGACACCATACTAGGAGCTGTCAGATAAAGTTATTTTGAGAGCCACACCATTGTAGGAGTGATAGGTATCAAATAGAATTAGTCCCAGAAGCGACAGTCCTGTTAGCGACAGGAACTGTTATCTGTCCTATGAGCGACCGATTCATTTACATTGAGATGATGGAAGATGATTTGATTCCATCTCGTAAAATATGTTTGCCTCTGGCGTTATTAGCGCCCGAACAACCTTGGTATAAAATGTGTACGTGCCAGTGATACTGTTCATCAAATATAGGCTATTTTTCCTTTCCTGTGAGTACAAATAAAACTTATTTTAATTTTGAGTTAGATTGACATTAAAACATATCAAATAACTTAACGAGACAAGAGGGATATTTCCATGAAAAGTATACTTCTATGTAATGATTGAAAATCCAGCTGTAATATCTCCTTTCTTCAAAAGCTCTGTTTTCTGTACTTAATTTGATTCAAATCTAATTACTCACAAAGCACAGTAATATATTTTATTTTAAAAAACTTAAACGTGTAATAGTTTCGCCAACTATCTACTTTTTAGACTTCCTAAGACTCTGTGAAAAAAAAAACAGACGTGATACAGCAACCATGGAGATGCCCCTCCCTAGAAAATTTTATTCGTACGCCCCAATCTCTTTCTGATTTCTTTCTTATGCCATAAACATATGCAATCTAAACTTATGCTCCGTATCATTTTAACATGAAATTTTTAATTATATTAGAATCATAGACAAAAGCTCTAAATGTATTTAGTTAGTTTCCCCTTGATAGAGTCAATGTATTCATAGAAATTATTTCAAAAATATAATATTAGGAAAAACGTATAAAAGATTGTTAATGTAATGAGAGCATTCTCACGTATTAAATTCAGGTAGAGCGAAATTTTTCATAGTATATTTTGTTAGGTTCTAAATCACATTAGCATAAAACAAGTTAAATAAGAGAAAACATTATCTTCTTCCATTATCTTAGTATGAACGAATCGGTGACATAGTGCAGTTAACAGATCAAATCGGTCGCTCATAGAACAGTTAACAGTTCCTGTCGCTAATAGGATTACTGCAGGTGGGAAGACACCATCAAATAAAGGGTTTTTTTTTCCCGCTGCGTTTGGTGTATATAAGGCAGATTATTTGACACTGTAAATAATATTCCATTTGATATTTTTATTAGATGACTTTTTACATAGACACTATGCTTACGTAGTTCTAAAGCAATCCATAAATTAATGCATTCATTTGTTTGTAGGTTAGTGTTGACCATGTTTTACTCAAAACATGCGCTTTGGGTAGCCGCGGTCAAAGGGATGGGGTAATGGCAGTCAGTGCCCGGGCTCCCCGACATTAAAATAAACAATAATGAACAGGTCTTGATAGTCAACCCCCAAAGAAAGCTCCTCAAATGTAATCTAACTCAGAGGCTAGAGGTGATGAAATTGAACAAGGAACTTCCACTGGATCCAGAGGTATATATTCATATGACTTTTTTTTTTTGTCAATACTAATAGATTTATATTTCAAGTATATTAAGGTGTTTACAAAAATATATGTAACTTCAATGAATAAGTAGTATTTTAAATCTTCTTTACACGAAACTTTTGTTTATTATCTGTCTCTGTAGATACCCAACTATTCTAAAGTTAATGAATAAATTTGAAATGTTAATGGTATTGAAGTTTTTTTTTTTTCATATGTAAAGCATGGAGAAATCCCTGACTGCCATTACCCAACCGTGTGGGAAATAACGGTCAATTGAATATGTTCATATTTTTGTTTTAAACTTGGCGATGAAATAAGAGATGTATTTTAAAATTGGTCACAATAAACTAGACATAATCACTTATAGGATCGACTTATCGCGGAAACTTTTCGTGAAATGAAATGAAATGAAATCTTTCAGTTTTACGTCCCACATTAGTGCCGGGTAGGCTAAAGGAGACGGTGATGATGATAAATGAATGAAATGGTGGATTGAAGAAAGTGGGAGGAAACGGGAGAACCCCGAGAAAACCCACGAGCACGGTGTCTGTCCACCACAAAGTCCACACGGCGCGAGCTGGGATCGAACCAGAAACCCCAAGCACCGGAGGTGAACCGTCGCGCCCCTACAAACTTTTCGTGCTTTACGACCTAGATTATAACGATTTTTGCTTAGGTGGCTGCCATTCCCCCATTCTCTTCTAATGGCTAGGATTAATAATGAGAAACCTACTTCACTTGTATTTTAGGTCACTAAACTTGTTTCGAGTTTATAATCTTCCTAAGTCGTCGCTCCATTAACCCTTTGGCATTCCTTCAAGAAGTTGACAAAGTGAAAATAATAAATTAAAACTCTTCACCAAAGATAGGCAGGAATAGCGAACTCATATGTATCCACCTCTTCACTTTATTTTCTCTTTCTGTTGTTGTGATTGGTTGATACCGGTACTCGCTGTTGTGGGTAAGGTTTTAAGGTTGGTTAACTCCTCCCATTCCCATTCCCATTGGTTAACTCCTCCCATTAACCCCTCCCATTCTTTATAAAAAAAACTGGAAAATATTTATAATACTGAGCGGCCTTCCCTCTTCCTTCTTTATAATAATGTTTTCATTAATTATCATATGATGGACTTTACTTCCGGTCGTTACCATTACAACAAAGGAAAACAAAATTTCATGTAAATTTGCTACAGAAATACTAATATATTCTCTCTTAACCAGTAGATCTAGTGGGAATTTTCTGCACCGCTAATCTGAAGATAAAATATTCTTTTGTCGAGTCTTATTGAGTCATCCATAACAACATTTTTCCAATACTTACAAAGGTTGTCATTTTGAGAAAAGACTTATTTTACTCTGTAATTTTCACTTTATAATTTCCACTCACTTGCTTGTTCTAACATCAGTGGTTGTTTTAGCATGTAGGCCGAGTAATCACGGGCCTACCCAAAAATTTTGAAAAAATATATAAACGCTAAATGATACAATAAAAAGTAAATAGGCCTATATTTTCCACTATTTACTTTGATGGTAGATAATTATTTAACAAATAGCATCAACCACTACTGTAAAAGTAATTTCCTACTGTCATTAATCAATCAAATGTGCATATGTACCCATAAGCGAGGGAGCCGGCCTACCTAAAATTAAAATCCTAAAACCGCCCCTGCCTTTTATGATAAAATCTGTTCTCGGTAGGTGAAATATAAGGGAGAAAGTTACAATCCATAAAGACCAACCAGACAGATGTTGGTTAAGATTTATATTGTTTTGATGCCAAGACGCCTGACTCCTTCCATAGTAGCTAAATCTATTTTAAGATAATTTTCTCATGTATTTTTGTAAGGAGAAACTTAATTTTAGTCATGTTGTAGCTCTAGGAATCATATTCAAATACTTCAAACGATTATTATTTTCCCTCTGAGACGCAGCTATAAGTTCAACTGATTCTCATTTGTGAGAGCATATGACAAGATCCCAAGTTGCTGCTATGACTTGGAGATTGAGATATTTCTTAGATTCTTAGAAGATAACTATATTTTCTTCTTCAATACTTAATGGCGCATAAATGCAGTTTTGTAACTTTTTCTGAGTCCAACACCCCATAATTATGCACCGAGCCTAAATAGACTGCGATACTGAGACGAATGATGATGAAACAGAAAAAAAAATCTCCCTGAACGAATTGCTTTGGTTGTTCTTTATGTCAAAGTATGTCATCCCAGCCGTAATCACTGGAGAATTTACAGAGTTTGAGCATTTCATGCTGAAGCCCACCCAAACTGCAGGATTTGTGTTTAAAACTTATCTAATGTTAGTCATTCCTATGAATATAACTTTTAAGCCCCTCAAAAAGTCTAGTGATTTCTAAAGAAACTTAGCCTTTCTCAGCGAAGCTCCTCTTAAACTCGCAGATGGAGATGTACATGGAGCAGTCAGACTTCTTATTTCCGAAGATACTTTAGCTCCAACAGATGCAACCATATTGAAAGCCCTAAAAGCCAAACATCCTACACATGCATATGCATTTACAGCTCCTGATATAAATGATTTTAGCACTGATCTTAACAACGTCACATCTAATGAATTTCTTAAAGCACTGAAATCCTTTCCTTCAGGATCGGCTGGTGGTTTAGATAGCATGCGCCCTTCAATTATCAAGGATTTGATACTATATAATAATCAAGATTCTAAAGATCGCCTAATTAAGAACATTTGTGAGTTTCTTTCAAAGATTATATCAGGTAATGTTCCTAAAGAAGTAAGACCCATTTTCTTTGGGGCATCCTTAATAGCCTTGACAAAGAAAAATGGCGGTATCAGACCCATTGCCATTGGGAATGTTTGGAGGAGACTTGCATCCAAGATTATCTGTGGGAGGATTAAACAACCACTACTCCAATTTCTTGCTCCACACCAACTTGGAGTAGGCGTTCAACATGGTGCGGAAGCGGCAGCACATACAGCACGTATCTATTACTCATACCATCATCAGAAGCCCAAAGCTTTCTTAAAAATAGATTTTAGGAACGCATTCAATGAAATAGACAGATATAAAATGCTATCTATCGTCAAACAAAATTTTCCTTCGATATATCCCTATGTACACCAAAGCTATGCTGAAGCCAGTAATTTATATTATGGCAAAGATATAATCTTATCAGAAAGAGGAGTCCAACAAGGTGATCCTTTAGGTCCAGCATTATTTGCCGTAACATTGCAGCCTATAGTCAATAATATCAAGACAGACTTAAATATCTGGTACCTCGATGATGGTGCAATAGCTGGAGATCCAGATATTGTATTAAATACATTGAAAATGATCAACACACAGGCAGCTACAATTGGTCTGCAACTAAATTTCTCGAAATGCGAAATCAGCTTTCTTGAAACTACAAATGAACAAAAGCACACACTGTTTTCGTCATACAACCAAGTAGCTCCAGGTATCCAATTAATGTCGCCATCAAACGCTTTCCTCCTTGGAGCTGCTCTCTCAGCTGAATCAAGAAGAACTCTATTAACTGAGAAGATTAACCAGTTGGACATGTATTTCTCACGTCTATCATCAATATCTGCTCATTCTGGCTTTTACTTACTAAGAACATCATTTTCCATCCCAAGATTATTATATTTCCTGCGATGTTCACCTTCATGGAAAGAAGAGGATTTACTAGAAAGATATGATAACAGTATAAAATCTGGTTTGGAGTCTATCCTAAATTGTATCCTTGAGGATAGCACATGGCTTCAGGCATCTCTCCCAGTTAATATTGGTGGATTAGGCATTCGAAGAGCCTTAGATTTGGCTATTCCCGCCTTCTTGGCATCATTCTACGGCTCTCAATGTCTAATAAAATCACTTCTCCAACAGAACAACAATCTCCACTGGGATTCTGAAGTTCAAGATTGTTCGTCTACATGGTCATTGTTGGTGGGCTCCGATTTACCCGACCTAAGTTTCAGGGCTAAACAATCCACATGGGAAGAACCTATCATACAATCAAATTTTTCATTTTTACTACAGTCTTCCGACAACCCAGAAGACAAGGCCAGACTGATCGCTGCATCGTCCATTGAGGCAGGTGCTTGGCTCAAAGCTTTGCCCTCACGTCCTCTAGGCCTTCACCTGAATGATGAATCTTTTAGAATAGCAATTGCGTTAAGACTGGGAGCAGATATTTGCGAACCCCATAAATGCCAAGCGTGCAAAAATCCTGTTGACAAAAAAGGACTACATGGTCTCTCCTGCATAAAAAGCACAGGTAGACATCCTCGACACTCGAGCTGCAACGACATCATTGTGAGAGCACTCATCTCCGCAGGTGTACCGGCAATAAGGGAGCCAAATGGCTGTAGTAGAACAGATGGAAAAAGACCAGATGGGATGTCCTTAATTCCTTGGAAGAAAGGTAAAGCCTTAATCTGGGACTTCACATGCACAGACACTTTTGCACCTTCCAACCTTCCTTTCTCTTCAATCCAGGCGGGCAATGCAGCAGGTCGGAAAGAGATAGAGAAAAGAAGAAAATACAACAACCTTATGGAAAAATATCAATTCGTACCAGTTGCAGTTGAATCGGGTGGCTCGTGGGGAAGGGAAGGCCTAAACTTTATAAAGGAAGTAGGAAAACGCATCACACAGTTATCCGGTGATGAAAGGGCAACCAGCTTCCTAATTCAAAAAATAAGCATGGCGGTGCAGAGAGGTAATGTAGCTTCAATACTAGGAACCATACCTCCTGGTAAAGCACTGGAGGAGATTTTCTTACTTTAAAAACAAGAGTAATGTGTCCATATTGTTGTACACTAATTATTTTTCATTGTTATTCATTATTGTTTCAACTGCAACAATGTAATTTTAATTTATTCATGTTGATTCATTACGTGAGAAGATAATTTGATCTGAAATATTTCCTGTTGCACACGTTTAAAATACCTTCCATATATTTTTGCATAGTTTGCATCATTATGCGTGAGATGTGCTTGTTAATGTATACATAACTAGTTAGTACCATCAACATTTTATGTAAATATATATATATCCTCTTAAACTATTTTTCTGAATCCGCCACTGTATATAATTCATTTTCCAACAAGAAATCCATTCCGGCATCCATCTGAAAAGGAATTATATACCTCTATAATCGGAAACACACTTAATTGTATGCATACTTCAACAAAACATACAAACACCAAATTTTGCATACTTGTTCGTCATGGGATGTGAGTAATGGGAAAATTCCGATATCACGAAAAAGGCGACATTTTCCATGTAAATGAAGTGTCGAAATTTTCTGTCGTTTCGAAATGCTGGTTTTTAGAGTAGTTTCGCACACCATAGAAACGTCATATTTTGTCAGGCAGTGAAGCTAGGAACATAGTTTATGATAGAAAAAAGAGAATTAAAATTCGTTTTCGTTTCGCGGCGCAAATCGAAAAAATGTGAAATTTGTAATGGCTGTATGTAGGACGTTGAAATTTCGTGGTGATGTTTATTCTGATGCGTAGTTTGCGAATCCGCCCTTAAACTTGAAAAAATAGTCATGTTCGGTGTAACAAAGTGCTAGGTATGTTATAAGGGTGCGTCTAATTCTACACAACTTGTAGATATGGTGGAATCACGAAATTGCGTTCAAGTGGGTAGATTACTGGGAATGTGAGGGGAAAAATCCGACATGTTGGAAAAGTAGTCATTTTCGATTCAAAATGGCGGCTCAAAAATTTGTAACCATGAAAATTGTAAGTTGTGCTCTTGGAAGGTAAGCCAGGTTTCGCTATGTTATTAAGGACGTAGTTCAGTTTAAGTGAAGAAACAAATCATTGGAGAAGTCGCCATCTTGAATGCAAAATTGTCATATTTTTGAATTGCCTTCATTTGGACTCTTATGTGCTATATTGAGGAGAATAAAACAAGTAGAATTCAACGTAGTAAGTTAGCTCCGCGGTAAAGTGTCTGCTTTCTGAGTAGCAGGTCCCGGTTCGATTCCCTGTCGAATCTTCTTTCTTCTTACGTTTTATTTTCTTATCACGTTGCTTCGTTTTATCAAAATAGTTTCTGTTGGCATTGCGTGAACAAAATATTTTCGTTATTACAGGCACAGACGAAAAGAATATATTTATACACTAACTGTTGATATCGTCTCGAAGCTAGGCAGTATGTTCGTGTGAAGCTTCGAGACGATACTCAACTATTTAGAAAGAAACATATGTAGCTTTAGAGATGGGGCAACACCAGTGTCTCTATCGGAAGCAATGTTCGGGGGAGGGGAGTATTACCCCGGGGGCACTGCTGATAACATTCTATTTGTTATTGTATTATAAACGTATTATTTTGATCTTGCCAGGGGCGCTCTGAGGAGGCAGTGTCCCCCAAAAAGAGTCTGAAAGAAACATTGGGCATCATTTTCACGATATAGTGTCCATACAAGACAACAATACATTTTGTCTCGCGACAACAGTGTCTGCTTCAAACCGGAAACGATTGCAAAATATCTCTCTCCCCTTTTATGTTCCTCGTTAAGATACATGCGTATACCAAATCTGAAGTGAATACCACAAATGGAAAGTATAAAATATTAATTTTAAGGAAATTCACACACACACAGGGACGTACACAGGGGGTGGGTCCTGGGGGTCCGGACCACCCCCGAAATTCCAACTTTTGAGTAAATTTAGCCTAATTTTTGGGACAAGTTTAGGAATTTCAATATAAAATACACTGATATTGTGTCTGGCCCCTCCCGAAATAAATTCCTGCGTACGCTACTGCGCACACACACACAAATGGGCACCTTTTGAAAATTGTCTCGTCGGCAGCGTACATAATTTTAATATATAAGATACGTGGAAAAGTGCCCTTTCGATTTAATAGTTTTAGTTGCGGGTCCGGTTGGAATGAAATGCCGTATATAATAAAGTCAAGCTTATTTTCAATCACCTATGCTATAAAAATAAACTTTCAAAGAAAGAAAAAGTGAGAGAAAAACTTGCTGGGAATCGAACCCAGGCCTTTTGCACAGTAGTCTCACGTCATTCCCCTACACTACTCAATTCTTTAGATTTTGGACTTTCTACTTACTGCTCACATAGTACTGGTACGTAGCGGGCCCGCGTCTGTGGAATTATATACCTCTATAATCGGAAACACACTTAATTGTTTGCATACTTCCACAAAACATACAAGCACCAAATTTTGCATGCTTGTTCGTCATGGGATGTGAGTAATGGGAAAATTCCGATATCACGAAAAAGGCGACATTTTCCATGTAAATGAAGTGTCGAAATTTTTCGTCGTTTCGAAATGCTAGTTTTTAGTGTATTTTCGCACACCATAAAAACGTCATATTTTGTCAGGCAGTGAAACTAGGAACATAGTTTATGATAGAAAAAAGAGCATTAAATTTCGTTTTCGTTTCGCGGCGCAAATCGAAAAAATGTGAAATTTGTAATGGCTGTATGTAGGACGTTGAAATTTCGAGGTGATGTTTATTCTGATGCGTAGTTTGCGATTACGCCCTTAAACTTGAAAAAATAGTCATGTTCGGTGTAAGAAAGTGCTAGGAATATTATAAGGGGGCGTCTAATTCTACACAACTTGTAGATATCGTGGAATCACGAAATTGCGTTCAAGTGTGTAGATTACAGGGCATGTGAGGGGAAATATCCGACATGTTGGAAAAGTAGTCATTTTCGATTCAAAATGGCGGCTCAAAATTTGTAACCATGAAAATTGTAAGTTGTGCTCTTGGTAGGTAAGCCAGGTTTCGCTATGTTATTAAGGACGTAGTTCAGTTTAAGTGAAGAAACAAATCATTGGAGAAGTCGCCATCTTGAATGCAAAATTGCCATATTTTTGAATTGCCTTCATTTGGACTCTTATGTGCTAAATTGAGGAGAATAAAACAAACAGAATTCAACGTAGTAAGTTAGCTCCGCGATAAAGTATCTGCTTTCTGAGTAGCAGGTCTGGGTTCGATTCCCCGTCGAATCTTCTTTCTTCTTACGTTTTTTTCTTATCACGTTGCTTCGTTTTATCAAAATAGTTTATGTTGGCATTGCGTGAACAAAATATTTTCGTTATTACAGACACAGACGAAAAGAATATATTTATATACTAACTGTTGATATCGTCTCGAAGCTAGGCAGTATGTTCGTGTGAAGCTTCGAGACGATACTCAACTATTTAGAAAGAAACATATGTAGCTTTAGAGATGGCTCAACACCAGTGTCTCTATCGGAAGCAATGTTCGGGGGAGGGGAGTATTACCCCGGGGGCACTGCTGATAACATTCTATTTGTTATTGTATTATAAACGTATTATTTTGATCTTGCCAGGGGCGCTCTGAGGAGGCAGTGTACCCCAAAAAGAGTCTGAAAGAAACATTGGGCATCATTTTCACGATATAGTGTCCATACAAGACAACAATACATTTTGTCTCGCAACAACAGTGTCTGCTTCAAACCGGAAACGATTGCAAAATATCTCTCTCCCCTTTTATGTTCCTCGTTAAGATACATGCGTATACCAAACCTGAAGTGAATACCACAAATGGAAAGTATAAAATATTAATTTTAAGGAAATACACACAAACACTGGGACGTACACAGGGGGTGGGTCCTTGGGATCCGGACCACCCCCGAAATTCCAACTTTTCTGTAAATTTAGCCTAATTTTTTGGACAAGTTTAGAAAATTTCAATATAAAATACACTGATATTGTGTTTGGCCTCTCCCGAAATAAATTCCTGCGTACGCTACTGTGCACACACACACAAATGGGCACCTTTTGAAAATTGTTTCGTCGGCAGCGTACATAATTTTAATATATAAGATACGTGGAAAAGTGTCCTTTTGATTTAATAGTTTTAGTTGCGGGTCCTGTTGGAATGAAATGCCGTATATAATAAACTCAAGCTTATTTTCAATCACCTATGCTATAAAAATAAACTTTCAAAGAAAGAAAAAGTGAGAGAGAAAGTTGCTGGGAATGGAACCCAGGCCTTTTGCACAGTAGTCTCACGTCGTTCCCGTACACTTCTCAATTCCTTAGATTTTGGACTTTCTACTTACTGCTCACATAGTATTGGTACGTAGCGGGCCCGCGTCTGTGGAATTATATACCTCTATAATCGGAAACACACTTAATTGTTTGCATACTTCCACAAAACATACAAACACCAAATTTTGCATACTTGTTCGTCATGGGATGTGAGTAATGGGAAAATTCCGATATCACGAAAAAGGCGACATTTTCCATGTAAATGAAGTGTCGAAATTTTTCGTCGTTTCGAAATGCTGGTCTTTAGAGTAGTTCCGCACACCATAGAAACGTCATATTTTGTCAGGCAGTGAAGCTAGGAACATAGTTTATGATAAAAAAAAGTGCATTAAAATTTGTTTTAGTTTCGCGGCGCAAATCGAGAAAATGTGAAATTTGTAATGGCTGTATGTAGGACGTTGAAATTTCGAGGTGATGTTTATTCTGATGCGTAGTTTGCGAATCCGCCCTTAAACTTGAAAAAATAGTCATGTTCGGTGTAACAAAGTGCTAGAAATGTTATAAGGGGGCGTCTAATTCTACACAACTTGTAGATATGGTGGAATCACGAAATTGCGTTCAAGTGTGTAGATTACAGGGCATGTGAGGGAAAAAGTCCGACATGTTGGAAAAGTCGCCATCTTCGATTCAAAATGGCGGCTCAAAAATTTGTAACCATGAAAATTGTAAGTTGTGCTCTTGGTAGGTAAGCCAGGTTTCGCTATGTTATTAAGGACGTAGTTCAGTTTAAGTGAAGAAACAAATCATTGGAGAAGTCGCCATCTTGAATGCAAAATTGCCATATTTTTGAATTGACTTCATTTGGACTCTTATGTGCTATATTGAGGAGAATAAAACAAACAGAATTCAACGTAGTAAGTTAGCTCCGCGGTAAAGTGTCTGCTTTCTGAGTAGCAGGTCCCGGTTCGATTCCATGCCGAACCTTGTTTTTTATAACTTTTTTTTTCTTATCACGTTGCTTCGTTTTATCAAAAAAGATTCTGTTGGCATTGCGTGAACAAAATATTTTCGTTATTACAGACATAGACGAAAAGAATATATTTATACACTAATTGTTGATATCGTCTCGAAACTAGGCAGTATGTTCGTGTGAAGCTTCGAGACGATACTGAAGTATTTAAAATCAAACATATGCAGCTTTGGAAATGGATCATCACCAGTGTCTCTATTTGAAGCAATATTCGGGGGGGAGTATTACCCCGGGGGCACTGCTGATAACATTCTATTTGTTTCTGTATTATAAACGTATTATTTTGGTCTCGCCAGGGGCGCTCTGAGGAGGCAGTGTCCCCCAAAAAGAGTCTGAAAGAAACATTGGGCATTATTTTCAGGATATAGTGTCCATACAAGACAACAGTACATTTTGTCTCGCGACAACAGTGTCTACTTGAAACCGGAAACGATTGCAAAATATCTCTCTCCCCTTTTATGTCCCTCGTTAAGATACATGCGAATACCAAATTTGAAGTGAATAGCACAAATGGAAAGTATAAAATATTAATTTTAAGGAAATACGCACACACACAGGGACGTACGCAGGGGGTGGGTCCTTGGGATCCGGACCACCCCCGAAATTCCAACTTTTGTGTAAATTTAGCCTAATTTTTGGGACAAGTTTAGGAATTTCAATATAAAATACACTGATATTGAGTTTGGACCCCTCCCGAAATAAATTCCTGCGTACGCCACTGCACACACATGCTCATACACACACACACAAATGGGCATCTCTTAAAAATTGTCTCGTCGGCAGCGTACATATTTATAAGATACGTGGAAAAGTGCCCCTTTCGATTTAATAGTTTTAGTTGTGGGTCCGGTTGGAATGAAATGCCGCATATAATAGATTCAAGCTTATTTTCAATCACCTATGCTATAAAAATAAACTTTCAAAGAGAGAAAAAGTGAGAGAAAAACTTGCTGGGAATCGAACCCAGGTCTTCTGCACAGTAGGCTCACGTCTTTCCCCTACGCTACTCAATTCCTTATATTGGGTACTTCCTACTTACTGCGCACATAATACTGGTACGTAGCGGGCCGGCGACTGTGGAATTATATACCTCTATAATCGGAAACACATTTAATTGTTTGCTTACTTCCACAAAACATACAAGCACCAAATTTTGCATACTTGTTCGTCATGGGATGTGAGTAATGGGAAAATTCCGATATCACGAAAAAGGCGACATTTTCCATGTAAATGAAGTGTCGAAATTTTTCGTCGTTTCGAAATGCTAGTTTTTAGAGTATTTTCGCACACCATAGAAACGTCATATTTTGTCAGGCAGTGAAACTAGGAACATAGTTTATGATAGAAAAAAGAGCATTAAAATTCGTTTTCGTTTCGCGGCGCAAATCTAAAAAATGTGAAATTTGTAATGGCTGTATGTATTTCGTTGAAATTTCGAGGTGATGTTTATTCTGATGCGTAGTTTGCGAATCCGCCCTTAAACTTGAAAAAATAGTCATGTTCGGTGTAACAAAGTGCTAGGAATGTTATAAGGGGGCGTCTAATTCTACACAACTTGTAGATATGGTGGAATCACGAAATTGCGTTCAAGTGGGTAGATTACTGGGAATGTGAGGGGAAAAATCCGACATGTTGGAAAAGTAGTCATTTTCGATTCAAAATGGCGGCTCAAAAATTTGTAACCCTGAAAATTGTAAGTTGTGCTCTTGGAAGGTAAGCCAGGTTTCGCTATGTTATTAAGGACGTAGTTCAGTTTAAGTGAAGAAACAAATCATTGGAGAAGTCGCCATCTTGAATGCAAAATTGTCATATTTTTGAATTGCCTTCATTTGGACTCTTACGTGCTATATTGAGGAGAATAAAACAAGTAGAATTCAACGTAGTAAGTTAGCTCCGCGGTAAAGTGTCTGCTCTCTGAGTAGCAGATCTGGGTTCGATTCCCTGTCGAATCTTCTTTCTTCTTACGTTTTATTTTCTTATCACGTTGCTTCGTTTTATCAAAATAGTTTCTGTTGGCATTGCGTGAACAAAATATTTTCGTTATTACAGGCACAGACGAAAAGAATATATTTATACACTAACTGTTGATATCGTCTCGAAGCTAGGCAGTATGTTCGTGTGAAGCTTCGAGACGATACTCAACTATTTAGAAAGAAACATATGTAGCTTTAGAGATGGGGCAACACCAGTGTCTCTATCGGAAGCAATGTTCGGGGGAGGGGAGTATTACCCCGGGGGCACTGCTGATAACATTCTATTTGTTATTGTAGTATAAACGTATTATTTTGATCTTGCCAGGGGCGCTCTGAGGAGGCAGTGTCCCCCAAAAAGAGTCTGAAAGAAACATTGGGCATCATTTTCACGATATAGTGTCCATACAAGACAACAATACATTTTGTCTCGCAACAACAGTGTCTGCTTCAAACCGGAAACGATTGCAAAATATCTCTCTCCCCTTTTATGTTCCTCGTTAAGATACATGCGTATACCAAATCTGAAGTGAATACCACAAATGGAAAGTATAAAATATTAATTTTAAGGAAATTCACACACACACAGGGACGTACACAGGGGGTGGGTCCTGGGGGTCCGGACCACCCCCGAAATTCCAACTTTTGAGTAAATTTAGCCTAATTTTTGGGACAAGTTTAGGAATTTCAATATAAAATACACTGATATTGTGTCTGGCCCCTCCCGAAATAAATTCCTGCGTACGCTACTGTGCACACACACACAAATGGGCACCTTTTGAAAATTGTCTCGTCGGCAGCGTACATAATTTTAATATATAAGATACGTGGAAAAGTGCCCCTTCGATTTAATAGTTTTAGTTGCGGGTCCGGTTGGAATGAAATGCCGTATATAATAAAGTCAAGCTTATTTTCAATCACCTATGCTATAAAAATAAACTTTCAAAGAAAGAAAAAGTGAGAGAAAAAGATGCTGGGAATGGAACCCAGGCCTTTTGCACAGTAGTCTCACGTCGTTCCCGTACACTTCTCAATTCCTTAGATTTTGGACTTTCTACTTACTGCTCACATAGTACTGGTACGTAGCGGGCCCGCGTCTGTGGAATTATATACCTCTATAATCGGAAACACACTTAATTGTTTGCATACTTCCACAAAACATACAAACACCAAATTTTGCATACTTGTTCGTCATGGGATGTGAGTAATGGGAAAATTCCGATATCACGAAAAAGGCGACATTTTCCATGTAAATGAAGTGTCGAAATTTTTCGTCGTTTCGAAATGCTGGTCTTTAGAGTAGTTCCGCACACCATAGAAACGTCATATTTTGTCAGGCAGTGGAGCTAGGAACATAGTTTATGATAAAAAAAAGTGCATTAAAATTTGTTTTAGTTTCGCGGCGCAAATCGAGAAAATGTGAAATTTGTAATGGCTGTATGTAGGACGTTGAAATTTCGAGGTGATATTTATTCTGATGCGTACTTTGCGAATCTGCCCTTAAACTTGAAAAAATAGTCATGTTCGGTGTAACAAAGTGCTAGGAATGTTATAAGATTGCGTCTAATTCTACACAACTTGTAGATATGGTGGAATCACGAAATTGCGTTCAAGTGTGTAGATTACAGGGCATGTGAGGGAAAAAATCCGACATGTTGGAAAAGTCGCCATCTTCGATTCAAAATGGCGGCTCAAAAATTTGTAACCATGAAAATTGTAAGTTGTGCTCTTGGTAGGTAAGCCAGGTTTCGCTATGTTATTAAGGACGTAGTTCAGTTTAAGTGAAGAAACAAATCATTGGAGAAGTCGCCATCTTGAATGCAAAATTGCCATATTTCTGAATTGACTTCATTTGGACTCTTATGTGCTATATTGAGGAGAATAGAACAAGCAGAATTCAAGTTAGTAAGTTAGCTCCGCGGTAAAGTGTCTGCTTTCTGAGTAGCAGGTCCCGGTTCGATTCCATGCCGAACCTTTTTTTATAACGTTTTTTTTCTTATCACGTTGCTTCGTTTTATCAAAAAAGATTCTGTTGGCATTGCGTGAATAAAATATTTTCGTTATTACAGACATAGACGAAAAGAATATATTTATACACTAACTGTTGATATCGTCTCGAAACTAGGCAGTATGTTCGTGTAAAGTTTCGAGACGATACTGAAGTATTTAAAATCAAACATATGCAGCTTTGGAAATGGATCATCACCAGTGTCTCTATCTGAAGCAATGTTCGGGGGGAGTATTACCAAGGGGGCATTGCTGATAACATTCTATCTGTTTTTGTATTATAAACGTATTATTTTGGTCTCGCCACGGGCGCTCTGAGGAGGCAGTGTCCCCCAAAATGAGTCTGAAAGAAACATTGGGCATTATTTTCAGGATATAGTGTCCATACAAGACAACAATACATTTTGTCTCGCGACAACAGTGTCTACTTGAAACCGGAAACGATTGCAAAATATCTCTCTCCCCTTTTATGTCCCTCGTTAAGATACATGCGAATACCAAATTTGAAGTGAATAGCACAAAGGGAAAGTATAAAATATTAATTTTAAGGAAATACGCACACACACAGGGACGTACGCAGGGGGTGGGTCCTTGGGATCCGGACCACCACCGAAATTCCAACTTTTGTGTAAATTTAGCCTAATTTTTGGGACAAGTTTAGGAATTTCAATATAAAATACACTGATATTGAGTTTGGACCCCTCCCGAAATAAATTCCTGCGTACGCCACTGCACACACACGCTCATACACACACACACAAATGGGCATCTCTTAAAAATTGTCTCGTCGGCAGCGTACATATTTATAAGATACGTGGAAAAGTGCCCCTTTCGATTTAATAGTTTTAGTTGTGGGTCCGGTTGGAATGAAATGCCGTATATGATAGAGTCAAGCTTATTTTCAATCACCTATGCTATAAAAATAAACTTTCAAAGAAAGAAAAAGTGACAGAAAAACTTGTTGGGAATCGAACCCAGGTCTCCCACCTAGTAGGCTCACGTCGTTCCCCTACACTACTCAATTCCTTAGATTCTGAACTTTCTACCTACTGCTCACATAGTACTGGTACGTAGCGGGCCCGCGTCTGTGGAATTATATACCTCTATAATCGGAAACACACTTAATTGTTTGCGTACTTCCACAAAACATACAAACACCCAATTTTGCATACTTGTTCGTCATGGGATGTGAGTAATTGGAAAATTCCGATATCACGAAAAAGGCGACATTTTCCATGTAAATGAAGTGTTGAAATTTTTCGTCGGTTAGAAATTCTGGTTTTTAGAGTATTTCCGCACACCATACAAACGTCATATTTTGTCAGGCAGTGAGGCTAGGAACATAGTTTATAATAGAAAAAAGAGCATTAAAATTCGTTTTCGTTTCGCGGCGCAAATCGAAAAAATGTGAAATTTGTAATGGCTGTATCTAGGAGGTAGAAATTTTGAGGTGATGTTTATTCTGATGCGTAGTTTGCGAATCCGCCCTTAAACTTGAAAAAATAGTCATGTTCGGTGTAAGAAAGTGCTAGGATTATTATAAGGGAGCGTCTAATTCTACACAATTTGTAGATATGGTGGAATCACGAAATTGCGTTCAAGTCTGTAGAGTACAACGCATGTGAGGGGAAAATTCTGACATGTTGGAAAAGTCGTCATCTTCGATTCAAAATGGCGGCTCAAAAATTTGTAACCATGAAAATTGTAAGTTGTGCTCTTGGTAGGTAAGTCAGGTTTCGCTATGTTATTAAGGACGTAGTTCAGTTTAAGTGAAGAAACAAATCATTGGAGAAGTCGCCATCTTGAATTCAAAATTGCCATATTTTTGAATTGCCTTCATTTGGACTCTTATGTGGTATATTGAGGAGAATAGAACAAGCACAATTCAACGTAGTAAGTTATCTCCGCGGTAAAGTGTCTGGTTTCTGAGTAGCAGGTCTGGGTTCGAATCCCCGCCGACCTTGTTTTATCTTGCGTTTTTTTTCTTATCACGTTGCTTTGTTTTATCAAAATAATTTCTGTTCGCATTGCATGAAGAAAATATTTTCGTTATTACAGACATAGACGGAAAGGATATATTTATACGCTAACTATTGAGATGGTCTCGAAACTAGGCAGTATTTTCGTGTAAAGTTTCAAGACGATACTGAAGTATTTAAAATCAAACATATGTAGCTTTGGAAATGGAGCATCACCAGTGTCTCTATCGGAAGCAATGTTCGGGGGGGAGAGTATTACCCCGGAGGCACTGCTGATAACATTCTATTTGCTATTGTATTATATACGTATTTTTTTGGTCTCGCCAGGGGCGCTCTGAGAAGGCGGTGTTCCCCAAAAAGAGTCTGAAAGAAACAATGGGCATCTTTTTCACGATATAGTGTCCATACAAGACAACAATACATTTTGTCTCGCGACAACAGTGTCTACTTCAAACCGGAAACGATTGCAAAATATATCTCTCCCTTTCTATGTCCCTCGTTAAGATACCTGCGTATACCAAATTTGGAGTGAATACCACAAATGGAAAGTATAAAATATTAATTTTAAGGAAATACACACACATACAGGGACGTACGCAGGGGGTGGTTCCTGGGGGTCCGGACCACCCCCGAAATTCCAACTTTTGTGTAAATGTAGCCTAATTTTTGGGACAAGTTTAGGAATTTCAATATAAAATACACAGATATTGAGTTTGGACCCCTCCCGAAATAAATTCCTGCGTACGTCACTGCACACACACGCTCATACACACACACAAATGGGCCCCTCTTGAAAATTGTCTCGTCGGCAGCGTACATATTTATAATATATAAGATACGTGGGAAAGTGCCCCTTTCGATTTAATAGTTTTAGTTGCGGGTCCGGTTGGAATGAAATGCCGTATATGATAGAGTCAAGCTTATTTTCAATCACCTATGCTATAAAAATAAAGTTTCAAAGAAAGAAAAAGTGATAGAAAAACTTGTTGGGAATCGAACCCAGGTCTCCCGCCTAGTAGGCTCACGTCGTTCCACTACACTACTCAATTCATTAGATTCTGGACTTCCTACCTACTGCTCACATAGTACTGGTACGTAGCGGGCCCTCGTCTGTGGAATTATATACCTCTATAATCGGAAACACACTTAATTGTTTGCGTACTTCCACAAAACATACAAACACCAAATTTTGCATACTTGTTCGTCATGGGATGTGAGTAATGGGAAAATTCCGATATCACGAAAAAGGCGACATTTTCCATGTAAATGAAGTGTCGAAATTTTTCGTCGGTTTGAAATGCTGGTTTTTAGAGTAGTTCCGCACACCATAGAAACGTTATATTTTGTCAGGCAGTGAAGCTAGGAACATAGTTTATAATAGAAAAAAGAGCATTAAAATTCGTTTTCGTTTCGCGGCGCAAATCGAAAAAATGTGAAATTTGTAATGGCTGTATCTACGAGGTAGAAATTTCGAGGTGATGTTTATTCTGATGCGTAGTTTGCGAATCCGCCCTTAAACTTGAAAAAAATAGTCATGTTCGGTGTAAGAAAGTGCTAGGAATATTATAAGGGTGCGTCTAATTCTACACAATTTGTAGATATGGTGGAATCACAAATTGCGTTCAAGTGTGTAGAGTACAGCGCATGTGAGGGGAAAATTCCGACAGGTTGGAAAAGTCGTCATCTTCGATTCAAAATGGCGGCTCAAAAATTTGTAACCATGAAAATTGTAAGTTGTGCTCTTGGTAGGTAAGCCAGGTTTCGCTATGTTATTAAGGACGTAGTTCAGTTTAAGTGAAGAAACAAATCATTGGAGAAGTCGCCATCTTGAATTCAAAATTGCCATATTTTTGAATTGCCTTCATTTGGCCTCTTATGTGGTATATTGAGGAGAATAGAACAAGTAGAATTCAACGTAGTAAGTTATCTCCGCGGTAAAGTGTCTGGTTTCTAAGTAGCAGGTCTGGGTTCGAAACCCCGCCGACCTTGTTTTATCTTGCGTTTTTTTTCTTATCACGTTGCTTTGTTTTATCAAAATAATTTGTGTTGGCATTGCGTGAACAAAATATTTTCGTTATTACAGACATAGACGGAAAGGATATATTTATACGCTAACTGTTGAGATGGTCTCGAAACTAGGCAGTATGTTCGTGTAAAGTTTCGAGACGATACTGAAGTATTTAAAATCAAATATATGTAGCATTGGAAATGGAGCATCACCAGTGTCTCTATCGGAAGCAATGTTCGGGGAAGGGGGGGAGAGAGTATTACACCGGGGGCACTGCTGATAACATTCTATTTGTTATTGTATTATATACGTATTATTTTGATCTCGCCAGGGGCGCTCTGAGGAGGCGGTGTTCCCCAAAAAGGGTCTGAAATAAACAATGGGCATCTTTTTCAAGTATAGTGTCCATACAAGACAACAATACATTTTGTCTCGCGACAACAGTGTCTACTTCAAACCGGAAACGATTGCAAAATATATCTCTCCCCTTTTATGTTCCTCGTTAAGATACCTGCGTATACCAAACCTGAAGTGAATACCACAAATGGAAAGTACAAAATATTAATTTTAAGGAAATACACACACATACAGGGACGTACGCAGGGGGTGGTTCCTGGGGGTCCGGACCACCCCCGAAATTCCAACTTTTGTGTAAATGTAGCCTAATTTTTGGGACAAGTTTAGGAATTTCAATATAAAATACACAGATATTGAGTTTGGACCCCTCCCGAAATAAATTCCTGCGTACGCCACTGCACACACACGCTCATACACACACACAAATGGGCCCCTCTTGAAAATTGTCTCGTCGGCAGCGTACATATTTATAATATATAAGATACGTGACAAAGTGCCCTTTCGATTTAATAGTTTTAGTTGCGGGTCCGGTTGGAATGAAATGCCGTATATGATAGAGTCAAGCTTATTATATACATAGGTGAGTGTCATTTCCTTAATCACCTATGCTCTAAAAATAAACTTTCAAAGAAAGAAAAGTGACAGAAAAACTTGTTGGGAATCGAACCCAGATCTCGCGCCTAGTAGGCTCACATCGTTACCCTACACTACTCAATTCCTTAGATTCTGACTTCCTACCTACTGCTCACATAGTACTGGTACGGTAGCGGGCCCGCGTCTGTGGAATTATATACCTCTATAATCGGAAACACACTTAATTGTTTGCATACTTCCACAAAACATACAAACACCAAATTTTGCATACTTGTTCGTCATGGGATGTGAGTAATGGGAAAATTCCGATATCACGAAAAAGGCGACATTTTCCATGTAAATGAAGTGTCGAAATTTTTCGTCGGTTTGAAATGCTGGTTTTTAGAGTAGTTCCGCACACCATAGAAACGTCATATTTTGTCCAGCAGTGAAGCTAGGAACATAGTTTATGATAGAAAAAAGAGCATTAAAATTCGTTTTCGTTTCGCGGCGCAAATCGTAAAAATGTGAAATTTGTAATGGCTGTATCTAGGAGGTAGACATTTCGAGGTGATGTTTATTCTGATGCGTAGTTTGCGAATCCGCCCTTAAACTTGAAAAAAATAGTCACATTCGGTGTAAGAAAGTACTAGGAATATTATAAGGGGGCGTCTAATTCTACACAATTTGTAGATATGGTGGAATCACGAAATTGCGTTCAAGTGTGTAGAGTGCAGCGCATGTGAGGGGAAATTCCGACATGTTGGAAAAGTCGTCATCTCGATTCAAAATGGCGGCTCAAAAATTTGTAACCATGAAAATTGTAAGTTGTGCTCTTGGTAGGTAAGCCAGGTTTCGCTATGTTATTAAGGACGTAGTTCAGTTTAAGTGAAGAAACAAATCATTGGAGAAGTCGCCATCTTGAATTCAAAATTGCCATATTTTTGAATTGCCTTCATTTGGACTCTTATGTGGTATATTGAGGAGAATAGAAGAAGCAGAATTCAACGAAGTAAGTTAGCTCCGCGGTAAAGTGTCTGGTTTCGGAGTAGCAGGTCTGGGTTCGAATCCCCGCCGACCTTGTTTTATCTTGCGTTTTTTTTCTTATCACGTTGCTTTGTTTTATCAAAATTATTTCTGTTGGCATTGCGTGAACCAAATATTTTCGTTATTACAGACATAGACGGAAAGGATATATTTATACGCTAACTGTTGAGATGGTCTCGAAACTAGGCAGTATGTTCGTGGTAAAGTTTCGAGACGATACTGAAGTATTTAAAATCAAACATATGTAGCATTGGAAATGGAGCATCACCAGTGTCTCTATCGGAAGCAATGTCGGGGTACATACTTAAAACCTAATAACTCGAAAATGGGATCCACATATTGAGGTGCTGTTTCCACATTTAGTAACTGGTCATCAACTACTACAAGTTCCAAAATAATGATCATCGAGGTCAAAGGTCAACATACTTAAAACCTAATAACTCAAAAACGGAGCAAAATATTGAGGTGCTGTTTCCAAATATAGTAATTGGTCATCAACTACTACAAGTTTCAAAAAATAATGGTCATCGAGGTCAAAGGTCAATCTCGTAAATGAAACCACATATTGAGATAACGCTGTGTGATCTATTCAATTTTGTACAAAGCAAAAAAAAGTGAAGAAGGAATAAATTTGAGTGGCTTATTTACTTTTGTATTAATGAGAAAGAAATCAAAGGAACACAATTTTAACTAGCGCAGACTTTCTGTGCCTTTTTGGGCTATTCAAATGGATTAACAAGAAAGAAAGCAAAAATATGCCATATTAATTAGCTATGTATTATTTAAGCAAAACGAAGGGCTACATTTGAGAAGCGAACATGGACCATTTTACTCAAATTTGGATGGAGTATTTATCTTTGTATGAACCAGAAAAAAAAATGAGAAGGTTCAATATTTCTATACAATTTTGTACTGCCCAAAATAAAACGAAATTTTATTTTTGTACCAATCACATGAAAATCAAAGAAGGGTCATTTTATACCTTTTTGTGCTATTCAAATAATAGAGGGAACAAATTTCAGTGGTCTATTTTATTTTTGTACCAATCAGAAGAAAAGCAAAGATATGCCATTTTAACTATTTAAACAAACGAAAAGATAAATTTGAATGACC